>NC_090204.1:3611250-3940000 GCF_033026475.1 Channa argus | reverse complement strand
TCCTGATAATTCTTAAAGAACCGGGAAAAATGCTTGGGCTCACTGTCTTGCTGCGAAATTTTGTCATTTCCAATCAGTCTTCGCCCAGAGGGACTGGCATGTTTCTGCAGTATGGTGTGATATCCATGCAGATTGAGGATGCCTTGCACATGATGCAGATTGCCCACTCTGTCATTGCCACTACAATCACACTGGCATATATACACAAGTTACCGGGGGTTGTGACACGGACCCTTTTTCAATCATTTCTCAGGTCCCAAAGACTTGCTGTCTGACCGCTGCATCTTGTCCTGCCCCTCCATGGACTTGGTCACATGTCTCCTAGACTTCAGGCTCAACTTTGCCTCCAACAGGAGCATTGTGCCTCGCCTAGCAGCTTCCCTTGCTGCTTGCGCCCAGCTTAGTGCACTAGGTATAGTATGACTGTCCTAATTCACCACGATAAAGCTTTACTGAAAACCATTAGAATCACAATATATACGTGGTGCTGTATTTTCCTTAGCTGCTGGACACAGAATGTGGGCTTTGCAGAGGCTACGAAAGCTTCTAACCACTGAGTATGGTCAGTCTATCAACATTAATAGGCTGCTGGGAGACAGTGAAGGCGAGGCCCGCCCTATGGTGAGTACTTTGTGATTCCACAGATGAGATATTCAACTGTAATATTTCTTGTATGTGGTATGATTAATTTTGTTATTACAGTAATACAGTATGTGTTGGATCTGATTAAAGGAGAACTTCACCAGTTTTCAACTTGCTCTCTATGACTTTAGTTCAGGGTTTAAATGTACATGTACAATGCTTTTAAACTTCCCTATATTAAAATATTTCTCTGCTTCTTGCTGAAAAACCACTCCAGATGACATCACCTGGAGGAGCTCTTCATCATAAGGAGTTAAGATGATGTCATCTAGGGGAGCTCTGAAAAAACAGGTTGACCGTGATTACAAACTTTATATGAGCAATGAGATGACATAATGAAGACATAGTGAAGGCTCCTTTCAAGTGATGTCATCTGGAGGCATTTTTCAGCTAGAAATAGAGCAATATTTTAATAAGGTGAAGTGAGTTTAATGGCATTTATGTATATGGACTTCCCAAACTAGAACCAAAAGAAGCAAGTTCAAAATCGGTAAAGTCGCGCTTTAAATATAAATATTTATTATATTTCAAATATGTCATCCCCCGCATTTTCAGAGTTTTTATTTTTATATTGATTTATTATGTTTTTCTAAAATATGAACAAAATGCAGATAATATGAATGAAAAATGTAATGAATTAATCTAATTTCTTACAGAGTTTCACAGGCAGTGCGCTGGCCGCTCTAGTAAAGGGTCTGCCTGAAGCTCTCCAAAGGCAGTACGAGTATGAGGATCCCATTGTCAGGGGAGGAAAGCAGCTGCTTCATAGTCCATTTTTCAAAGTATGATCACAATTATGACCTTATCCGCACACTTACTTCTGAAAGGATTTTGACCCCTTTGCATTTTTGTGTTGTAGGTTTAATTTTAATACAAAAAAACTTTGCCCTTAAATCTACACGTAATAAAAGGTCATGAAAAAGAGTTTTGTAATTACATCAAACTCTGAAGTCCTCTCAATTACAAGATTCTTCACATTTCAGTGAATACAGTAAGGTGTTGGGCTATTTTGGAAGCTGTCATAGCTCTGAATCTTCTTTTAAGTCTCTATAACCTTCTCACGCCTCGATTTGGGCATTTTATCTGATTCTTCCTAACAGATTTTGTCAAATTCCATCGGATTGGATGGGAACAATCTGTAAACTGTAATCTGAAGATCTTTGAACAGATGTACTGTGACATTTAAGTCTTGATTTTGGCTGGATCTTTTAAGGATGGCTACTTGTCCTGAAGACGCTCCAGTCATTTCTTGGGTGTACCTGTATGCTTTAGATAATGATTTTGCTCAAAAGTAAAAGTGATTTTTTTTTGCCCCGATCTCATATAGCAAATGTGCTGTTATCCTGCCTTTTACACAAATTGGCTTTCCTCTGCCTACCCTACCATAAAAGCCTGGTTGACCGAGGACTGATCTGTCTCATCAGGTAGCCACAGGTGGACTTCAATCAAGCTCTCATCACAGTCATCACATCTCAATGATAATGAAATTTAATAATCTTGCAAAAAGTTCTGTGTTTTCACTTTGCTGGTATACAGAAGGTTTATTTAGTGTAGACTTGTGGGCAAAAATATCAGTTTTCTAGATTAAAATTAAACCTGCAATACATTAAGGCCAAAAGTGCCACTGCCAAAAGTGAGCATGTTGAAAGTGAAGCCTTTTGCTATACATTATTAAATGCATTTTTTCTTTTGAACATTTTGTACAGGTCTTGGTTGCTCTTGCCTGTGACCTTGAGCTCGACACCTTACCTTGCTGTGCTGAGACCCACAAGTGGGCCTGGTTCCGCCGATACTGCACTGCCTCCAGAGTGGCTGTGGCTCTAGATAAGAGAACCTCGCTACCAAGACCCTTCCTAGATGAGGTGGCTTTGCCAGGCTGCACTGTCTAAACAAATTTTCATTTTGTTTTTAAGTCAGACTTCTGCAAATGTTAATCTATTCCATTATTTATACCTTTTGAAGGTTACAAAGAAAATTCGTGAGCTTATGGCTGATCACGAGAGCATGAACAGTCTCCACGAGAGTCACGACTTGTTCAAGCGTGAGCATGACGAACAGCTTGTACAGTGGATGAACCGGCGACCGGATGATTGGATCCTGTCTGCTGGGGGGAGTGGCACCATCTACGGCTGGGGCCATAACCACAGAGGGCAGCTGGGGGGCATTGAGGGGGCGAAAGTTAAAGTACCAACCCCAACTGAAGCACTCGCCACACTGCGGCCAGTGCAGCTTATTGGAGGGGAGCAAACCCTTTTCGCTGTCACTGCTGATGGAAAGGTTTGTCCAGAATGTAGTTTCTGTGTAACGTAACCTGAGTGGACTGCAAACTGAATACGTTCTAGCTGGAGTACAAACTGTCTCAATCTGATGTTTTTCACAAAACTGTAATATTATGATATACTTATATATTATATCTTGATCTGCAGCTGTATGCAACAGGATATGGAGCTGGGGGAAGATTGGGTATCGGAGGTACAGAGTCTGTGTCCACCCCAACGTTACTGGAGTCAATTCAACATGTGTTCATCAGGAAAGTGGCTGTGAACTCTGGAGGGAAGCACTGCTTAGCACTGTCCTCTGAGGGAGAAGTCTATTCATGGGGAGAGGCTGAGGATGGAAAACTTGGGCATGGGAACAGAAGGTCAAGAATGAATTTTCAGCACATAACACAATGTCACGGCAATTCTGTATCCTTGTAAAAATTAAATCGGTAGAGGGTTGTGTTTTTTAAATTAACTTTGAATCTTCTTGACTTTAGCCCCTGTGACCGTCCTCGAGTAATTGAGTCCCTGAGAGGAGTTGAAGTGGTGGATATTGCCGCAGGAGGAGCTCACAGTGCCTGCATCACTGCCAGTGGAGAACTCTTCACCTGGGGCAAGGGTCGTTATGGACGACTGGGCCACGGAGACAGCGAAGACCAGCTTAAACCAAAGCTAGTCAGTCATCACTCAGTATTTTGCACACTTAACATGGAAAAAGAAGCATATTGCTGACATTTGAGCAATATGTACTTCTGTCAGTGTTTGGACAGGATTCGGGCTGTTTCCTCTTCGTCACTCTGGCAAAGTTTCCCAAGCAATCGTGGTGATGTACTACTGATGTTTGTGTCTGTGTTGTTTGTCCAGGTGGATGCTTTACAGGGTCACAGGGTCATTGATGTAGCCTGTGGCAGTGGGGACGCCCAGACACTGTGTCTAACAGACGATGACATGGTCTGGTCTTGGGGAGATGGGGACTATGGCAAATTGGGCCGCGGAGGGAGTGATGGCTGCAAAATCCCTATGAAAGTAAGACAAATTACACATCATTGTTTACTGGAGCCCAGGAAAGGCATCAATTTATTATTGTATCTTCTTTCTTTAGTTGTGTATCTAGTGTCTTAATAAAACACTACATGTATCATTTACACATGGATAATATGGGTACAGTAATATCACTTAAGGTAGATAGATAGCTGCTTTATCAAAACCCAGAGGAAGTCTTGTGTTGCAGTAGCTATTATACATAATAATCCAGTATACATACAAAGTATTAAGATATCAATCAAACTTTTTTTAAACTATTAAAACACTGTACATCGTGTAAGTGAGTTGAACAGTCCTAAAAGCCAGAAATATGTCTCTGTATTGTCCATTGAAATGTCTATTGCATACTGTATACTGTATATACTCACATTTACATTTAGAAATTTAGCAGACCCTTTTATCCAAAGTCACTTACAGGTGAGATGCTCACGTGCATATGCAGAAACAGTGGCTGTATGTTATGTTATGTTGTGATGAAATGCTGAAGGTCTGTCTCCTGACAACGCAAAGAATCATTGTACAGACTTATGGGTGTTAGAAGGAATTACCTCCTATACCGTTCTTTGTCACAGTGGAGATAAAGAAGCCTCTTGCTGAAGCCGCTTAGCTGTTTGGCCAGCAGCTCGAGGAGAGGATGTGAGCTTAACAGTTTGTGCACCATCCTCCTCTCCACTACCAACTTTAGAGATTCCACAGTGGTCCACATTGTGGTCTGTCGGTCAAGTAGTCAGCAACTCATGAGGTGATGGAGCGGTCAATCTGCATCTTTAGCAGCTTCTCTCTTAGCAGGACAGGCTGGATTGTATTAAAGGCCCTGGAGAAATCAAAGAACATGGTCCTTACCGTGCTGCCTGCTTTGTCCAGGTGAGAGAGAGCCCACTGCAGCAGATAATGGTGTCATCCACTCCAACCTTGGGGTGATAAGCAAACTGCAGTGGGTCCTAAGATTTTCTCACCTGAGGCCTCAAATGTAACAGTAGCAGTCTCTGTAGAAATTTCCTGATGTGTGATGTCAGAACTACTGGTGTGTAATCACCGAGGGCAGATGGAGAGGATTTCTTTGGTAATGTAATCAGCCAAGATGTCTTCCACAGGACCGCCACCTACTCCTGACTCAGGGTCAGATTAAAGAGGTGCTATAGAATCTCACTAAGAGGGGAGATGTTAGCTGGGGGTCCTGAACTGAACGTGTTGAACCATTGATTAAGGCCATTGGCTCTATCCAGGTTTCCCTCAGCTTGATTCTCCTTCCCCTAAATCCCATGATTTGTTTTTCATACCCGACCACACGTCCTTCATGCTGTTTTGCTGGAGCCGGTTCCCCAGTTTCCTCCTATATGATTCTTTGTTTTCCCTCAGTCTCACTTTAAGCTCCTTTTGCACAGACATCAGCAGGTCTCTGTACCCATCCCTGAAGGGGCTCTTCTTCCTGTTTAGCAGCTCCTTCAGGTCACTGGCAATCCAGGGTTTATTGTTGGGAAGTTCCTCACTGTCCTGGTTGGGATGATGGTGTCCACACAAAAGTTTATGTACTTCGTGACACAGTCTGTCATGGAGTCAATGTTGTCTCCATGGGGCTCACAGAGTACATTCGAGTAGAGGTGTATGCTACCTTCACGCTTGCATACAGTAGATCCATTGTTTTACCTTGACTGGTGGGGCAGCTGACAAACTGATAAAATGTTGGAAGTGTAAAGGAAAGTGATGTGTGGTTAAAACCTCCCGTAATGATCATGAAAGCATTCGGGTGTTGGTTTTTGAGCTGTATCATTGTTGATGACGTCACACGCTACGGCGGGAGAAGCTGCGGATGGGATGTAAACCACAATAACCCCTCTCGGCAGATAATACGGACACGTGCTCACAGCTAGCAGTTAAATGTCCGGGCTACAGAGACGCTTCTTCTCAGTAACATGTCCAGGATTACGCCATCTGTTGTTCACAAGCACTGCAATCCGTCTCCTTTCTTCTTACCGCTTCATCTGCAGTCTCTGTCAGCCCATATGGTGTGAAAGTATCTAGGACCTCTTTCCCAGAGTTGTGGATTGGGAGAGCACAATCAACTGATTGTGCAGGTAAACAATGCGCCTGCTCCCACTCCCTTTGGCTTGGCTTCCCAGCACAACAAAGTAAGAAAAATCGGTAAAGTGAGGGGAAAAAAACTGTGACATGATGTCCGTGATGAGATGAAAAATGCTGAGCAAGAGAAGTTAAAAAAATAAATAAATAAGTAGTGTACAACCCAGAAAAAACACAATTGCTCTAAAAATCAACATGAGCTACTGCAGCAGGCGACCACCTGAAGCCGCGCAACGTCACGTTTAACAAAAAATTATGATTGAGCACAATCTATACATATGCACACTGTTCATGAATAACATCAATCAAGGGCATTTACATTTGTTATGTTATGTTTATATGTTGTATTTGTTTGTTTGATTTCTATCAATCTGTCTTGTCTGCAGATTGACTCCCTCACTGGCCTTGGGGTTGTCAAGGTTGAGTGTGGCTCTCAGTTTTCAGTGGGCCTTACTAAGTCTGGGGCAGTGTACACATGGTATGTACAGTACATAGACCTGACATGACCTTTGGTATTTCTCTCAAATGTTTGCTGGTTGACTCACTTATGTGTATTCACGTTAAGGGGAAAAGGGGACTACCATCGTCTGGGCCATGGCTCTGACGACCATGTTCGACGACCAAGACAAGTCCAGGGGCTGCAAGGGAAAAAGGTCATCGCCATCGCCACAGGGTCACTGCACTGTGTTTGCTGCACGGAGGATGGTAGTGTAGACCAAATACCTCTGACTCATGACTGGTGTTAATTAGTCTTAGTCAATCACTTTTTGAATTTTTTTTCCAAAGGTTTATTTGAGAACTATTGTACATGTTTTCTTTGCCGTTTAGGAGAAGTTTACACATGGGGTGACAACGATGAGGGCCAACTTGGAGATGGGACCACTAATGCCATCCAGAGGCCGCGGCTGGTGGCTGCACTGCAGGGCAAGAAAATCAACAGGGTGGCCTGTGGGTCCGCACACACCCTCGCCTGGTCAACTAGCAAGCCCACCAATGCTGGCAAACTCCCCGCACAGGTACTCACAATTAGCCATGCTGTGAATTGCATTTACATTTACAACCATGTTGGTATTTTTGTGTCTGCTGTATTTGTTGGAGGCTGAAATCACAGCTTCCAATAGATGTCAGTAAAGCTTTGCAAACACAAGCATCAGTGATATGAAGTCACTTGATAATGTTTTCAATCTTTTACTGTCTGTGTGGTGTGTTAAAGGTTCCCATGGAGTACAACCACCTGCAGGAGATACCTATCATGGCCCTGAGAAATAGGCTTTTACTTCTGCATCACATCTCAGAGCTCTTCTGCCCATGTATACCCATGTTTGACTTGGAGGGCCGACTAGGCCAGACAGGACATGGACCCTCAGTGGGCTTCGACACACTTAGAGGAATCCTCATATCCCAGGGCAAGGTGGGATGCATAGAATTCAAATGCAGAAATGTGTAGAAAGCATAGATACCATCAAAGAATTAACTTTTATTTATGTGGTGATAACAGGAAGCAGCTTTCAGGAAGGTGGTTCAAGCTACAATGGTGAGGGACAGACAGCATGGACCTGTGGTGGAGCTGAACAGGATTCAGGTACAGTACAAACACACATTTTAAACATCTGCTCACTCATCATCTGGCTTGGTCACCTTTGTGTCTCTTCAGGTCTTTTATTCTCTATGCTTCCTCCCCTCACTTTTACTGTGAATTGTGTGCCAGACAGGGTCTTGATTGTTAGGTGATTTTTGTGTGTGTGTGTGTCTGTATGTGTATAAATGATAGCGCTTCTATCCAAAGCACTTTACAAAGTTGCTTCTCATTCACCCATTCACTCGCACACCAATGGCAGTGGCTGCCATGCTACCTGACCCCTCGGTAGCAACTTACCAAGGTCTTCAACATATAGCCAGGAACGGCCATCGAACTATTGACCCTGTAGTCCGTGGATGACTACCTGTATAGGAGAGAGAGTTCTGCAGTGCGGCATGTCTGTAAATGTTTTACACTTAACTCCACACTGAGTCTTGGTTTGGGCCATTGCCTTTCCTGACTTCCTTTCCCCTGTAGCACATGTTCTGGCCACAGTGCAAAAAGCTGTCATATCCAGGACTTTGTGCTTATCAGTACTTCCTCTATTACCCAGCAGGAAGTTATTAAGAACAAAATAGAAACAAATCAAACCATAATCTCTTTTGTTTCTCTTAACCCTGCAGGTGAAGCGTTCCCGTAGCAAAGGAGGTCTGGCGGGTCCAGACGGAACAAAGTCTGTGTTTGGTCAGATGTGTGCCAAGATGAGTTCATTCAGCCCAGACAGCCTGCTGCTTCCTCATCGTGTGTGGAAGGTCAAATTTGTGGGTAGGTTTCTGTGTTCACATTGTCTACTTAACGTCTTTGACTTGACGTTTTCTTTAATACGAATGGTAAATCCATAGCCAAACAAGGCTTCTGGGATTTTCCACATTCCGGACTTTTCAAATATACATGTTCTTTTTTATTTTCGCCCTCAGGGGAATCTGTGGATGATTGTGGTGGAGGCTACAGTGAGTCCATAGCTGAAATGTGTGAGGAGCTGCAGAACGCTTTGACTCCACTGTTGATTGTCACTCCCAACGGCCGTGACGAGTCAGGTGCCAACAGAGACTGTTTCCTGCTGAACCCTGCAGCAAAGTCCCCTCTTCACATGAGCATGTTCCGCTTCCTAGGTATAAACCAGTTAGTCTTCCATTCTAGTATTATGATTTGTTAACCCTAGATAAACAAAACATTATACACATTTCATCTGTATTTTTACTGATAAAACACCTGGCCTGAACTGTTGAGCACGCTTCATTTCTGTGTCTGCAGGGGTTCTCCTGGGCATTGCAATCCGGACTGGAAGCCCTCTTAGTCTGAATCTGGCAGAGCCTGTATGGAAACAGCTGGCAGGCATGAACCTGACCATTGCTGATCTCAGTGAGGTATGTACACAGACCCACTCTTCTGTGCACAGGAGGGTCCTCGGTGTGTGCACAGTCAGCACTGATGATGAACGAGTGTGAAAATATAATGCAATCCTAATTCAAAATGTTGGGACATGTGAAATGTAAACAAAAACAGAATGCTTTTTGTTGTGAGTTTTGCAAATCTCATCAACCCCTATTTTATTCACAATAGAACATAATCAACATATCAGATGTTCAAACTGAGATATTTTACCATTTCAAGGAAAATATGTGCTCATTTTGAATTTGATGGCACCAACTGTAAACATCTGGGGAGTGAGGAGACCAGTTGTTGGAGTTGTAGGAGAGGAATGTTGTTCCATTCTTGTATGATGGAGGATTCTAAATGCTCATCAGTCCTGGGCCTTGCCAGATTTTTTATTTTATGATGCTCCAGATGTTTTCTATTGGTGGAAAGCCCGGACTCTTCTTCTGCAAAGCCATGCTGTTGTGATGGATCCAGTATAGATGTGTAAGCTGCTCACGCCATAGGCACTAATGCATCCCTGTACCATCAGAGATGCAGGGTTTGATCTGTCTGCTGATCACCAGCGGGATGCTCCCTCTCCTCTTTAGTTGCAGGACACAGTGTCCATGGTTTCCAAAAAGAATTTAAAATTTTGATTCATCTGACCACAGAACACTTTTCCATTGTGCCTCAGACATTGTAAATAAGCGTTGGCCTAGAGAACAGTGGCATTTCTGGATCGTGTTCACATATGGCTTCTTCTTTGCATGATACAGCTTTAACTTACATTTGTGGATTGCATGGTGAACTGTGTTGACAGGCAGGGATTTCTGGAAGTGCCCCTGATCCCATGCAGTGATGTACAGTAGAGAATCACGCCGGTTTTTAATGCAGTGCTGCCTAAGGGCCTGAAAATCATGTACATGCAGTTTTGACCTTCAACCTTGTCCCTTCTGCTCAGAGATTCCCCCTGATTCTCTGAATTTTTTGATGATATTATACACTGTAGATGGTGGGATCTTCAAAGTCTTCACAATTTTACATTGAGGAACCTTTTTGCTCTGCCTCTCTGATATGCTCCTTTTTATACCCAGTCATCTTACTGACCTGTTGCCAATTAACCTTAGTTAGTCTTTTGCAGCAATTAGTTTACCAGTTTTTTGTTGCTCCTGTTCCAACTTTTTTGAGATGTGTTGTTGCCATCAAATTCAAAATTAGCTACTATTTTCCATGAAACGATTCAGTACATTTTCTTAGTTGCAACCTCTTGTGAATAAAATATGGGTTGATGAGATTTGCAAAGCTTTGCAAAATGGTTGCATTTACATTTTTCACATTGTTCCAACTTTTTGAATTGGAGTTTTATATCAAACCTTTTGCAAGAACCACTTAAACAAATATATTTATGTCATACACAAGTGATTCTAGAGATTTCACCAAATTTTTGTGTCGTACAAATCATTAAAAGATATTTGTGTGTGTGTGTGTGTGTGTGTGTGTGTATACACTTGTATCAGCCATAAAATAGGCAGGAAGAAAACTCAATGTGCTCCTTCTCTTTCACATGTGCCATTTATTTGATTAAAAGTACTAATTAATGAAACATTTCTACAGTTCAGTTTTACATGATTTGCTTCTTAGTGTTTAGAATATTTAATCATTTCTTATCATAAGATTATATGCAGCTTCGTTATCCAGTTACCAAAAGAAATGCCTCTGCTTATGGCAGATGTAACTTCTCAAACCAACATTATAATATGCAAAAAGAACATATTCCTATACATTCATCTTCAGATTGGACCGTAAGCCAATCTGCTTACTGCTCTAATGATAGTACAGAATTTTCACAGTGTGAAACACTTTTATAACTTTATATTTATACTTTTTTTTAACACAATATATATTAATTGTAGTTAAAGAAGCTATGGGCACATGCTCAGCTCTTGTCTAAGACTGTCCATTCCTTCCCTCATGCCGTGATCATGAGCTGCTGAACAATCTTTGGGATCAAACTGGGGTGAGGAAGAAAGGTCCCTTTCCCACACAAAGCTGGTTTTGTTTTGCAGTTTTGCCCTTGAGATGTTAGAAAGGTTAGATAGGAAAGGAATCCAGCACAAGACTCTTGAAATAGTGGATTGTTGTAAAGCTCATGGGACCCTGTGGCATGAGTGTACTTATGTACAAAAAATCAGGGATGTCAAGTGGTTAAAATAATTGTTATTTATTACATGCTCCCTGGTTAATGCATACTTTAATTTTTACTGTGAAAGTATTACAAATGTGTCAGTTTAAACTATTTTTGTTAAAATGTGTAACAATGATCTGATCTGTTCCTCTCAGGTGGATAAAGATTTTATTCCTGGCTTAATGTACATCCGGGACAATGAGGCTACCGCTGAAGAGTTTGAGGCCATGACACTGCCTTTCACAGTGCCCAATGCCAGCGGCCAGGACATTCAGCTCAGCTCCAAGTACTCCCACATCACCCTGGAAAACCGTGCAGAATATGTTCGCTTGGCAATTAACTACCGGTAAGGTACCTGGAGAATAGCTAAAGTGCAGTTTATTTAAATTGACTGTGTTAACACTTCTTTCCCTTCCCACATTGTAGACTTCATGAGTTTGATGAGCAGGTATCTGCAGTGCGTGAGGGTATGGCTCGTGTGGTTCCTGTTCCCTTGCTGTCACTTTTTACTGGCTATGAACTGGAAACTATGGTGAGTGAGAGCAATGTTAGTGAATGTTAAGAAATGCTGTCCTCTGGGTTCGTGTTGATTGTTACAGTAAATGTTTCATCTCCTCAGGTGTGTGGAAGCCCAGACATACCTCTCCACCTGCTGAAATCAGTGGCCACTTATAAAGGAGTTGAGCCGACAGCACCGCTCATCCAGTGGTTCTGGGAAGTGATGGAGTCCTTTTCCAACATGGAAAGGTCTCTGTTCTTGAGGTTTGTCTGGGGTCGCACACGTCTGCCTCGTACCATTGCTGATTTCCGAGGGCGGGATTTTGTTGTGCAGGTGAGAAGTGGAAAACTGGCACCTTATAGGAATTGTTTGTCTTTTGTGAAATGTGCTTATTTGTTCCCTTTACTCAGAGCTAGATGAGAGAATCAGTTCCTCACTCTGTACTGTCAAAGTATGTACATTAAATATGTTGGATTTCAAGCACATGGTCAAGACAGCATTCAAAATATCTTAAACTTAGAAATTCTCCATATCTGTTTTAACAAGTCTGTCATTTTTTGACATTTAAGGAAATATTTTCAGAGACTCCAATCAGTTTCTAATAGCTCATGAAACATGTTTTACCTCTGTGTAGGAGATTAAGTTCTGTCTTCCAGTGTCTCAAAGTTACTGTCTCAACACACCAAGGACCAAATCATCTATCAGACAGCCAAGAGTAACCTTAAAAGACCAAGCAGAAGAGTGTGTCGTTAATGGTGTGGTTAATAGAAAAGCTACACGTGGAAATATTAGTATTGACGAGTTTTTACACAATGTCATCTGTGTAGGATAAATTACCTGCCTCGTGCATATTAAAGGGCAACTTCATCAATTTTCAACTTTCTATGGCTTTAGTTTATGGTGTAAATATACATTAAAGCAGAAGCTCCGGAGCTCAAAGACCATAGAGTTATAAGCTTTGGAGAACTTGGTTCATAAGCTGCATTTGGCCATAAGGTAACCTTCAAACCGTCAGCAGCAAACTGCTTACGGATTGGATGCACAGACAACGCATAGAGATCACCAACTCGCTTAGCAGATGCCTGGCAGAAGTGCGGTTTTATATGAAAGAAATTTCATACCAACACACTCAATTGGTTCAAATGGAGAACCGCAGAAGGCCTTATGCACCAACAGTAAAGCCCAAGATGGCACATTGGACATGACTGCAGGTTGTAAACGACTTACCGCCAACAGATGAGCATCAGGTAACACCCCTTCAAAAACAGTATGGCAAGCTGATACAGCTGCCAAGTACACTTTAATGGTAGAGAATGGAAAGACAAAACCTCCAACATAGAGCATTGGAATGGAAGAGCATCACTTTTCTGACACCACTGCTCAAAGATACAGCACTTGTATGAGTATAAACTTCTAGTGGACAAGGCCCGGGCACTTTGAACTGTTGCAACCAAATTAGGGGGAAGACACGTAGCCATCAGGTTGCACCTTGCACAGAAATCAGATCCACTCGGGGAAGGGTATACAACATAGTTGTGGGCCATGGATTTACTAGTGCGTCTAACCCCAGAGGAGCAAAGTGGTCTGTTATGGAGAAGAACACGGGGGCAGTGGGCATTCTCTCTGACCCCTCACTGCTGAACTGCCACATAGAGCACCCCGCCCGCTCAGAGAAGCCTCCATTGACACCACCTTACCAGACAAGACCCTGCCTATCGGAGTACCCTGGCGTAACAGCCCAGGTCCTCGCCATGCTAGAAGAGCAGTCGTGCAGGATGGGATCGCCACTGAGCTCCTGTGGAGGATGTGTGACGCGCACAGCCCGGCCAGTTCTGCACCCCAGCCAGTACGGGATTGACCTCTTGATGTTGCTGCAATTGCCCTCTGCTGAATGGCCCCCCCCTTCCTGATGGTGGCACCCGGCTGGGCCGCCGCTGCTGATGTATTGCCATGCACTGCAAAGCCGCCCCGCAATGACACAGTCTAGGTACAGTCCCATTGCAGCCCTGCCAGCTGGCCCCCTCTCCGTCTGGGCACTACCATGCGGCCTCCCAGTTGGTTGCCCTGACTGGCCTGTGCCAGGATCGGGCGCTTCTGCTTCTCTCAGGGCCTCATCCAGTGAGTGCGGTGTGGACAGGCGGCTGTGTTGGCAAAGCCATTCCGGTGCAAGCCCCTGCAGGAAGGTGTGGAGGCAAAGTTCTTTTCGTGCTGCAGTTGGGAAGGTGGGATAGCCGCATTGGATGTAGAGCTGCAAGTCGGTGGGGAAGGCCACCAAGCTCTCTCCGTCTTGTCTGTAGTGTCCAGCTAGCTGTTCCCTGCTCTGCTCAACGGAGATCCTCTGTCCGAGGCATCGGTTAAGTGCGGCGTCGATGGCTTGGAGCTCCCGACAATCTTCTAGGAGCACTTGCAAGGCAGGGCCTCTCCAGGGCCAGATGAGTAGCTATTTCCTCGCCACTCCATCTCCTGTGGAGAGTGGCTAAATCGACCTGGGCAAGGTAGGGCTCTAGGGGGGTCAGCCCATTGTAGCGTGGCAGCTTGGCCAGCGTGTAGGGCAGCGGTTCGTGTCTCCCGTAGTCGAGGTAGCAGTGTGTAGGCCAGGGCACACTGACGCAATCAGGTCGGTGCGAATCACTGGTCTTTCGCCGCACCCCCTGCTTGAGGTGCTCTAGCATCACGCTGCTCTCTCAGAATGTACGTTCTAATTTTCCTATGCCTCGCTCCATCAAAGTGTCTACTAGACGGTGGATCCCACTTCTGACACCACTGTAGCAACCCACGACTTATGGGAGCTAACTGTGGGAGGTGCCAAAGCTAAAGCTAATTAACTTAGCGGGGGTGCTAGTGGGCTAGCACGGGAGCTAACTTCCCAAAATTGCAGGCGTAAGAGAGAGCACTTGTGTCCCGTACACCTCACGACCCAAGTGTCTCGAGCTTGGCAACAGGAAGCAATGAAAAACAGCTCTTGCCTTTTTACAGGTATCACTGACACCAGAGGTAACTGAGTTTATTTTGGAACACGCTGAACAGGGGCCGGACACTGGCATTCACAGCAAAGTTTAGACCGTTTGGGGCCGTCCCCTGAACAGAAGATAGCAGCCTCTTCGGCAGCAATGGAAGGGAGCAACAGTGTATCCCTGCTGCAGCAGCCCCTTCAACTAAGCATCCAGCTAGGAGGAGTGTGTATTCTTCATCCTAGCCACCAAGTCCTTCTGGAGGCCCAGCCAGGGGACCCTTACTCTTGGCAAAGTAGTGAAGAGGCTGGCCCGGGAGGTTGCTGTTTCACCAGATGGGAAGCATAAGGTGTTCTTAGGGAGGTGAAGAGAACTGAAGGGACAAGTGTGGGGACAGAGGTTTATACGTGCAGGCGGGGCTGCACATACATGAGCACAGGTTTTCAGCCAGGATACACAAGGACATGATGTCGCATACTTGTATTGTATCGAGTGAATCAACTGAAAGAGAACTCTAGAGTACAAGCAACAAGATGACATAATCATTGAAATTTTAATATAGTACATTTATTTCGGTGCAAATTGAAATTGAGCATATTATTTAACTAGTCCTCTGAATGCCAGCATTAATGAGATATTTGCTTTTGACAGATCCTTGCTAGTTGTTTTCCCATTTCGAGTCTTTTTCCTATGTCAAGGCAAAATTGGGCTGGATATAGCTACATACAAAAATTAGTGGTATGAATCTTCATAAAGAACAAGAATGGAAGTATTTCTTAAATTGCTGTTCACTTAAATAGCAAATTATTCATGTAGACATTAAATTAATCTGACTTTATTCTGATCTTCTCTGACTCTAAGGTGCTGGATAAGTACAACCCTCCCGACCACTTCCTGCCAGAGTCGTACACATGTTTTTTCCTGCTCAAGCTGCCCAGGTACTCATGTAAACAGGTGCTGGAGGAGAAATTAAAATATGCCATCCACTTCTGCAAGTCCATCGACACTGACGACTATGCCCGCATAGCCTTGTCCGGAGAGCCCGCTGCTGATGACAGCAGCGAAGACTCAGATAATGAGGATGCAGATTCCTTTGCTTCAGACTCCACCCAGGATTACCTGACAGGACACTGAACTCTGACTTTAATAGAATGAAGAGTCGACGGAGAGCTGCCACAGAAGGACTGTGTTAATCTCACCTTAATAATCACATTCATACTGGCAATTTACTAAGACACAAATGTCTGTTGAAGAAAAAAATGTGCAATGAGCTTTAAAAGCATTATAAGCTAAAGAAAGGAACAAACACTGGTTTGCTCTGATTTAGTTTCTTTAAATAAAGTGGGGAGATCAGCTGCACATGTGATTGTTGTGTTACATGGTAATTATGTATATTATTACAATTAGAGAGTTAAAAAAGGCTCCAGCCTAGCACTGTGGTAGATTTTCTCCCTCTGGTTTGTGTGAATTACCTGTCTCTAGTTTGTATATAGATATTGATGTGTGACAAAACAGTAGTATTACTTTTTGGTTCTTGGTAATCGCCATGTTTCTTTATATATAAAAGGATTTTTATCTTAAAAAGTCAGTGTTTCTCACTCGGCTCATGTGAGTTAGAGCCCACCGAAGGGTCATTTTAAGATTCCCGTATTTACCACTCACTCCATGTTTGTGCACTGTCTCCTTAAAGAATGTATATAAGATGATTGTGCCATGTATTCACAGAAGGTCTCATTCCTGCACATTAAATGTTAATACATTTCTGTTAATAAATACAAAAGAAAAAAGACAGGAATCTTTGTAATTGGTTTATTATAACTATTAATGTTAGGTGTTTAATACTTTTTTTTTTGCTACCTAAACAGCATTTGAAGAGTTATTACTTCTAAATAAACAACACAATTCGGTATAAAGACTGTGATAATTTCAAATGACATTTTTTTGGTTTGTTTTTTTTTTTTTGAGCCGTATCACTCTTCATCAGACATGGGAGTCTGGAATAAGGTTATTGTTTGATGTGTTTCCAAAAGGTTAAAAAACCTTTTTCATCATCTGCTTATAAAACCATTGTATTGATTTTCTATTTTGTTTTATAAAGTAGGTCATAGGTTCATTTGTTTTTTTATTTGCTTTTTTCACTTTAGTAGAACAAGATTTTTCTTTTAGATTTACTTAGAAATCCCTTGTAATATATGTGGGTATAGCATTGTTTGAAGCAGGACAGTGGTGGAGCAAAACCAAATAGGATGTTGTACATTAACCCTGTAGCACTATGGCATTAAGTAAATGTCCCATATATTGTCTATGTACTCTGATGTGTGGAAAGTGTACTACACATTTACCTTAGTGTCTCTGGCTGTAGTGACCTCCCTCAAGTGGGCGTGTGCATCCACTTATCCATCTCATAAATTTCCTTTATAGTTCAAAGCCACGAAAGAAGAAAAATTCTGTCTTATGAAGGTTTGATTTGGCTTAAAAATCATTAGCATTCTTTGTCGACTTAGTGCTTTTTTCCTCAGTAAGAATCATGCAAGTACATTATGCTGGTATGAGTCAGGTGCTTTTCAACACAGCCCAGACTCAAGGAAGGAAGGGAAACCAGAGAGCAGAGAAGAGAAATGAATAGTCCCCTTTATCCAGTTATGTATTAAATAAACTAATCAGTGACCATACAGGAAACAATGTAAGTGGATAAGGTGATTTTGAATCCAGAATGATGTGTAACAGTGTATTAAAAACTGTTTTACACATTTCGCTTCAGTGCTTGGGATGCAGGTCCTCTCTTAGGTATTTTGACTGAAGAGACTGTGTTTTGGTGTGTCTCAGGGGTCTTTCCTGGGCTCAGTTGGGACCACAGTGATGTAATGTACTGTAGACCAAATAAAATCTCATCAACCCACACAGTCCTCATGAAGCAGATAAAAAGTTTTTTTAAATTTTTCAATAAGATAATAGTTTGATGTGAATCATCAGCAAAATTTGACTGTGGCTCATTTAGTCATGAATATCTAATGATGGCAAGAAAAACATTTGATATGAAACCAGAATTGAACACGATCTGCTTATCGTATGGCTCACTCCTTGTCATACCACCTAAAGTCACACTGGTCAGGATTTACGGATTGTACATGGTTGTTAGGTCACGTAAGTCTGGCTGGACTTAAGACTGATCCACACAGGCCCAAACCGACAGCGACCCATGGGTGTCTACGTTTGTCACTGTCAGTGGCTGTAAATATGGGTAAGTGCTCCTCACAGTAGATCTACGTACTATTCATAAACCATTTTATTACAACCTCTCAGCCACAGTCAGTAGTTACAACACTGATTTACTGTGAAGATAAAACAGGGTTGGAATGAAGAGACGGACAATGAAATCTTGTTTGAAAGTAGCGGCACAAAGCCATCAACTTCTGTGTCCACCTCCCACATGCAGTCACATGCCGCTGCAGACCCAGAGAGCTGCATTCCCTCTCTCAGTCTGCCGGTCTGCCAGTTCGACTAAACCATCCTGAGCTGAGCAGAATCCCTCACCCCTCATGTGATCCCAAGGCCGTGGCCTTAAACTTCTTTATTGACGTGTTGAACAGATTAACACGTTTAATGCTACTCAGACATTCTTAAAATAACTGTGTCACTATTAGAGGGCACTGCCTAAATACTTTTGCTAAAGATTTATAGATTTATTTTTAATAGTTATAAGACTGCAAAAAGCAACAAAGGAAGGCACACATTAAAGCATATCAGTGCACATTTAATACTTTGAATTAAACAGGCTGAATGCAAATATGCATGATGAGTATCTATAGCATATGACCTACATGTTAATTATGGAGTATTAACTATATCTTTTTTCACTTCACTACTATGTATATATATATATTTTTACATTTGATTATTTTTTTATTACAATTCTAATTGTTGTTTGAAAGACACACGCTAAAAGAAATGTGTATTATAAACTGCAATATACAGGGACTACTGGACACTACTGTAGTGACTGGGAATTGAACCAGGTCAGCTGCTTGGAAGGTGCCTATGATCACCACCAGCAATTAAATATATATTAGTTTAAAACAGATCCATCTGAGCTGAAGTGAACTGGGGGTCATGATTCTATGTGGGTCTTTTACTGCGAACAATGCAGGATTCCTGTCTCACCTCTAATTGCATTCTTCTGTCTTCAATACTTCTGCCATTCTCCAACGAGTCAGCAGATGCTCTCAGCCACTTGACTCCTCTTTGTTCACCTGCTCACCTGTTTCTCATTTCCCCATCGACCCCATGGTTAGCATTAGATCCCATCACTTGGGAGTAGTTTAACCTGAAGCTGAACCTAACCTTCACCCAAACTTTACAAGCTGCCTCTACTTATGAGCAGTCGGCACTGAATTGTATAAGTTCAAATGATCATTTATTTGGCCAAGTTTGCTTAGAGATCTATTGCAGTTTGATTTTTGACATTTAAACATGCTGCTGATGAAGATCATAGCAGCTTGACTGAAAGGCCAGAATAGATAAATAGGCCTCAGGTTGTTCTTAACTAAAATAAAACACTTTATTATAATTTAACAGTACAAAGCAATTTACAAGGGAGCACACTCTGATGGGGAGCAGCTTGGGGTTCAAGGTCTTACCTGCACACTTCGTTATGTCAACTGCACACGTGCACACTTTTAATGTAGCACACATATAATCTCTCCTTTTTTTAAATGATAATTCTTTATTTTTACAAAAGAATTGTATGAACCTCTGTCTTTTTTTGTCTGATTTTGTTGTATATGGAGGTCAGTACATGTGGTTCCTTCCTGTTCCTTTCTTCCAATCTTAGCAGAAGCTATCATACATTAAATAAATAGAAATCAAGTATCTAGTACCAATGGAGCAAGAATACATTGTCTGCTTGTGTTGGTCCTGCAGTGGTAAAGCCGTGACACTGCCCTCAAGACCACAGCACTCATTATGAGCTGGGAAATCACAAATAATCAGGCTCATTTTCCACTTCAGACAGCAAACTGCAGCCATGATTTCAAGTAAATAGTAGTTAATATGAAAAACCTTGGTCCAGACCATAATTTTATATTATGATGGGTTGTATGTGGCAGTCTACTGCATAAAGGCAACTAATTACAGCTTAAGAAAATCAAATGAATTATTTTTCTTAAGAGATTTGTGCTCATGGTTGTGTTTTTAGCCTTGGAAATTCAAATATTTCCCAGATGATATATGAATGATTCCCTCTCGGTGCATACAGTCCATTTGCAGGATGGTTTGCAATAATTTTGCTGCCCGACTCACATTTCACGTTTGTCCAGTACTTAATTTATGACCAAACACTTGACTTTCAGTATAAATAAATGACGTGTCAATCAGTGCGAGTTCTTTTTTTGGGGTTTTTGGCAAATATTTTCATGCTACACACTAAATTTTAATTCGTCATATGGCAAAGATTTTAGCATTGACTGTACATTCACTGGCCACTTTATTCGGTACATCTGTACAATTTATTGTCATCCAAACAGCAGCTCTGCCATGAATTCTTTTCTTATACAAGGTTATAATTTGAGGTTGTGGTGGATGATTGTAATGTTTCGATCCCCTTATTCATAAATTCCCCTTAGTATAATGTTAATTTGTGTCCTGGTTTGAATGAGCACTCTGTGCATGTAGGAGATTAACAAATGTGCAGGTTGAAGACTAGTATCACTTCAGTTAAAGTCATCCAAAGCCCCTGGCTCCCCCTGCTCCTCTCTTGTTCTACATGTGATTGTCCTACTATATCTCATGTAAACCCACAAGACCAGTGTACAGTCTTCCCCCCCGGCATCCTCTCTGTATATCTCTCATCTTCTGATGTCACAGGCCACAGTGAAGTCGGACCAGGTGACTCTGTCTGCTCAATGGGAAACATTGTGTTCACTCATTTCTGAAAAGGAAAGATGCTGGAATTCTACAAACTGTATTCATTGGGCGGCAAAGATCATTTTGGAAATGGAAATCCCATTTCTCCCACTGCATTGTGCTCACTCTACTGGACAGATAATGTTCAAAGGGTGACGGTTTTAATGGTGGGAGTTTCTAATTACTTAGGTCCTGTTAGTTTGGTTCACTGGCTTTTACTCTTGGATGGCAGGATGTTAAAATCCTAATCTGCTTTGAATTGTATTGGGTCAAAGGCTAATGTATTAGGAGATTAAATTAAAGATACACTCACTGATTATGTTATAGGTCCCATTAGCTTCGTTCTTATTTATCGTTTCACAGTTGCATTTGGGTTCATTTTTCAGCATGTTTGAGGGATGGAGGATCAAAGCACAAAGAAACAGCACACGTGTGTTAGCTCTGGTTGTATCTGGGAGATCAAAAAAGGTTTGTGTTGATGAGCTTCAGCGTTATCAGAGTAATGCCGGCCTTTGGGCGTGAGCATTAACTTTGTACGCACATTACAGACGGGTCATTTAATATGGAGAAATCTCAAAACCTGTATTCCATTACATACTGGACACAAGCAGTGGTGTAAGTAGTAATACCACTGTGAAGAAATTACGAGTAGGAGTCCTGTATTCACAATGTTACCAAACTCACAAAAGTATCAGGTCCCCAAAAAGGAGTAAGTAGTAAAAGTACTCTTAATGCAGAATAGCTAATTTAAGATCAGTGAATATGATATTTCTAGATTTTAATTATTGATACATTCGTGTGTTTACGACTTTAATGTTGCAGCGGGTAACATGGAGGTGATTTTAACATTATACACAGTTTTTATGATATATATATAAAGTTATGTTTTAATCTAATAGTAATATCTTGAATTACTTTATATAATACTGGGTAGCTTGTGAATTCCACACCAGGTGTCAGTGAAGTAATTATACTTTATTTGTTTTCATAATCTGAAAAGTATTAAACTAATAACTTATTATTTCTTAAATAATTGTAATGGAGTAAAATAAGTTGCAATAATTGCATCTAGGATGTAGTTAAGTCAAAGTATGAAAATGTAGTAGAAAATGGACTTACTCAAGTAAAGTAGTAATACCTAAAAATTAGAGAGTAGAAATCGGGGAGAGTCAGGAAGGGCCGTGGCGACCCTGAAGTCACGGTACAAGGTAAAAGGATAAAAAAAAAAAAAAAGTACTACACACCCCTGGACACAAAACATCTGGTAGCAGATGTTACATTAGGACAGTACAGATCAGTTCAGTTTTCCATGTTCAAAATGAAGTGTAAAAAATTTTAAAAAGCAGAGAAACTAATTACGTTATCTAAAATTATAGTTTTCCAGATCCATGTGTAATAAAGGTTTTGGACTCATCTAAATTTTTAACACACCTATTACGTCTGGCCCCTTGTCGCATGAATTTTTGCTGCGAGTCATTTCTTCATAATGTCAATGCATTTTTAAAGTTCTTTAGGAAAAGTTTTCCTCGAGCACCTTCTCTTTATCTGACCTGCCTGACCTTTAAAACTGTGCTGTGAGTTCTAGTCCACAGCTCTACTTACATGTAAAACAGACAAATCGGAGAAGTTACCTGCCATTCAGTATAAAATATTCTCTTTGTAAATAATGTTTAATGTAACTTGTGCCTGGATATTGTACAATCTGGTTGTTAATCCTGTATTAACCATGACATTTATCTCAGTTTTAAGACTTTAACTTGCAATTATTTAGTTCAGTTTCTTCAGTTTCTTCTGGTGGATTTGGAGCACGGGGTCTGTTGTGTTAGTAGGGAGTAGGTGGCTGAGCTGCATGTGAAGTTTGGTTGTAAAAAAGGGGGAAGGGGGTGATTGAATGGAAACCTTCTCTGTAAAGCTGCTATTAGTGCAGAGCGAATTGTGCCACCCTCCCGCCCCCACCCCCTCAGCTCCTGCAGACTCACAGTGCACAGGATCTCGCTCCTTTGCTGTTGAGCACGAGAAGAAAACACCTTGGCCTCTCTCACTTTCAGCCACATTGCTTTGCTCAAATAGAACAAATTAAAAAAAAAAAAAAAAACGTGAAAGAGAGAAACCCTCCCAACATATGTAGCACATACAAATATCAAACAGGATTGTTGGCGTGAATCACTCGTATAGTGACGTTTCTGTTGGATGTTTATTGTTTATCATCATCACTCCTACTGTGAGCATTGTCATAATTTTTATGACTTCATCATCCTCATATGATCATCACTATTAACATCTAAAACCAAGGTAAGTGTGCTCACTTTCATCTCGCATCTCATTTTCTGACAAAGATAAAGGTTTCCAGACAATTTCTCAGTTAGTTGATTGGCATCAGTTATGTTGAAATCTGTGCAGAGTCTAGTGTTACACTAGTGGGCTTTGTTTTGGGGGCTTTAAGCATTACATCCTAATACTGCTCCAAACAAATCCCTTTCATTCCACTAATATGGAAATACATGTCTGCGGAATGACTGAATGAAACACAATCATTTCCAGTGTATTATGTGTTATGTTTCCAGCATTGCCTGAAACCGACAAAATATAGAAAAAGCTGAGATAATTGGCACGTGACACAAACACTGCTTGTTTTCACTATTATGCTTTGTGGGTCTAGTCATTAACCTGAGTGTGATCTTGTTCTAATCTTGACACACTTATTGAAAACCTCGTATCTTGATTTTTTAATTGCTGTGAATGAGGGTGGAAAATGCTAAATAAGCAGTTTGTGTTTGCTGTCGCATGCAGCCCACAGGCAGGATGTCATATAAAAAGGATCATTTTGCTGTCTGCAAATGCATACAGCAGGGATTGGGCAAGGTTGTTATGTGAGGCATAACTAAACTGTGCGACACCAGCTATCTCCCTGACATGTTCTGAATGTTAGAAAAAGCACACGGTGCCAATTTGAGAATTTCCTCTGCATCCTTCAGACACTAGAATGATTTTGGGTTTGTAAATAAGAAACACATAGCCCCAATGCAGCTGCTGTAATGAATATTTTTATGTGAGAGGAGGATTTAGTAGTAATTGCTTCAAATTGAAGGATCGGTAATTCGAGCCTGTATCGGCACTTGGCAGGACTGCAGTCTGACTCCTCAAAGAGGTATTATCATCATGAGCTCAAACATCACACGTGAGTTCCTTTTGACTTTCATGTGAGCAATAATCCTGTCGAATTCACGCAGCTTTAGTGTTGTCCAAGACCACATGTCTGGTGTAGCTGACCTTATGACCACTGACATCCTGCTGTGAGATTCACTCAGCTGTCAGATAATGCACATTGACTTTCCTGTGTGGTGCTAAAGAAGAGGTTGGATTTACATTGCACAAAATTTAAAATGAATCAATTTAAAATCCGACCTGATGACGTACATGTACAGCACAGTATGTAAACTTTACCTCACAAAACCTCCACACATTTTAGGACCTGTGCAGTACAATTGAGCTCCTTGTTTCCTTGGTGTCAGGGATAATTTGTGAAAGGCAAAAAAGTTTGACTTGAACCCAAGGTCTGTGTTAATGCTGTAATGTTACACTTAACTGCAAAAGAGGGAAGCCGTGGCGAATTAAGGCAAAACAGTTGTTATTAATGGCAACAGGATCCACATCTTTTTATTAAATGAATTAAAAACTGACTCATTTGAAGCTGCTGTAATTCATACTTGAATTTCAACAATGGGTCACAGGACTTCTTGTATGTGAATGTGGTGGGTCACAGAGATGAAGCCACAGACCTGTAGGCTGTCACCTGACTGTGCTTCCTGTCAGCTCTGCTTTTATGGCCTGATTTCATCAGCGCCGTTTTCAATGAGAGCAGTCACCTGGCTTTTAGAGAAAAATGTGCCACATTGACAAGTAGCCACAGAGCTTAGTAACATTATAACAGATATTTTCTTTTAGAGGTGGTGGAGGCAACAATTCAAGATAGCTTCAAGATAGTACTGGACTTAAGTCATGACGTCATCTGGATGTATATGTTGTTTGTGAACATGTTGGCCATAAGGAGGATAATATGTCAATGTAGCTTCCGCGGCCCCAAAGTGGCTCCAGACTAAGTTATTACAGGATTAATGGCTGAACAGAGCTGCTTTTTTCACCCCTCCAGCTCCCCTTTCACCATGTATTTGGAGAACAAAAGCAACCTGGAAATAGAGATGTCTCAGGGGTCGGCCCAAGGCCATCAGGCCAGGAGCAGCCTGAGGTCAACGGAGACGGCCGCAGGGAACTTTGGGGAGCTCCGTCTGCTGCAGGGCATCTCAGACCGGAGAGACACCCAGAAGCTCCAGCAGTCTGCGGTTCTGCCTTCGGGACAGTGCGTCATCCATACTGAGGCCTTTGTTCCTGTTCGACAAGAAGATGGGTATGATAAGACAAATTGTAACGTTAATAAAGGGGGAGCTACTTTCAAGGGTTGCTTTGTGTTGGATGCAGACTAATGAAGTTTCTAACGTTTGACACTATTCAGTGACCAACCTAGTGATCTCATCATTATCCAGATAAATGAAGGAAAGAATGAAGACGGTTTGGTCAACATGTTGCAACTTTAAAAATTAAAGCTGTTATGATAAATAAATAAATACATATATATTTTATATAACAATCTCATCAAATGGCCGTGTGAAATGTGAAAAATGCTGCTTGTAGTGACAGTGAGAATTATCACATGACTCTGCAGTGACCTTCAGCTTTACACTACCTTTTAATCTGTCAGCTCACTGTTTTGATTAAACAGTGTCACAGTTTCGGTCAAACCTTTGCATTCTTTTCACCACATCAGACCCCTGTGCAGTTCACTACCTGACCAGAAAACTGGATTAACCCTGGCAATCATTTTGCAGCTACAAAGCTTTGTGGGTTACTACACCATCTTCAGATGACCCTGAGAAACAGCCCTTTGAAACTGCAACCCACTTTCTTGTAGCTGAGCAGCTGCAGCAGATGGAAATTAGCTACATTTGAGCAGAAGCAGCTTTTACACAATGTAATTTTTATGGGAAAAATTACACGCTTCAGTGTAAATTAAAGGGCGACTTCACCAATTTCCAACCTGCTGTAGCTTTAGTTTAGGGTGTAAATGCACATTAATGCTTTTAAACTTACCCTCTGACTTCACTATATTAAAATATATATCTGCTTCTAGCTGACATCTGGATCGTTAGGTGTTCAGATGTTGCCATCCGGGGTCAACTCTGGAAAAGCAGCTTGACCATGATTAGAAACTCCATATAGTGAACAACACGATGACATAAAATGAATTGAAGGTTCCTTTCAAGTGATGTCATCTGGAGGGATTTTTCAGCTACAAGCAGAGAGATATTTTGATATAGGGAATTCAAAGGGAAGTTTAATGGCATTTATTTACATGTACTAGCCACACTACAATCACAAGAAGCATGTTCAAAACCAGCGAAGGCGCCCTTTGATTAACTTTATGTGATTGGGTGTATGGTGCAAAAAAACAGTAGTTTTAAGATCTACATTACAATGCTGGTCATCTGTGAGTGTTCACAGATTATCAGTAAAACCATGTGAATAACTACAGTAATCGATTTATTCCAAGCATAAATACTACAAGTTTTCAACTACAAGTCTGAACTTCGTTAGACCACAAGTGTATTATTACACATTACACAGGCCATATTGGTCAAATCTTCAGGGGCTGCATCAACAGGCCTGGAAAACGCTGGAATGTTCTTGAAGAGCAAGAATATTTCACACACACGATGTGTGTAAGCTGTGGGTGTGTATCTCAGTCGGGGTGGTGCTAATCTCAAAGCCTGTGGCTGTGATGTTATACAACTGTGGATTGCTTTTAATGAACTACGTCAAAGCTGCACATGACAACGAGCATACTGCCGCTGATCAAAGAATTACACTTGGATACTTGGAAACATTATGCACAAACTCACAAAACTTGACAAATGGGAAAAAGAGCAGTGAGGATTATTTGGTGGACTAATGATGATTAGATTAACAAATGGCAAATGGCAAAACATCTTCACTTGCTGAATGTAGGTTCCATTTTAACAAAAGCTTCAAGGCACTTTTGCTGTTAAAAGTGAAACACGGCCACACGTTGACAAAATGTTTCTGGTTGAGATAAAAAGAAATGCAGCAGTGGTGGTTGCTGTGGGGTCTTATGGGGTCTGCACATAGACATAATGGACTTAAGTGATACAAGGGCTTGGGTCATACACTAACTGAATTGGTGTTTCTTAGTTCATATTTTGGTGTTTCACAACTGTTTGAAAATAATGTCTGCATGTGCTGACTGATTCAGTTCTGTTTTGCGAAGCTCTTTATAAACTCTATTGCAGTTTGTGGTTAATGTTGCTGAAAATTAAACATGTTGCAAGTTAAAGTTGCTGTTCTCAACATTTTGATAATGGTGTGTGATGTGAAAGGGGCTGTTCATGGTGACAAAGAATATTATTGCCTTTACAGCCCACAACTTGCTGTTTTGGCACACACCTCATCAGCACCATAACCAGTTGTAGGCTGCGGATTTATGGGAAATCTGAGGGTATCCTACCTGTTTACCACCAAACAGCATAGATTTGGTGACTGGCTGGAGACAGACATTCGTCTCCGGGGTTGATGGACAGTAAAAACAAAGCTAAAAGAAAAAGTGAATATTACACTTAAATTTGCCAGATGGTTAGAAACACAACCCCGATCATATGCTTTTGTTGGCTTATGATCAGATCTGCTGAATGCCGAGCTGATTAGCAGACAGCGTGATCATTCTGCTGCCTCCATGTGGCCACAAATCATTTACGCATGGTTAGTCACAATGCAAAACCTCACCTAGTGTAGCACCCTGATTTCATCAAAAGGCAGTTGAATAAGTCCTTCCAACTTGAACCTCAGGATCCTCTGCAAAAGTGCCGTCTCTTTGCTAAGTCACGTTTAGGGGACAGCATCAGGGATTCAAGACAGGCAAAGAAGAGGGGAGAAAACATCAGTAGACAAGCAGTAAATCTCTTCATAGTTGTATAAGAGTATCAAAGAGGATTAATGCGGCAGAATTCCCTAATGTAATCTACTCCCTTTCATTGATTCGTTGATTTAAAGCACCCAAATGTCATCTGCCCGGATTGTGTTTGGTAACGACTGTCAGATGTGTAAGATAATACCAAAGGAAAATGTGAAGGAAATATGAGTTACTCAGTCATCTCAGCTTTCAATAACAGCCGTCACAAAATTAACCACCCCAAACCATATGTTAATAATACATTTATTGAACCATGAACCAAAAAAAACTCTTTTTTCTTAATGAAGTACACAGACTGTGTGTGAGCAGCCAACCCCCTTCTTCATCTTTCATTTTCAGAAGGATTTCCATCTATCAGTGTTGCCTCGGTGCGTTGGTATTTCTTTACATAATGAATCTCATGACATCTCCGCTGTTGTCAGAGTAATTGCTGAGATGACAGTGGTCTTGATTAAATAGTGGATTGGTGTATTTTTGGTTGCTGGTTCAGACAATGTTGACGGCTGTAAAACCGAAAAGGAGCAGCGTCGAGAGTGTTTGTATGTGCTGCTGTATTTCTTGCTAAAAGACAGAGATGAACTCTGTGTGTGTGTGTGCACTCATGGGGATGTGATTGTTGGTGTGAACCTGCTGTGATGCTCCTGAGGACGGCAGCCTGCAGGGGATCCTGTCCTGTGCAGACACATTAATGACCCCCTCGGGTGTCGAGTGGCCTCATGCTCCCCCACATTTCTGCCACCCGTGGGTTTCAAAAGGTCTAGCAAATGTTAACCAGTGACTGACAATTGTGACGTGACAACTGGTTTTTAAAAATCCCAGATTCATTATTGTTGTTGTTTTCTTCTTCTTCTTTTTTTTTTTTTACCAGGCAAAGTTTCAGTATGGTTAATATTCTCAGGGGGAAAACAAATTCAGCCAACCTTACAGAGCGGTCACCTCTGCTGAGATTCTCTCAAGACGACAGGTGAGTCATTTCAATCATTTGAGATCTTGTATGGAATCCCAAATTATGCAAAATTTGAAAAAACAACTCATTAGAAAATTATCTATATAAATAGCCAGATGGCTTTCGGCTTGTCTCTAAAAAGGTGTGTGGGGGCCACACCTTGTGGGGTGGGAGTTGAACGCACAGCCTTCTGCATCCCAGCCCAGTGCTCTACCTCTGAACCTTTTCGAATAAATTGTGTAATAATTCATTATCAAAACTGAACACATCATAATGAAATATGATTTTTTTTAAATAGCCATACTCATTGATAATAATAATAGTTTTTCATCCTTACTGAGACATCATCAGGTTATCTAGTGTTGTCTGACTGACAACTAGGATTATGTTTTTTCCTTCAACATTCATTGTCAGAATGACATGCCTGCAGTGTCATTTAATGAAACACCATTGTGCAACCCCCTCTTACACTGATACTTACCTTTCACAGACATGTTTTGATTCGCTGACATTTTGATTTAGGAGCTTAAATCACAGCTGGTGACCTAAATGTCACTGCAGGGTTTTGTTCTGCCCCTGAAAATGGTGGTCAGTGACAGAGAATACTGACAGTCATTATTCTTTTCTAGTATAACCTACATGACACTGCATGACCCCAGCTTTGTTGGTGGGGGGGAGCCCTGGGACAACAGCTCCCTGGACTTGGAGAGGAGGTATAGACTGGGCAGCGAGGTCACCAGCTTGTCCCTGTCCCGCTCCAGCTCGTCAGACAAGAGTGACCCTCTGGACAACCTCAACCTCAACTTCAGACTGACCAGTAGTATGAAGTATGACCCAAACCTCATGTTACTTCCTGAAAAGATTGGAATCATTTAACAGTGTTTTCCAACCTAAAATGAAAAATTAAATAAATAAATAAATAAATAAATAAAATAAATGTATCGGTGTGGGGGATCTTAGGTGTTCCTTATAAATTTGACCGCTGTTAGGAGGGGGTCTTATTTCTGGGTTGGAAACCACCATACAGATCACAATTTATTTATTATATTAACTATCTACTTTTTCTCTTTTCAGATGCTGTTTGAAAGTCTCCAAAATTGCCACAATCTTTACTATTGTTGTTCTCTGCAGTGTAAGTGAATTTGTCCCTAAAAGTTTGCACATTATTGGTATAACAAAACCCAGACATGATATTTTAAAAAACAAATATCTTAACAGTTGACTTAAATCTTTTCTGTGCTTAAACAACTTTGGGTATTTTCATTTTTATTATGTATTATTCTTTTCATTTATGGCTTATTCCACAAAAAGTTCCACATTTTAGGAAACATTGTCTCCTTTCTGCTGTGCCTCTATGCAAAGTGTGGGGCTGGACTACATGCATATTCTTACCAGCACCACTGACATACACAGACATATACATAGTAAAAGTACTTCATGACAGTCTTGCCCAGTACAAAGGGATCTGCATGGATATGTAGACGCCGCTTTGCCCGGTATGTCAACGTTGCTGCTGTCTCTGGGAGGTCCAGTCTGCCTGTAGACAAACACAATTAAAGACAGGAAGAAAAAGCAACATAACATTGACATTTGTCAACTGATTTTAGAAAATCATTTTATTGTTAAAGAGCTGATGGTTTACAGTGTTTTATCAGAAAAATTTTGTCTCCAATTACTGGGAATAAGTCATATTATTGACATTATTATTATTTAATTTACTAATATATGGTTAACTATGTATTAGTTACATTAGTTAGATTACATAAGACAAAAAGCCATAATAATAATTATTATTATGGCTTTCAGTCTTTATGCTACACTAATTTAATCCCTCCAGCTATATACGCTACTTTGCCTACAGACAGGCAGTAGAGTGGATCTGCAAAATAAGTACTGTCAGTATCACAAGATGTATTGATCAATGCATTCTGGTTTTAGCTGTTCTTTAGTATGTATCCAGATAGAGACAACCCCTGGAGGATGCTGGCAGTCTCTTCCACAGAGAGTTTTTGTATCCTTCCCACTGCATTTTTGATATTGGTATTTCACGTTATGTTGTGAAATCAGAAACCAACAAAATGTGCGCTGTGAAAAGACCCAGTGGGCCTTTAATCAACACCGGAACAGGGTGGAACGCGATGCAGCTGTGTTTTACTTTGAGAATAAGGGCATGCTGAGACACAGAAGCACAGGAAAAAATTACTTAGTGAGATTCTTTTTAATGTGTTTACTCCACAAGGGTCTTCATCGGGGTATAATCAGAATGAATGCGGCAGGAGAAAATAGGTAAATAGGAGTGCTAGCAATCCTGGCAGGAGAATAAATGGACTGTACTGTTGTGTTTAATTGTGTACTTCAGTCTTTGAATACTATTCAAAGAGGGACGATCCTATTTTCTTTATGTTCTCACAGTTCATGACATCGCTTCTGTCTGTGATACATTCAATGAATTCCGAAAGGCTGGACACAACATGTGGTATCAACATACAGTGTAGAGTTTTCTCTTAACAGTTTGCTTCCCACAGCAATGAACTTGACAAATTTTCGTGACAACGCGTTGCTGAAGCTACAGATGGGGGGACCGTTCACGGGGGGCATGATTGACCTCACCAATCAGGAGTATATCCTGATCCAGGTGCAGCAGACTGAGCAGCCAGGACAACGGAGGAGGAGGACCCAGCAGGTTAGAGCCTCCGTGGGAAAAATTCTTTGTTGTGTCAAATGTAACATGTTGGCTAGTGTTGGAAAGTTCATTCCTTCATTTTCCTGTTTGGAAACAGATGCTTCATAATTGGACCATTCCAATACACAGCGAACGAAGTGACCAGATACTGTTGACAAAAACGTTTGAGATGCTCAGCAGGTACCACAGGACACCATTGATTTAAATATGTCAGAAAAATGGGGGGGATTATGTAGTTTTTTTTACATTTTTTTAGGAGAGAGTCTGATGATGATGATGATGATAATAATAATTATGATTACAATTATTATTAATATAAATCCCTGATCCACTGTTACAATTCGGTGATTATTACACAGTTAAACAGCACAAGTTGCCAACAATTTCAGCAGAGGAATAACTATAATAAAAATGACCGAAATGTTAATCACTTGGTAAAATGGTTTTGCGGTTGGACAGATCATTTGAAAATCAATTACTTAAATTATAGGATTATAAATGATAGAATACTAACTGCACACTCAGGGCCCTTACTGACAATTGATTGCTAATGTAACTCATCCTCACTGCTGTGTTGTTTCCACACAGTGACCCCATTGTCATCACGATTCAGGCCTTCCTGCAGGATAATGAGGTCGTCCCGTTGTCTATGACCCACCAGTCTCTCTACGTCAATGTGGAGACTCAGGTGGCCATCGCTGGAATCATCCTGGCTGGGGTCTATGTTCTCATCATCTTTGAGGTAAATGGCCTGTGATGCTCAGGCTTTTCTATGGATGATGAACGACTTTGTGTTCAGGTTCCCCTGCCTGGTTTGTTGTGAGTCACAGCTGCACACAAATACACTGTACTGTGCCGACACGTCTTAATGAGCATAAAGGAAATGCTGCAGCCATAGTCACCTACATCCCCACCGGTGTTTCTGTTTTGCTTCATTAGACATTTTTGTGACAGTAGGAGAAGCACAGAGCTGTGCAGCCCACTGGTCCGACCCCACAGGTGTCTACAATCACCCCGATAAGAACTCCCCTCCTGTCTGTGTGGACAGACTGGGCTTGACTGACACCTGTCTCAGTCCTCTGCTAGTGTTGTTGCACTATGGATGAATTGCACCAGTCACCACAAGGAAAAACTGACTGTCTGACTATCAACCGTCTCCAAAATCCACTCTCTCAAATTCACTCATTCACGACTTCCCATTCTCAGTATATACACAGTATCAATAACTTGAGACTTTTGACACTGATAGCTCACAGGTTTTAATGATCATTTATTGCATATAATAAAGCCTCACTTTGTATTATAACAAAAAGTGTTTTAAAGCTTGGCTCAGGTGGAAATATTTACGTATCACTGCTGTGGGAAAAGACAAACTAAATGAATCCTGATGAAGCGTGTGACTTAAATATTTGCTGAAGAAATTAAAGGACACATTTACTTTACTCCTTTTGGTTCTAGTTTGAGTAGTGCATGTAACTGAATGCCGTAAAACATACCTCGGATTTCCCTACATTAAAATGTCTCTCTGCTTTTAGCTAAAAAATGCCTCCAGTTGACATCGCTTGGAGGAACCTTAAGTTCAGATTATGTTATCTTGTTGCTCACACAATAGAGTTTGTAATCATGGTCAACCATGGTCAATGGTTCATTTGCATTTTATTTTGCCAATTTCGGTCATTTGTGCTGGATTTGAATTGTCATTTTACTTCACCGCTGACAGGTCACACTACTTTTTTGTATATTTAATTAAGTGTTTAATAATGTAATGCATCATCAAGAATTACAGTTGATAAACATATTAATTTGAAATATGTTGTTAAAGCAATTTCTTGTTTCTTTCTGTTTATTATGCAATAAGTCACAGGCAAATTTTCAGTAAATTCATAATTATATATATATATTGTTATTTCCCACTTGTCATTACTTTGTTATGTTGCTTACAACCTCGTCAGTTTATACTTGTTTAGACGTGAGTTCCCTGGATATGCCTCTAATTTTCATTCATTTCCAGTCAGCATTTGATTTTAATTAGACAGGCTAATCTCCCTGCAAACGACAAGGAGTGAACTCACTAAGCTGTGCCGGCAGGGGCAATTCAATGACGTCAAAGTCAAGAGTGGGCCGTGACTGGCAGCCCGGTGCCGAAACACTCTTGTGTGTCATCTATGTTACTGACAGGTCTGCTGCTTGCAGAGGCTGTAAATGAAAGTGTGAGGAATTGTCTTTAAAGGTGAGAGGCATCGAGCAACGTGTCATCAGATTTCTCACTCCTCTGCTGAGAAGATTTGCTTTCCTCATTAAAACTTGACACAAGTTTTAGAACGAGTGAGCACGTTTACTCCACGTTCAATTTTGAAAAGGTTTAAGCAAACAGATGTCTAAGAGTTTTAGTAATTGGACTATTTCCTTCTTAATGGGCTCTTTAGTCAAATGCTACAACAGCAGCGTAAAGTAAAGGACTTTGTCATTTCTGACAAAGGCTGCAGTGGAAGAAAAGATGCTTTTGTTCTCCTTTATCCATTATTTTTACTGATGTATTCCGAGTAAAAGAAGTCTGTACTTTTTAATTTATGATTCATCTTGAGTGACGAGACCCAGTCAAGTGTTCAGTAGTTCAGCAACGTCAGTATGCGTTAAAGACCAAGAAGGTTCTTCTGTTTAAACTGACAGCAGAATAACATGTAACACATATTCCCTCAGCCAGAACAAACACACCAACAAAGCTGTCCCACATAATGCTGTTGACAAGTTTAGTTTATTCTTTACATCTTGCTTAATTAACCCTCCTATTTGAGTTTAAGGTATCAGCCACAGATCCCATTTTGTCATCCAGCAAAGTCTCAGCCCTTGAAAATAAACATAAAGTGATCTACTTTCCCGCAATTTATTTCGATGGCATAAATGTCAGAGGAGCAGCTTTGCTTTCTGATAACATGTCCTGCTTATCGCAGTCCTCAGTTTTTAATAAAGGGAAGCATCCTACATGAGTGTAGTAATGGAGCCCGCTGGATGATAGTGTCGTGGATTTGTGTACAATATCTCCTTCATGATCTGCATTTCTTGATAATGACAGACTGACATAGACAGAATAGAGCAGAAGTTTCAACATGTTTTCTTTCCTGTTACTGTGCTGAAACTATTTCAGAGGTGTCCAATTTAGTTTTTCTTTGAATTTTCAGATTGTGCACCGCACCCTGGCTGCCATGTTGGGATCTCTGGCAGCCTTAGCAGCTCTGGCTATTATTGGTGATGTACGGTTGCGTTTTTTCTCCTTTTTTCTGAAAATGAAAGTGTGAAATTATTATTCATAATATTAGCGTGTAGAATTCAGAAGTCAGTAAAAATATTAGAACTTTCTAAGATATGATTTCAAATGTCCCGCTCATAGAAGAAAAGGTCATTATTAAAATGAATTCTGTGTTCCAGTTCTAGAATATTGGGCCCAGTGTGGCTCACTTTGTTCCACCTATAACAAGTCAAAATGTTGTGCGTGGAAATACATTAAAAAAAACATACAGCCTCCAAAGGCAGGATCTGGGCCAGTGAGGAGTTATAGCAGTGCCTGAAATACAGGTGCAACGAGTTTGTTAAATTAGTTTAACTTGCCAGAAAGTTTAGTTATGTGTTGAAAGTTAAAGCTTGCCAGATCTTAATATAGTAATTCATGTATATTACACTTGTTTTTCACTAATACATGTCACATATAATGGCTTTTTTTTTGTTCTGTCTCACAGCGACCTAGCCTGGTTACTGTAGTAGAGTGGATCGACTATGAGACTCTGGCTCTTCTGTTTGGCATGGTGAGACCCTTAAGACAAATATGGTATCAGTCTGTGCTATTTTATTTATTTATTTTTAATAATTCACATGTAAACATCTTTATATTAATGTTAATTAATGTTCTGCTATTTCATTTCTCCCACCCTTACTAACACCTGGCAATGAAGTCTGTTTCTACAGTGGCAAGAGATGATGATAAAATTACCTTTCTGTGAAAACAAGCATGTCCTGTCAAGTTTGGTATAAAATTGAAGAGTGTGAGTTTCTACGGAAACATATTCATTTGATTTAAACCACACTTTTCAATATAACTTTAGCAGGACACGCTTAGTATTATATTCACATAAGAGGTACTTCTGCTAGATCAGTGATCTCTCCAATTTCAAGCTGATTCATGACCACAGATGGTAGCGTCCTTTGGACAACTTCCACTGTAAACAGCTGCCACTGAAATTTTCACCTCAGTCTGCGAAATGCAGCAGAGAGAGTTTCTGAACCTATTCCAAACCTGCAGGCAATACATTTTAATATACACTGCATGTTATACTGTACAGACATCCCTAATGGTCATGTACAGTGAAACTGTATGTACTATATAAATGAAGATGTCAATCATAATGAACGATAAACTGAATCCTGAAACCACTTGGAAATGTCTTTCTTGCTGACCACTGTCTCGGACGTGAACACCATCGTGCAGTCTGTTATTTCTATTTTTGAATTATCAGGGTTATAATTCTGCTACATGACAGAAAATATTTTTTTACAGAAACGTCTCCTCTTTCTTCCAGATGGTGTTGGTGGCCATATTTTCCGAGACGGGCTTCTTTGATTACTGTGCTGTTAAGGTGAGTTGGCTACAAAAGAAATACAAGAGAAAGTCTGATATTTTGATCACAAAGATATCACAGCGGTTATTATAGTTTTCTTTAGTGATATATGTTTTACCTTTGACCTTGTGGGATTTTAAATGACAAGCCTGTGAAAATAGTTGTCCACTGGTGTTTCGAAGTTGTCTCGGAGGCGACAGGCTTTGAGCTATTTCTGATATTAGCACTGACAAGCGTGTAGTTTTAATTTTGACTTATCTGACATGCCCACGTTCTACGAAGACTTTTTTATTGTAAGATGACCTAATAGTTTTTGATGCCTCTCTTTGCATCCTGACCTCAAACTACAGCACTATAATAGGCTGACAAGAATGTCATTTGCTTTGTTTTATGGGGAAGTTAAGAAAAGTAGGTCAGTGCTGAAAGCGAGTCGAATAACTTTTTTCTATAAGAAGGAGGAAAAATGATTTTGACTGTACCAGTGTCGAGTGCAAACTTACATACATCCTAAAAAATTGAAGGACTATAAAATTATAATTAAATTAATTCTTGGTTAAGATGGGTTCTGTTTGTGCTACAGTTTCGATCCTCATCTTCTTTTACAAATGATAAATGAATTCTTAAATGAATTTGTTACTCTGCCATAAAAAAGACCTGAAAACTCTCTCTATGAGGTCAAGGTGTTCTACTATCGACAAAACAGTTGTGGGAGGCTCAGAATTTAGTCCTGAATGTCGGCTGCAGATGGTGAAGGAGGGTGAATACGTTTTTTTCTTCAGGTATAGTCAGACCTACGCAGTGAACGTGGGGATCATGCAGATTCATGCATTTTAGTTGTAAATTGGACAAGGGCAGGGACTCCAAATGAAAAATACTTTCTCATAGAACAGCTTGCCCTGCTGCTCCAACACGCTGTACTATTACAGTACATCCAAAAGGTGTCCACCTTGAGCCAGTCTCATGGGGTTACGAATGTATTTTAGTATTAAATCTTTAGATGACAAAAAAGAAAGTGGGAATCAGTCTTGTATCCTATCTTATGTCTGTTTTTGGAATATGAGCAGAGTGGATCTTTTAGTGTTACATTCAGTATCTCATCTGTGAAATGTCACACTTCTGCAAAACCACTCAAAGATTATTTTGACGCGGTCGATTTCGATTTTTAAGTCCTCTCTGCACTCAAACTGAGAGTGAATCCAAACATTCACTTAATGGCCAAGTTGGCTCATCATTATCTTTCTTCCCTCTGGAGGCGTACCAGTTATCCAGAGGAAGAGTTTGGCCTATGATCATCATCCTCTGCCTCATCGCTGCCATTCTCTCAGCGTTTCTGGACAATGTGACCACTATGATGCTTTTTACCCCCGTCACCATAAGGTAAGGTGCAGTCATTTGAATGTCAACAGTATTTCTGTACCTGTTTATCCCATTGTACAGTGGATGAGAGGCTCATCTAGGGACTGTTTGTTTTATACACAGAGACAAGTGTTCACTCACATTTACAGCTACAGTTACAGCAATTTGAGAATAGTAAACCTATTAAACCTGCACATTTTTGTAGTTTTACTTACCTGCAATCCTGTCATATGAATTAGAACAAATTTAACAAAAAAAAAAAAAAAAATTACATCACATCACAATACTGCTGCATAGTATTGTGCTTTAGTAGCTTAACAGTTGACAAAAAGTGAGTAAAGTAGTAATAAAGTAAAGTAAATTAATGTACATTCTGAAAGACATAGTTTTACATTTTGGGAAATACACAGCACTTTTCTCTTACTGAAACTCTAGATGTGAAGATTGATATAGTTCTAACATCTGGGCAGTAAATATGAAGCTACGGTGCCTTTCTGTAAAGAGCTGCCTTAAGGAAACATCGTCCAGAATAGAAACATGGATTATGTGGCTTTTTTTAGTTTTATTTTTTCCTCCTTTAACAAAAACAATATCAGTGATCTTTAGAGATGCCACCTTAACCCGCAGACTTTCTTAGCTTTGGATACAGCCGGAGTTTGCAGACTGCGGTAGTGATCTTCTCATCTCCACTGGAATAAGTTTATTTCCCCAAATCTTTATTCTTCTTTTACATAATTGTTTTCCTTACTGGCAACTGACTGTGTTTAGAAATTCACAGGATTCCTATGTGTGTCCACTAATCTCCTAGTATATGAAAAAACCCCAGCAGATTACAGCCTCCTCTTGAAAAATACACATCTCTACACCCCTAAATCAGATCTACTACACAAGCTACAATTTACTGCCATGTGGTGTCTTACAGCACAAAGCATCTGTGTGTGTGTGTGTGTGTGTGTTCCACCCACTCACTTCTGTCTCCTCCTCATTGTTGTGCCTCTATTTCCTGCCTTTGATTTGAATTTGTACAATGACCCATAACTAATTTCTCAAAATTGTTTTGCTGCCAGGCCAAATATAAGATAAAATTTGACTGAAGCTTTATACACAAAGCACAGATCTAGGAAACACTGTGCTAGTTTGTTTCCAGGTCAGGACAGTGCACATCCTGTACAGCCACAAGAACCAATAGTTTTTATTTTTCAACACCTTCTTATATTTCCTGTATTTATTTTACCCACTTGTTGAAATGTAATCAAGGCTAAAGGGCTTTTGTGTCTCTACTGTATGTGATTTTGCAGGTTGTGTGAGGTGCTTAATCTAGACCCCAGACATGTCCTGATTGCAGAAGTAATCTTCACCAACATTGGAGGGGCCGCCACAGCTGTCGGAGATCCACCCAATGTGATTATAGTATCAAACCAGAATCTGCGCAGAGAAGTATGCACTTTCACAGCTCGCTGTTGTGCTAACACACTGTAACAGGTCAACTGACACATGCAGCAGATGCCAAGTAAAGGAAACGTGATGCTCTTTAATGTCTTGCATGTAACAGAGAGTACTGAAATTAGTCACACTGACCGAAAACACCTTATTTCTTAGAGCTTGTGTATACAGTAGTTAATGTCGCTGGATGAACAGCTTTGGCAGCGGCTTTTGTTGTGGAATTCGAATGGTTGATTATGAAAAGAAGTATTAATGCAATGGCAATAATAAATGCGCACTAAGGCAGACAGTTACAATTCCAAACAACTCTGAAGCACCACATTAAAGCTGCAGTAAGCAACTCTCCATACTGTAGTTACTTAGCTAAATGTAACACTCACCTCTGCAGCGTTAAACAGGGAAGTGGTAATGATTAGATGTGTTGATCATCGTGGTTGTGTTGCTCTGGGGGCCCACTAGTGGTTCAAAACGTATTGAAACCAGCGGACTGTAGCTCACTGACCTGACAGCTCACATCAGGACTGATGCCATGTTTACTTCCTTTGATCTGCTCTTTTTTTTTCCCCGCTGAACCTTGTGTGCATTCAAATGATCACCGATATCATGTGGAGTCTCTTCAAAGACAAATAAACCCCATTTTAGCATCGACATACTGTAGTTTTAGTTATTACGGTTGGTTTTGATACGGCCTAATAGATTTGGGGATAACATTTCGGTTGGGACCTTGTGTTTACATGATTTGGGTCTGGATTTTGCTTCATACAATTCTCAGGTTTTTTTTTAATCTCCTTTTTGAGAATCATTTCTTTCCCTTCTAAAGTTTAAAAAAATATTAGCAAGGGGACAGAATGTAATAACATAGAGCATCCAATACATAAACTGTAACAATAATAAGGTAAGAGTTTACTGGTCACAGTGTGCTGTTGCAAACTCTTTTATACTCACTTTCCTTGTATAAGCATTTTGACCTAATGCAGCTTTACAGTGTTTCTACATATATTTGCATGTATAATATAGCTAAACACACATTGTGTTATGCTTAAGACATAGTCCAGTCTCTATGTATGTTTATACATTTGTGAGTTGGAGCTTTATTTACATTGATGTGCAGGTGATGAATGGAGATGTAGAAGCAGTGAAACCAATTTATATTTTTCAGGTGCCACCATAAATCACAGGAATTAAAAATGTCAAACTAGTGGAGAAACGAACTGTAACATCTTCCTATTCCAAGGTGTTACATATTTTTGCTTTGGAAGTCTTCCTGTCAAACGTAGACACATCAGATCGGACTTTAAATGTGTACCTTGTTCGTTCAGGTTTGTTTTTTGAATAAATACATTATCACCAGTACATTCAATCATATTGAACAACACAGCAGCTCTGAATTCCTTCTGCTCCACATATTTCATCATTTCTGACACCAATAAGGAGAAACACTTGTCGAATGGTTCCCACTCACCTGCACCTTAGCTGCAGATTATGTTGCTGCGGCTCCTTTTGCAAGTGGCATTGCTGGGGCTTGCTGAATACCCCCTTCTTTTGGATTAGTCTCTGATTAAACTTGTAAAGGAGACAGTGTCACTCCTGATGCAATAATTTCTGAATCCGTGTAAGTGAAGGCCCAGATCTTTTCCTGTGGTGGACGATGTACATCACATTTGGTTTTAGAGCTCTCGATGTCTTTGTACCAGCAGGCTTTAAGTGATTTCACATGGTTTCCACATGTAAACATTATTTATTTTCGATATTTGACACAGTCGTTGGCCCAACTGACCTCTACTTTGAGACAGGAATTGAAATGACTTCACTTTATATTATTTTTCTCACCACACCATCTCAAGCACCACGTCATATTTTTAAAAATATATTCAGAGACATGTTGTCTTCTGTTGTTCACACTGTGATTTTAGTCAACAGCGGGGCGGACATTTCACTCAGCCGCTAATATGTGGGTTCTCTTCGTAACCTTCACTCCTCAGGGGGGGCTCAGGGGGTCATACTGCTACATCATAAGAAGACGGGTGCTTGATGTGACCCTGTTCACTGCGTGTGACATTTTAGCATTTGTGGGTGTGACAGTATGTGGTCTCCTCCTGTATACAGTATGCCACACCAGAGTCCCTTAGCGTGGTGTCCAGTTTGTCTTGGCTCCATTTCCCAGGTGACAGTACTGCAGGGACAGAGTGGCGTACTCATTCAGTCACGTCTGGCCTCTGATAAGGGCGGCTTCTGTGTGCATGCATGGTTTGCTTGCCTGTTTGTTTGTTGGTTGGCATGCTTGTTGTTTGTGTCAGTGGGAATGTTTAGGGGAAATCCAGAGATAGTGCAGTGAGAATGGCACAGCTGTGAAGTGTGTGTTTAGGTGATTCTGTCCTCATCACAGTGTCCTTGTCTTTGATTTGTTTCAGCACAAAGTAGCACGGCACATACATAATCTGGTATAATGTAATGTCAGTGAGGGGCAGTGGCTGTGACTCTGTGCAGTGGATCTCCTCCAACCAGGAAGAAGAGTCAGTGACAGTAGGTCTGAAATATAGACACTGAGGTCACAATGTACAGCTGTCCATGGAGATACATAATAACAGAAAACATAAAGCTCATCTTTATGTTTTCATCTTCATGCCATCTTGTATCTTGCCACTAAAAAAAAATCTTATGCTAATGTTTTTGATCTCTAGTGTACTGCTAAACCAGATGCTGAACCAGAAATGAAGAGTTTTTGTTTAAATGTCACTAATAAACATTTTAATAGTACTGTATATATCTGTAGTTTAAATCTTTAAACTCCACACTGTGCAAGTAAAACAAAACCAAACCAAACCAAACAAAAAAGAACCCAGAATGAATCAGTCACAGGCTTTAAATGAAAGGCTTTTTCATTTAGAGACAGTGTGCACTGTGGATGATGGCAGACAAGGACACATTTCCAATCTGATAAAATGGTGTCTTTGTAAAGGATTTGGTCTCAGTTTTGAGGACATCCTCAGCCGGGGTGCGCTATTTTTTAGAAAGTAAGATGGGCAACATGCCAGAGGAGTGCTTCGTGGATCTGTGTTCACCCCCACAACATGGTGTGTGACCATCTGACATCTCACTACTTTTGTGGATTGGCATTTCAGGGAAGCCAAAGGTGAGGGAGGAAGAGCAAATCTTGGATAAAGGGCTGCGCTTTAAGGATGCCTGGTGCCTGGGCTCTAAGCACGGGAGCAACACCTCTCAATCATGGCCAGCATTACATTTCTTCATGCTGACACCTTGTCTAAAACAAACTCAACACAACCAGGCGGTAATAATATTGTGGCTGAATTGTGTTACACACCACCCAAAATGTAGGTGTGTATAGGTGCAGGTGCAGGCTCTGCAGATCTGTCTCATACCCAGCTGGGGGCAACTTCACATCTAATTCACAGTTAGTACAAATGTTCAGAAATCAGAAATTAATAAAGATACATTTTGGTAGATTTATTAAGGGGTATGCACTAATATAAGTGTCATTAGTTTACATCACTAAACCGTTCTGTCAATAAACATTTGTAGTAGCTGAATTAGTTTGAGGTTACATTTGTAAGAGGATGCAAACATAAACCTAAACCTAACATAATAACATAAATACATTCATCTTGTACATTTCTTCTTTTATCATCAGAAGGAGCAAATGTCACACTAAACACAAAAGAAAGTCACAATCAACAAACAACATACTCAATTAGCAACGAATGCACAGACTAAGGTGAAGCAACGGTGACCCACATGTCAGTCTAATCTAATGTTACAAGAGCTTTTGTCCCACTTTGAGTGATAAAATTCCACCATTAGTTCCAGTTACTGTGCTCCCAGTTAGCGGACGGTCCTTGGGTGGAGTAGAGTGTAGGAAAAATCAGGTGGAAGCATCTGTGAAGTCCCTACAACAACAATACATTTATCATCTCGCTTTAGTGTGCAACGATAAAATTCTTCGCTTTTTTGACATTTGCTCAGGCTCAAATATGCAAGTGTGACATGTTGCTCGTTGTCTGAACAAAGGGCACATTTGCTTCTCTTTTTGGTGTTTGATGTTGTCTAACAGATTGTTCTTCTGTGTCTTACAGGGGATCGATTTTGCCAGTTTCACAGGCTACATGTTCCTTGGAATATGTCTTGTCCTGTTCACCTCATTTCCTATTCTGCGGATGCTTTACTGGAACAAAAAACTCTACAACAAAGAGTCTATTGAAATTGTAGGTGAGTGCTGATGTTCGTTCACAAACACAGTGTCAGAGGTTATGATGTTTTGCTTAATAATTTGGTCTTTCCTCAAATCCTTTAGTACATCAACTTTATTTGTTGGAATTGTTGTTCCCCGGGGTGCTTGTGGAGAGGGATTATCATGTTGTCATAAAGCTGACATTATTATTGTGTGTCATGAAGCTGTACCCTGGTTGCAGCAAAATGATTACGGCCTTAGCCCTGTAACTTCTCATCGGATACCCCATCATCTCCATCTGGATTATGAGAAGAGAAAATGAAAAAAGGATCTCTGCAGCCAAGATACAATGTTAAGTTAATATAACTAGGGATACAACTACTATTCTTATTTTCAAAGCTAATTGTGTTTAATTAGTTTCATTAAAGTATCATGGTGATAGGCTAAGTTTAAGTTATCATTCACCTTTGCCGTTTTCAGCAGCTGTGTTCCCTTGAGTGTACGGTGACTCAGCCAGTGTCCCAGACACCACATGGCTCATCTCAGAAATCACCTTTTCTCTAATGTTCAGCTGTTGGCTTTGATTAGCTGGCAGTGAAAACGTAGCTGAATGCAGCACACGACTCCCGTCTTGGTTTCATTGTTACCACTGATAATTTTATAGACCGCTCAGTTGATCTGTTACGCTGCAGTTCTTTCACATATCTTCTTAATTATCCATTAACAGATGGGAAATTTATCTGGCCATTCCTCAAGTCCTGGGTTATTGTCCAGAGGAGTGCGATTATGTAATAGGAGTAAAAACTACAGTGTGCATTTAGTTTGGACAGAAATTGCGTCTTCCATCCACCAATCTATTTGCGCTACCGTAGTTGCATAAGAGACCCCAGAGATATAGATAATCGCCAAACTAATAAAACTAATACTTTTGTGAAAATTCTAGCAGAGACACAGTCACCTTATCACTGTTTCCTGCAGTCTGCAACCTCTAAGAGAATTTCTGCAGGGGATCATTAAAACATAGACAGCCAAGCTACCCAGTTATTACCACACTACTGCCATCAAAGGCGTGAGGAAGACCGACTGATTGGAGCTGTACTGTCTCACTGAGATTGAAGGAAACTGCTGCTGATCAATGTGGTGACCGTCCAGTGCCCATCTGTAAATCCCACCCTGTGGAGTTTCCGCTTCTCCTGCCAGCCTGGCGTACCACGGAGAGCATGCAGTTAAAAGAGCTCAAAGCCCCTGCCATGACTGGTAATTGTTCAGATTCGCTTACAGGAATTTTTTTTCATTGACCAGCTAGATCCTATTAAGGTCACCTAGCAACCTTCCTGAAAAAGGAAGACACCTACTGATATCTACACAGGCGTCCAGCTCCCTCAGACTCCAGCTCCGCATCAGCGCTGGCTCTTCCCAAACTGGTCAATGTGCCTCTGGTTGCATTAGTCTCTGTATGTGAGCTCACAACATATTGACTGAAAACATCTTAATATCCTCATATAGCCTCTGCTGTAGGCGCTTCCCCACCGAATGTGCCATCATACACACATATTGACTGCGTAGTCCATGCGCTTAACAGACATTAAATAGGTGACTTTCTCCCCTGCTCTGCTTCTCCAGAACTCAAGCATGAGATCCTGGTTTGGAGGCAGACAGCTCAGCGTATAAACCCCGCCAGCCGAGAGGAGACAGCTGTGAAATGCCTCCTGATGCAAAAAGTCCTCAATCTGGAGAGTCTTCTGCGCAAGATGATGAAAACCTTCCAAAGGTTAAAAGATTGTTACAAAGACATTTGTTACTGATCACAGAAGCACGTTTTCTCTACAGTTACATTTTTCACCTCTTCAAAGAGCAGCCCACATTTACTGCTGCCTACAGTTCTATTCATGTGGGAAGGACATTATTATTGTGTGAACGAGACAAAGAATTCAGTGGTTATCATAACGTTGTTGGTGCAATGCCCCATGTAATTTATGGCAATTAAAGCAAAGTTAAGTTAAAACGCAACATTGTATTTAGCAGTTTTTATTCAAATGATGGAGAAAGGAAAAAGATCCGGGGGTCTAAGAATAGTTTCTTCATTGTCCCATTGATCTCTCAACAAACACAGAAATTATAGCACAGCCATGGTTCTAAGCCCAGTTTTGTTAATACAAAACAAAAAGCACAATTTTCTGTGATTTAACTGAAATATTTGGGATAATCAAGAAAGTCATTATACTATAATTGGTTGTTATCCGTTTCTTAATATACGATTTTCATGCTGCTGTGTCCAAACAGACAAATTTCTCAGGAGGACAAAAACTGGGAGCAAAATATTCAAGAACTGCAAAAGAAGGTAAGATTTCCCACCTCCCCTCAGACATGTTCATTTGACTGTGATGCACTGATGAAGTTGGACTGGCCATTGAAAGTTCACTTAAGACAAATACTGTCAGTCACATGATAAAATCATTTTTTCCTCGTATTCAGAAAGACTATGTTTTCCTCCTCCACAGCACAGAATTACTGACAAGGTTCTTTTAGTGAAGTGTGTGTCCGTCCTTGGTGTGGTGATCTTTGTCTTCTTTCTCAACTCCTTCATTCCCAGCATTCATCTCGACCTCGGTAAGTGCAGCGCTATCTCATTACTGCTGTTTTTACAGGCTGCGCTGGTTATAGGTTCTGTCATGTAATTATGAAACTGAGCTTCCTCTGTCCTTGCATTTGAAATGAGCCCAAATAATGGGCTGACTAGCAAATGCAACCAACAAATTACATGGATACTGAGCTGCATTTAGACCCATTACATTACATCTATTCATCCGCCGCAATTCCAAAGCTTTGTAGATGAATAATGTTCACGAGAATTTACAATAGATACTTTTGATCATTCATGCATTTTGATACAATATGTGACCTTTCTTTTTAAAAGTAAAGTTTCTAGACAATGTTACAGGAGGCAGAATAATCCTGAATTACACGCAAACAACACAAAGTAGATCTGAAATAAAAAGCCACCAGTTTCAAATCGCACATCGACTTCGACTGTAAAACTAACGTAAAGTCACTGTGGGGTTATAAATGCTGCTGGAGACACCTGTACAGAAGATGTATCAGTCATCTGAGGCCTATCAGCTGATGAAAGAATCACAATCTTCCAGAAATAAACAAGCCAAAGCTGTGAATCTGGGTTGCTTGCATATTTAAGGCATGTTAGCAAATCTGGACATGTTCTTTATGTTGAGGATTGTATCTTGTCTGTTTGTGGTGTCCTTGATGTTTGACCCTAACAGCATCTCATTAACGCTAACACTGTCTGTAAATGAAGAGGGCTGTCATCTTAGTTTCCTCGCTGCTCAGGCCACTCACTCACAAAACATGCTCAGTTAATTACAGACGCGGCTCAGGTTACCTCTCTGTGGCATTTATTAAATGGGAATGACCCCATGGCAGCATGTTTTCTGTCTCTGTGGAGGGACAGGCGCCTGTCCAAACACGACTCTCATTAATGGATGCAGGTCACAGTCAGGGTTGACTACTGCTGCAAGCCGCTCTACTCATACACTCTACTCAGGTGTTTTACAAATTGAGCCTCATTAAAATTACATTATCATCACATGGTAAGATTTCATTTCAGTCTGACCATTACCTGGTCATATGATCCTTTTGGTTTGGATGAATTGTTATAGATCCCTATGCCGAAATCAGCTGTGAAGTGTCGCTGTGAAAGTCTGAAAAATGCTCAGGAAACTTCTTCTAATTGACAGATAGAAACATATTCTTTCTTAAGTGTCATGACTTTGCTTAAAATCCAACTTTTACATTTATTTGGAGACAGAAAATATACCTGAAACATCAGAGTTTTTATAAAATCTTATCACACCGCATACTTAAACAAACTCACAGCCCACAAATCTCTTCATCTTTTGGGTTTGTGTTTCATTGCTGTGCTCTGTGGAGATGACAGCGATGAGACATTTTTCACAGCGCGTTTCCAGGCGCAGACACTGTTGTCTGGGTATGATAGATGAGTCTACCATAAACTGCTCAGACTTGCCTAAAAGCTCTTTTTAATTGGAGAGCTCTTTGTGTTTGTTATCTGCCGCTTATTGGTCCTGACCCTGTTCCGCTGACATCCCCAGGGAATAGCAGTGTAGTGGGGCTGGTGTCCACATTTTTTGTCTTCTAATGCTTAAATGAATCATAGAACCTACAGTAGTAAAGATTAATGGATTGCTTATCCTGCGTTACCGAGTAACCTTCCTGACATTTTTATTGATTTGCAATACATTTTTAGCGTCAATGTTGTTAACTAGCATATGGAGCCTGGACAGAGAAATAGAAAATCCAATAAAACTACAGACTCTCATACGTCTGTAGGAAACTTAGCAGGTTCTGAATGTGGGTAACCTGCAGGAATATTGAGTCTTGTTCCTCCTATCAGCCTCTTTGGCTCCAATCTTCCCTCTGTTACTCTTTTTGTGGATCCTTTCAATGCTCTTCTTTCTTCGCTAATTCCCATCAGTTGGGAAATTATTTCCCCAAAGGCCCCGGCCAAGGCAATTACGGTTGCTCACCTGTTTAATCAAATTTTCTCCAAATGGATGCACACTCTCCCCCCTTTCAAAAACACTCCATAATTGTAAATATCAGCAGGCTGGTGCCAACTTTTGTCCTCTAGACTAGAATGTGTTGAAATGACATTTGTGGTAATAATTAGCACTTCATCAAACCCACCAAGAAAAAGCAAACACTTTATCTCCTTTTTCATTTCTAACAATTACAACTTCACATGCTCTGCTCGTTCAGACTATTTCACTTCTAGATAAACATTTGTTTTAGGTATTTTTTGACAATTGATTTATACTGAGCAACAAAGATCAGTACAGCTGCTGGATTACAGATGTAAAGGACACAAAGGTAAAACCGGCGCTGCTGCACTTTTTGAACATCATTTCATTTATATTCATCTTTTATATTACTCTGAAAAGGCGGTGAATGATATGCCTTTTGGTGTCAAACCCCTGGAAACCTGAGCTTACACTGGGCTCTGTGTCTGCTGATGGAGACCATAATAGTGGTTTTATGAATGTGAGTGTGATTAAAGGAACCACATTACATTGGTTTAAATCTTATCTGTCAGACAGATTCCAACTTGTTCATGTTAATGATGACTCTTCTTTATGCACCAAAGTTAGCTATGGAGTTCCACAGGGCTCTGTGTTAGGACCAATACTTTTTAATCTGTACATGTCACCTTTAGGCAAAATTATTAGGAAACATTCCATAAACTTCCACTGCTATGCAGATGATACCCAGCTCTATTTATCTGTGAAACCAGAAGATACTAACCAATTAGTCAAACTTGAAGCATGTCTAAAAGACATAAAGACCTGGATGTCCTACAATTTCCTACTTCTAAATTCAGACAAAACTGAAATCATCCTCTTTGGGCCTAAAAACATGAGAAATATGCTGTCTAACAATATAGTTACTTTAGATGACATAACTTTGGCCTCCAGTACTGCGGTGAGGAACCTTGGAGTTATTTTTGACCAGGATTTGGCATTTACGTCACATATAAGACAAATCTCTAGAACAGCCTTCTTCCACCTACGGAACATTGCTAAAATTAGAAGCATCCTGTCTCAAAGTGATGCCGAAAAACTGGTCCATGCATTTGTTACTTCTAGGTTGGACTACTGTAATTCCCTACTTCTGGGGTGTCCTAATAACTCCCTAAAAAGCCTTCAATTAATCCAAAATGCTGCAGCAAGAGTGCTGACTGGATTAGGAAAGAGAGATCATATTTCACCTTCACTAGCTTCTCTTCATTGGCTTCCCATAAAATCTAGAATAGAGTTCAAAACCCTCCTCCTTACATACAAAGCTCTTAATGGTCAAGCTCCATCATATTTAAAAGATCTCATAGTTCTGTATCGCCCGATTAGACCACTTCGATCCCAAAATACAGGCCTACTTGTGGTTCCCAGAGTTTGCAAAAGTAGAATGGGAGGCAGAGCCTTTAGCTATCAAGCTCCTCTCCTGTGGAACCAGCTTCCAATCCAAATTCGGGGAGCAGACACCCTCTCTACTTTTAAGACTAGGCTTAAAACCTTCCTTTTTGATAAAGCTTATAGTTAAACTGCTCACTCAACCTGAACTAGCTTTTCTCTATACATTTACTTGTCACCACTGTATACCATTAATTCTATATCCTACAACCTGTACGATGCTTTGTTGTTGCTTTTTTGTTGTTTTGTTGTTGCTTTTTTGTTGTTTTGTTGTTGCTTTTCTTGTTGTTTTGTTGTTGCTTTTTGTTGTTGCTTTTCGTTGCTCTTTTCTTTTCTTTCTCCACTTTCCACTCACCCCAACCGGTCAAGGCAGATGGCCACCCACCCTGAGCCTGGTTCTGCTGGAGGTTTCTCCCATTAAAGGGAGTTTTTCCTCTCCACTGTTGCCTAGGGCTTGCTCAAGGGGGATTTGTTGGGTTGCTTCTACATACTTGTGTAGTCTGGACTTTATTCTGTAAAGTGCCTTGAGATGACTTTGTTGTAAATTGGCGCTATATAAATAAAATAAAGTTGAAAGTGTGGTCCTTGTTGTAAAGGGAGATGTCAGGTTGTGTTTCCTGTTCTCTCTTCCTCTCAGGTTGGATTGCTATCCTGGGTGCGCTGTGGCTTTTGGTTCTGGCTGACATCCAGGATTTTGAGATCATCTTGCATCGGGTGGAGTGGGCCACATTACTGTTCTTCGCTGGCCTCTTTGTTTTAATGGAGGTATAATAGGCAACTCATATATCTGGCACTTTATAAAAAGCCTGTTTATATTTTTTCAAGAGATTTAAATCTCCAAACAGTAAAAATCACAAACTATTGCCAAATATCACCTTGTTTCTGTTGCTAACAAACACAAATACAAATGCACACAGATTTTGCTGGATTCTGCTCTGTCACAAAAAAAAAAGAAAAAAAGAAAAAGGATTAGTGCTTTTATGTGTTGACAGTACACAGCAGAGATTCAGTTTGTCAGTCAGCTGCGCCCTCTAAGTGTAAGATAACTGCTTTGCTGTTTCCTTCCTCTTCTATAGTGGAAAAACAATTTGTTGCATGTATTAAATACTGTGCAGTGTTATAACGCACTCCTCTTAAGGAATAACCACTAGCGGGTGAACATTTTATTTTCTCTGTGTTAGTAATGACAAAAGTATAGTTGTACCTTTGTCTATTTAATGGTCACTAAATAAAAAAACTATTTTTTTTCTCCCACTGGTTTAATCCTACTTATAACAAATTCTCTTTCTGATGTTTTTTCATATTAATCTTCTCCTCTTTATTTTTCAGGCTTTAGCCCAACTGCAGCTCATCGATTATATCGGTGAACAGACAGCACAGCTTATAAAAGTGAGTTTTTTCTCCTCTGCTTCTCAACCTTAGCAGTCATCTCTCAGGACTGAATGCAACTGACATAACTGGTTATCAGCACAGGTGACAGGATATTACATATCACGCATATTGACGCCTTTTGATCTGCGCAGCTCTGGCGTAAATTATTTTTGTTTGCATCTGATTCTTGTCAGTGGTTGAAAGAATCCTGAGGTAATTTCCACCCATAGTCTTGCCTGTGTGCAAGGCAAGCAAGGTATATCTGAGTAGAGAATTGCACCAGTAATAGGTACGTCAGCTTGTGTTTAGACCGATGGCCTCTGTGTAAAATAATTACACATGACAAGCGGTCTGCTATTTATGGATTCTGACCCGCTCTGTGTCACCAAAACAATGGACTACATGCTGGGTGGCATTGTGTGGCCTTTCTCTCTGGATACAAGTAGAGGTCAACCAGGCCAAGCATACCAGCAAAAACAGGACATCAGGCTTATCACATGTGGATGATTAGCAATGCTGTGTGTGCACGGCAGAGCTCAGAGATACCACTGCCACATGTCACACATTTAAACAGCTTCACCCAAAGTTTGTGTCAAAGGTTGAACACAATTGGTGTGTTTGATCTAAATCAGTGACAAGCTGATGGGAGGCATGTGCACCTGAGTGGCAATGAAAGAAGCAGTAATCTGTCCCTCTTATTATCTCCCCTCTCAGGCGGTGCCAGAAGACCAGCGCTTGGCCATAGCTATTATCTTGGTGATGTGGGTCTCTGCTCTGGCTTCTTCTCTCATTGACAACATTCCTTTCACTGCCACCATGGTAAGAGGTGTCAGGGTGATGTTTGAATTTCACCCTCCATTGTATTTTTGTGAAGAACAGTTCAGTGAGTCATACTGAGATTACATGAAGTGGTGGAGCACTGGACTTTAAATGAGTCAATTAAAAGCAGGTGTCACTGTGGACCAAGATTTGTTCACCTCCGTACAGTTAACTCCCAATGTGAAAGTTTGGCCTTGTTATCCTTTGCTGTATTTTTGTTACAGTTAAACATCACAAAATACCCAATTATTAACCATAAATCATCTTTGCAGTTAGTTGCTAATATAAAATGCGTAATTTCAAGCAACTTGCAAAAGTTCACTTGGGTGCATTCCCAGCTTGTGTTGTCCATTTGTCCCCTGTGCCCTTCGTCAAGACACGGAACTCTTAAGTTGCTCCAGTTAGTCAGACTAGTAACTACTGGTAACCTGCTAGCAATTGTGATGCCTGTGAGTTGCTGCAAAAATACAGTAAAATGACCTGTAAAAATAACGTGAACAAAAACACCGTGTGCTATGATAAGCAGACAGACAGACAGCCAGATTTTCAAACTACCTCCTCCCATTCACCAACTATTATCTTTAGGTATCACAGAAAGATTATTATAGAAATTCAGTCACTGCTTTTTTTGCTTTGTGGCCAGAAATATATTTAATGTTTTACTATGTTACCAACTTTGACTTAACCACTTTTGTTGTCAGCTGTCTGTTGAGCTTCAAATGAATAGATTATACAGAGATCAATGTGTCAGGAGGATGCCTGTGTGCTCAATTAGAGTGACAGTGAGAAAAAGAAAATGTCGCCTTGACAGAATGAAACGCTGCTCGCATGAATTAAACCATCAGATTTTGGACCAGTCAGCCCTCCACCAGTGTATGTTCTTTTCATGTTTTCTGGTCCATGCAAGTGTTGTTCTGCCAAAACAAAAAGACTCCACAGCTGATCAGAGCACATCTTAATTGTCACAATAGACGGAAGATAAAGAAGGGAGTTGTTTTTCCCTTTCACAGTATTAAAAGTAACGGATGAATGGATTTACAAGCGCTGCCTTTTTCAGTATGTAGCTTGATATTTTGTGAATTATGCTCATTTGCGTTCTCGTTTTCGTTTTCCAACCAAATCTAAACTATTTCATAATTACGTTATAATATTTGTTTTTTTTTTACTCACTGTCCCTGTGCAGACTCAGTGCAGGTTTGCTTTCCCAAGCAGGGGCAGACATTTTGATTGATTTAAGGCTATTTTTAGTGTACACATGCTCTGTCAGTGTGGTTTGGAAAAGTGATATGCACAGCAGTACTCAGTCATGTAGCATCTGGTTTTACCAGCAGGAACCAATGGAAAATTCTCTGCTGGGCTGCACATGAAAGCATTAATGTTTTTCTCATACTCGCAGAACATGCAGGAATGTTTTAAAATGATGCAGAAAATAATCCATAAAACATCAAATGCGGGGACACGGTTGATTACACACCGTTCTGCCGTCATGGTGGGATATGGTCTGACTCATCAGATAAAACCATCATACCACATATGGAGTGTTTCTGCTTGTCTATGTATATGGAGATTGGAAAGTTTGAAACATAGATGGTCACGAGTGTCCCCAAACTAAAACAGCTGATACTTTCATTCATTTTCAGTATCTCTCTCTACTCACAGATTCCAGTTCTCATCAACCTGAGTCAGGACGCAGATGTGAACCTGCCAGTGAAGCCTCTCATCTTTGCCTTGGCTATGGGAGCCTGTCTTGGGGGTAACCCACTCTCTTTATTCTCTTTGTCTAATAAAGTATAGACTCAAAAATAAAATACACACAACAACCCCTGTCAGAGTCCCCTATAGCCACCAGGGACTAGTTTAGTTTATCCCTGTATAAAGGTCTGGATCTTTATCGATGGGCCAGAAGGAGTTGTCATATGCTTCAGGTGACAAACACACTTTGTACAGATGTGTCTTTCTGTGAGGGGGTGCTCTGTTGTCTGTGTGAGGTGCCCAAGGCCTTTAAAGCCTGCCTCATTCAGGCTCAACCACATCCCAGCGGCCTGCGCTCCAGCACAGCATGGCTCTGTTTGGGTGGGAAGGACACAAGACAGAGCGAGAACTGTCATAGTGTTTCAATTTAATCTGCTGCACTGTGACAGGTCTCTATCGATTGGCTGTATGATGTTGCCACCACCCAGCTCATCCCCACGCTGACACCATTTCAGATGTCAGCAATATTAAACAGCAGGATGGATACGCACACTGACTCTCAAAATGTTGACTACAGTAGATTAAAAATAGTAAAACGTTATATTGGATTAAGGCTGAGAGAAAGCTGGAAGATGATCAAGACAATGAATGATTAATTATTGTCGCAGTGCAAAAGTGCTGAATATGTGTGTTTTATTATCATGCTCATCCTCTTTATACTTATATTTCAATTGAGACCTAAATAAATCAGTTTTCCTACATGTTGTTTTCTTCAGGAAATGGCACATTGATTGGAGCATCAGCCAATGTTGTGTGTGCAGGAATTGCTGAGCAGCACGGCTACGGCTTTTCCTTCATGGAGTTCTTCAAGTAAGCTCACTTTCATTGCACATGACATATGAATCAGGGCATAATCAGCCTGCTTTTAAAATCTGGTTTTATTTTTAGTTGAACTCTTAGGGTAATGTCAGGCTTTACTGTGAATCCTGTACCATAGGCTATTCTTCCTGAAGGGGTATTTACACATTAATGTCCATCATATGTTACAGTAGTAGAAGCCAATAATGTGTGTTGTGTTGCCTCAGAACATTCAGAGAAACCCCAAGAGAAATACAAATCAGAGCCTGTTTTCATCAAGCTTCTCAAAGTAGGGATTAAAAACCTCTTATTGTTTAGGGACAGGAATAAAGGCAATTTATGAACTTTTCTAACTTGGAGGAGCTCCAGAGGAGTGCTAACCTGAGCAGATGCTGTTCAGGCAGAGTGATTCCAAAGAGGATTGGTAACTCGGAGAAACATAAAGTCTATTGAAGCAATCATTTTTGACATTTGTTTGTGTGATGTGCTCAGAAAGCAGTGTTTTTCTAATCGAATTTCTTTTTGGAACAGGGAAAAAAATGCCGCCGTGCAACAGACGGGATCGTTTAGAACCAAACATTTTGGAAATTGGGATGATCTTGATAAACGTGGACCCTGTTCATTGAATTAGGGTTGCAAGCTGGTCGGAGAAAACCAGAAAAAGGGTTTTTAAATTGACCTGCTTAGGAAAATAGCAGTAATGTCTGTCAGTGATTTAACTCCAGGAAACATCCTGGTCTGGGGGAACAAATAATTTTTGGAAAAACTCACTGACTGAGTTATAAAAAGAATAAACAGTCAAACATATGCGTGACTGATGAAGCTCGTAACACTTGTGGAGAGCGTGATTGGAGAACCCTCTGATGGCTTTTAAAATAAAACCCAAGTGAATGGCGAAAAATGTCATTAGATCTCAAGCAGAATAGTAAGTAGACCGCTTCCCAAGTTACCACCTGCTCACTAATAGGTTTTATTCTGGCGACATAAGGCAAAATACACTTTGCAAGTAGCTGGTTGGAAAGATGGAAGTGGTCAGTAATGTTGGCAGCAGGATAAATATGAGTCTGTATTATTTGGGTTCAGGGGTCTGCTGGTGTCGGTGTACTGCACTGTATTTACTGTACTTATGAAGAAGAGCGATGCCATTTCTAGTGGGGTTTCGTGGGATGTCGTTCTGTAAACAAAATTATATTGGAGTTGATCAATTTTTTATGTTCAGCCCGGGTTTGCATCAAACTGGGTTGAGTACAGACATTTGTTTACAACAAGACATAAGAGGTGAAGTGGTGATCAGGTGATCAGAATGAGAGTCAGAATGCTGAGTTATGTTGTCAGTACCTTGTATTTACTGATGTAAACTATGGCGAAGGTGTGATGACTATAATTCAAAATACACAGGCTGCACTCTTTCTGTATGATATATAGACATTTTACCAGTGCAAAGTTTAACATTACTGTACAGACTATATTAGATTGGCAATTTGTGCCTTGTCCGAGCAAGTGTGACCCCCATTGTCACTTCATTTCTCTGGTGCAATCGGCCTGTTCTGTCCTCTGCTGTTTATTACTTTAAGCATGAAGTGAGCACAGGCCAGTGGGGAGATGAGGGAAGATAATCATGCCTTGCCTACTGTGAGTACAATGTTTTTACTGTCATTGAGACAGAAAACCATCACAGAGCCTCACTCCTCTTCTTCCTCTTTCCAGCAGTTGAAGCATTCCTCTGTTCTTTCTGCAGAAATTGTAACACTGTGTCGTGTTGTGTGTTCACGTGCTTGTCAGTTGAACGTTCGTGACATGCATGACAGCTAATCACAACATGTTCAGCTATTTTGCACGTATTGGCTTTTGAACTATGAACTAATGCTTAGATGTTTGGGAGGTGGGACTATACAGCAGAGACCCAGTAGAATACATTTGATCAACAAGACAGTTGGAGAGCAACAGAGGTTCGACGTGTAGGAAACAACAGCTAGTTCTCCATAATGTGCCAAAGCTTTTGCAGTTTGATCAAAAGCACGAGAAGTGTCCGAAATGCTGCACACAAGTGACCAGATGATGTGGAGGTTGAACCAGTAGTTCTGAATTTTTTTTTCTGATCGGAGAAATGATCAAAACAGACTGAGAAAGTTGTCCACAGTAGATTGCTCTGAACTCATAGCTGTCTCCAGAAGGCTTTTGTCAATCTTGATTTCTGATCACAAGGAGCAGGGGACAGTTTGTGAGATTGTGGGTGATGTTAGTGAGAGAATTCAAAAACTGCGGCTGCCTATTAAGCATTTTCACGATTATCTTTTTATTATTTCCCGCTACCTTCTCAGTATTGGTGGTGGATGCATCAGAGTCATTGTAAGTTGTCAAATTTGTTACAGGGCTGAAGATGCAACATTGTCTTCATAGGATTTCACTGAAATGGATAAGAACACTTGCACCTGGTCAAATCGGTCTCACTGTAGCTGTGTTTACAGTTCCTGGATGGAAGCATTGCTCTCGGCTAAAGCAGTTTCTGTAATTGGCTGTTAGTGGCAGGGGTCACAGCTGTTCACAGAGACAGGTAAGAGGGAGGAAGGTCTTTCTCTGACTCCTGTCACCTGAGTCTAACTAAATCCTGGACTCAGATGAGTTCACCGGGAAATGAATGCCTTTTTGATAGATCATCACAAAGGAACATGTGTGGCTCTGAATAACTCAGCAGTTAGTTGGTATTTCCCTACTGCATCCTTCTTGCCTCTAGGCACTGATCAGCCTCCTCTGCTGAAACCATTAACCTGGGGCCATGGAAAAAGCACCTCTTCTATATTTATCGTACAGTCCAGCCTCCCAGTGTTTGAGCTACTGCTGGTGTTCGTCTCTTCAGTGTGAAAACCTGCCATAGTATCTTCATGCACTCTACAGCAAAATTAGTTGATTTTACTAGGAAAACTTGGTGCCTTAAATCATTTTAGTTTTTAAATAGGTGAAAGTGAATAGTCCAAGTTGTTTTGAAAGTTTCAAAATACGAACGAAGAGTTTTAAGTCTCCAGTAATGCATCCTGCAAAGTCTACTGAAACTGAAGTTTTGTTTCTGCATGAACTGGAAATAATTTGTTAAATTTTATTTTATTTTTTTGGTCCTTTCGACTTATCCCGTGAGTTCAAGGGCGCCACAGTGGATCATTGTCCACATGTTGATTTGGCACAGTTTTTTTTTTATTTTTTTTATGCCGGATGACCTTCCTGACGCAACCCTCCCCAATTGCTAGCAGGCTTGGACCAGCACTATACAGGTGGGGATGGGAACGGGCTTTTGGGGGTTCAATGTCTTGCCCAGAGACACTTTGACAAGTAAATCTGAAATTATTGGTTGAATAAACTTGCATAATTTTATTCATTCAACTTATGCTTTCAGTATTACATTTCAAGTCTATCTTCAGAAATTATGGCAGTAACAAAATTTTAATTTTAATTTGAAAATATAAAACATTATTTTAAAGAAATACTACTTCCACTTCATTCCTCAAAATTCTTGCTTGAGTTTAGGCAATTCTGCAGTGCTTGACTTCAATGTCTGTTACTACTAATAGTTTTGGGTGTGGATGATTGAAAAGTTTAGAGGAGAAATGTCTCTTTAGTAGAAACGCTAACAACTCTGAAAAGACCAGAGACTGGTGACGAGCCAGTCAAGCATTGCTTTTTACAGGCTTATCTGCCCGTACCTACCCATACCAAAAAATAAAAAATAAGAAAAAATAAAAAACAGTGTCTGTTGCTCAATATCAAGTAAAAAGCACAACATAAAGATAATTCAAGTAAGTTTAAGAAGTATATAATGTCAAAACTCAAGTCCACTGCTATACCTCAGCATTGTACTTGAGTAAATGGTTTTTAATGTGCTATTGTTTCTAATCTTACCATTGAACTGTGAGGATAATGACGGGGCACATACAGGCCAACATAATGAAACTCTGCTGTTGTCTGGATTTCCGCCGTCAGTCTTGAAGGACATGTAAACAATGCCAAATTTAATAACCACGCTGTACCAATTTGCAGTTGCATATTATTTGAGCTGCTTATCCATCAGTCTCTGCACACTGACCACCAGTGAACAAACAGGCTCTGAATTAAATGACGTTTAATAATCTGAGCGAACTTAAAAGACAAGACCATTATTCAGCTTCTCGCCCTGTGCTGCCTCCTTTTGTCACATCGTGTGACAGAATTAATATCCCCATTCATACAGCCCTCTGCAGGGACCTGTACTGGAACCGTGGTCCCCGAACCAAAGATTGTTCTTGGACTGTCTAACTTGCATTTTTATCAGGACCAAAAAACGTACACAAAGTCAGAATAAAAATCTATCTAGTCTCTCCAGCCTAAAGAGTCACAATTGTGCATCTTGCAGATTATGTTGCTAATTGAATAACGCAAGTCAAGCGCTGCACTGCCTCCCTGTGTCAAGCACACAGCCGTCACAGGATTTATCTAAAGAAAGACTCTGAGATTGCATCAATAGTTTCAAAGAGTGTCCATCATATGCAATTAAATCAATGTGAGAGATCACAAGGTACGATGGGAGTTTTTAGACAAGGTGAACCTTGTTCCCTTTCGATGCTCTTTTATGGCAACTTTTTCATCTGCCCTCTATCCCCTCATGCTGTGTCTGTGATGGGGAAATTGTACTGCTCAGCAGAAAGGGACTCACTTGTGTGGCGGTGACCTCAGCCTGTCTGATTATGATAACAGTTGGAGATCGCGCTTTCCATCCAACTTGAGTGGACAGTCATTTCACAAAGATGCACTCAGAGTGATCTTCTGCTAATGACCTACTGTATCCAAAGGGTTTGACCTTGTAAAACCAATTTTACCATGTTTACATATTATGTGTATTGTATTTGGTGTATTGAAATGTCATTGTACATGACATGCACAGAAAGGATTGTACCAGCTCAATAGCACAGTATGGAGTGAACTTTATGCTACTGCTACAAATCAATACACACCATACGTTGCTTCCATTCGCTCTGCTAAATGCTGCATTACTACCAGGGTCTGGAGTGCTCCACAGCATTTACAGTGTCTTTTATTCTGTGAGTGACTGCTATTGTTTATTGGTCTGAAATGTTGGGGAAAACTGTCTAATAATCAGAGGCTGAACCTGCCGACTGGTGGTACGCTAATAGAAGGAGTCTAGTTCAGTGTGGAGCAGTTTTTTCCTCCTCAGCCATCTAGAGCCATTATGGACAACAAAGGAAAACAACTGAGAGACTCACACAGCTGGAATATAGTATGTGATTTTTAAAGTAAAAGATTTTTTCTTTCATTCTCGTGATTATTTCTGTGGTTAGTCTTCAATAGCATACTGTGTGAAAAGCAGCTACAAGCTATGTATATATAAAAAAAAAGCCTCATTTCCGTCTATCATATGCACTGGGGGGCATTTCTACACTGTGTGGGAGGAGGGTCTGGATGCTATAACAGCCCACACTAAGAAGCTCTGTCCTGGTCGGTTGGACTCTGTTGGAGAAATTCACACTCCAGCAGCTTAAGCCAAACATGTCATCCAAGATAGTCAGCCAAGATTTTTTAGTTCTGATCTTAAAAGTTGTTTTATTAACATTAAAATTAATGTTTGTCTTCCTTTTCCAAGTAGGTGAGACAAAGAGCCAAATAGTTACATATAAGATGGCTCTACAGGTCCTAAATTTAACAGTAGGTGAATACTGTTAATAGGTAAATTTGCCACATTTTAATTTGAAACTGCACGTCTTTTGCAAAAATAGCATATTTCACTACGGTTGAAGTTTGATGCCAACATTTTGCCACTGTTGTACAGGAAGCCATGGTATTGTATTGAAAATTACTCAGATTGGAGGGGTGTGAGGTGAGAGAGATGGAGTTTGTGGTGTGGACGCAGATGTTGGCACCACTGATGATGAGATTTGTCACAGTTCAGTTTTTTTATTTACTTTCTTCACAATTTTATTTCATTACACGGTGGGGTATGGTGGGATTGTGGTGATCAGACATCACTGGGATAGCAGTAGGAGTATAGATGAAAACACTGAGGGGACATGTACAGTAGAAGATGAAGAGGAGTGGATGAAGCAATGCACCCAGCGGAACACCTTCAGATGGGAGATGAGTGACAAAGATTTTAAAGGAATTAGTAAAGCATCATATGTTTCAACAATCTCCACTAAAACCAACAAGAAGTCTCATCTACTCCTCTACACTGTAATATCTAGAGAAGCTTCTTTGTTATCTAAAAACCCCACTTCTTATTTTTAATGAGGATGGATTTATTTAGAAAATGACAAAGTTATTCTTTAATGCCAATGAGCTGTTGCCTGTCTGTGATATATAACTTTATCTAAGTGATCGCAACACTGGTCAGTACCACTTGAAACATTACTGGTCTTTGTGCTAAACCTACTGCCAAATGTGCAATTATGGATTTCATTGTAATAGTCTCAATGCTAACAGGAGCCATTTTCTCCATTTCAGTATCTGGTATGTTATTAGTAGGATACACCTCTAAAGATAAAGGCAGTAGTCTGATGCTTAGAGATAAATCCTGAAATACAGATCTTCTTAATGTAGCCAATGAGGAGAAGATACTTTGGTGGAGCTTTTCCTCACGATTTATCCCCTGATTAAACCTTTGATGTGTAAATAAAAATGATCACTGTGACCTTTGTGACTTAGTTTAACTGGCTACTCAGACAGTTTGTCATGGTTTTAATTTTGAATGCATCACCATGTCGTATGTGAATTATTATTAATGAGCCTTAGTGCTTGACTAACCTCATTAATCCTTAGTTCAAGTACTAATTTGACATTTCCCCATGCATATTAAATGGAAATGGCATAATTGTACTCATTTGAATGAGGAAATAGTTGTCGTAATGAAAATTAATACAATGACACATAATTGGCAAACATGAACACACATGCACAATTTACTACTCAATTCAAAGTCTCTCTGCATGCTTTTGTCTACTTCCTGTGCAGAGAATGAAATACTTGGCGTGTTCTGAAAGGTCACCCTACAGTGGTACTTTCAAATGGCTTCTGAGTCAAAAGACCTTATATAAGACAGAGAGAGCAGTTACAACAACAACAAAAAATATGATAGAATAGCTTTTTAAATAAGTGTGGTCCTTGGACATTAAACACTTTCTGTTTTTTAAAGATTGACCTATCTCCTCCAAACATACCACAGTCAAAATAAACCCGAAATTAAAAAGAGGAATTCGTCTGAAAACAAAATGATTCCAACTTTATGGCCAACGGTGTAGTTTTGGTTGTCTGTGTTGTGTTGTTTGTCTCTCAAACAAACTGCCAATTATCCCTCACCCTCTTGTTGTAATGCTTCATCAAAGTAATTGGCCATGCATTAGAAAAAAAAAGGTTGTTATCATATTTTCATTAATCTTCGTAGGCGGGTAGCAGAGCTTATGAACAATGATGTGAACAATGATCAGTGTGAGCTGTGGCGGCAGTAGGAATTTTCTGCTTTATTTACTGCTGACTTATTTATTGCATCACATCTCAAACTGCACCGTGTTACTATTAGGCAGCATCTGCTCTAAATGATATTTTAATGATACAAGTACTCTTATTTTTTTTTGGGGGGGGGGGGGGGGGGGGTGGCGGTACCATCATTTTAATTACTCTTTTGCTGCTTTGAGAACATTTCTTGGAGCACTAATTGTACATGCGATTTCTTTTCTCGTTTTGTCCTCCAGCCACTGATCTGTGTCACAGACCGGGGGGCAAACAGATCTCTGGCCCTTAGAGCTGCCATGTGTCCATATACTAGGACATGGGAGACATCCAAATGATAAACTATCTTTAGTTCTGGAGGTCACATTTGAAACTGATGATGCTAATTCAGGAGTAAAAATAGTAAAAATTGTAAAAAAATAAAAAATAAAAAAAAAACCCAAAACAAATAGTAACTGCTTCTTTAATGGCAGTGATGATTGTGAATGTACAATGTAAATAAATTTCAGTGAGAATGGCAAAGAGGTTGCAAATTTTAATTGGTAAATAATATGCAAACCTGCCTCTAATTGCTTGTTCCTGGGAGCAGCGGGGTAGTTAGCGAGAAGGAAGACAAATTTTTACCTGCAGGCTGAGATGTCCATGAGCATGACACTGACTTTTTACCAGCTCCATCGAAGCTTTGCAGCCCTGATCTTTCTGTGCAGTGAGCTGAGTGAAGAGAGAGGTTCCCTGCGGGGCTCAGGACTGTGTCACATATCAGAATAAGAATCAGTTCCACTGGCCAAGACATTTTCGCAAATGAATAATTTGACTGCCTGTCAAAAACCATGAAATAAGTTTCCTAAAAAGAAGCAGACTGTAGAAACTAGACAGTCGAAGAAAAAGCGGAGATGTAAGAGCAAATATCTTGCTGAACTTTTGTAAAAGTTTTTACCTTGAAATTAGGCAATTGGTCTGTTCAAAGAGAATTCTGTTTAAATATGAGGACACCTGCCTGCCAAAATGACCATTTATTTCTCATAGATTGTAATGTTCTTCTGGTCCTGAAATTTGGTTCTGGGTGAATGTCAGGTCAGCTCTAAGCAGACAGCTGCTGTGTGCATGACCTGGTGCAGCATTGGCTGCTTTTCCATTGGTTTAATCTGAAGTGTGGTAACATGTTTTAACTGTGCAAATTACAGTTAATCATTATTTATGCTTAAAGGTGAAGTTCAATTCATGCCCATGTCAAAAAGGATGAAAGAAAAAAATCCCTTATGATCTGGATAAAGTACATGCTTTTCTTCAAAGTTTGCCAAACCTCTATTTCTGTTTAAGTGTGACCTAAATTGTGACCAGATTTTCCCAAAAACTGAACAGACTTCCCCAAAAATAAACCTTGACATGTTGTGCAGTCACATTTATCAGCCGTGTACATCAGCTTTAAAAGGAGCTGCCTCCTTTAGTTCCTTCCACAGTTTTTCTAAAGGATTAAGGTCCGAACTTTAGGCCATTCCAAAACATTATTTTCTTTGATTTAACCATCCGTTGGTCCAATAACTTGTGTGTTAGGGTCATTGTCTTGCTCCATTTAGCTTCACAATTTCCTGTAGAATTTGCTCGTACATCTCAGAATTCACAGCTCCATTAATGATGGCAATTTTCCTGGTCAGCATAGCAGGTCCAAACCACCATACTAACATTTTCCATTTTCCCACAGGTTAGGATTCCCCATGATGATAATGACATGCATGATCGCCATGTGCTACCTGCTGGCCACCCACATCGGACTTGGATGGAACATGTAATCCACGTATGGAGCCAAAGACGCTGTGTGACTCTGTGTTTGCGAGTGCATGTGTGCATCTGACCTCTCTGTACTTACTCAGCTCGCTGTAATACAATGTGTAAACCTGATTAATTTATCAGATTACAAGCACTGTTTTAAGAATTGCAGTCATATTTTTCAAAGTATTTAAAAGTTTTCTCTGATTAAAGTGTAGACCATCAGGGACCAGAATTTACAGGAGTGCTGGCCAAAAAATGAAACAATGGTCCTACTCCATAGTGGGTACATGGTGCTACTGCCTCAGTGGGATTATCTGGTGTAAGCGAATTCAGCTATCGTCTCTGATGTCAAACTGGAAATCTATGTGGTCTGTTTACAAAAAGCAAATCATTTCTTTAAACATTGGTTTGCTTTTAGAGACTTTGTCTAGGGCACTCATTTCATCCATGGTTTACTTGTGTTGCATTTGTAAAGGAATTTTAAGACCCAGAGAAAGGGATTTTCTAACGGTTTGTGTCTAATATTTCGTTGCTAGATTCCCAGATTTTAATGCCCTGAATCTGAGTCTTCAAAAAAAAAAAAAAAAGACCACGCATTAAATTGGAAAATACTACACGATTAAATAAAACCCTTACCTAACCGTTGTACTGTATGGTAGTATTAGTGGTAAGAGGAGTAGTAATGGCCACATATTGATCTGTTGTAAATTCAGGTAGTCCAGTAGACAGTATTGTAGAAAAGCTGTAATCGTCTAAATAGTCTCTCATGTAATAAACAAATTCTTACCTTGTCCGGGTTAAAACTACTTCCTACTATTTATTGTACAGCTCAACAACCTCAGTGTGATCTGTTTTCAAAAGTTTAAACTTGCAGATCGAGATCAACATGAACAATAAAACTTGTGATGCTACTGGATTTTATTTTGTTTGTTTGATCATTAATTAAAGGGCAACTCCATTCATTTTTGTCAAGGCGCACTTAGGGCAAGAAAACAGCTGGACTGGTTTCTGTGGCTATAGAGAAACTCTCTGTAGAGAGAGAGAGAAAATAACCCCAGTGATGATGTCATCAGTGTCGCCTCAACTTTGGAATCCTCCAAACTGTGAAACAGACCAGTCTTTAACAGGCAGGGGCAGGTTAATGAAAGATGTACTGATTTTTTTTTTTACACCAACCTCATGTAAATTACTCACTTACTTTACAGTTGTAGAAGTTTTTTTATTACAATAATAGTGTTTTTTTCAGTAGGTAGTTTTTTGAAATAACTTGTTGATTGAAGCATTACCGGTCTACATGTACTTGTGACTGTCATACTGAACTAATTTGAACAGGATTAACAACGACTGTTATCTTTCTTTCACTGAGACTGTTAAAAAAACTAAAACTTTTATTCCACTCAACAACCATGTTTCACAACACCGAGATAAAACAATTACTGGGACAGTATCTGTGACAACCGAGGGTGGATTTCATCTTGGATGCAGAAAGGATTAAAGACTGAATGAACAGCTTGTGCAGTGAGAAAAAAAACAACAACAACCTCTGCCAAGATCATGGTACATAATGGAGGCCAGTATACACACAGTGACGAGGCCCAGTCTGCAATCTTTTTTCAAGTTCTTAATACTTTTTTTTATCTTTGGCATGAATGACAGATGAACCCACTGACTAATATGATATTTGCTGTCATTTTCATTCCAGTACACCTTAGTGAACACTTCCTGTTCACCAACAGGAAGATACCTTTGCCAGTTCTATGGAAAGGATTCCTGCACTTCCCCGTGTTTTCTCTGGTGTTGTCCTGGCACATTCACAGCTCAACACTTACCCCACTTATTAACAGTGACTAAGAGTAAAACTGACTTGTGTGTCCTGTATAATGAGTCAGGCTCTAGGCCAACTGAACCTAACTACACAGACTGATGTGGGATGTAGCTTTTGTAGGTCTGTTGTCTCACATATTAAACCCCAGGGAGCACAGCAGCCCAACATTTGTTACATTACATATATTTGTTATCCACTATGTTGTCATTACACACCCATGATCTGGCTCATAGTAATAATTAGCACCCACTTAATTAAAGACACTTAAGATTTTTGCATCGTTGTAAATCATTAATATATTTAATATGTTCCAAGAGTCAGAGTCGTTCATGGCTGCGAACTGAGAACCTCTTCCTTATGTTTGAAGACCTTTTCTTCCGCACATGAAACTGTACTGTACACAATTTCAACTTCGCACTTCAACCATTTGGTCTAGAACGGAGATTTTCAGGGACATTGTGGGTCTCCCTCAGCCAAGTGGGAATACTGTTATTAATATGAGGACGAGAAATTTTAAAATCTTCATCTGCACTTTGCATTTTATGTTGTATGCTCCTGTTTAATTACTGTAAATGAACTGAACAAATGTGCCAGAATTGGCTTATTTCCAACATGTCCAGGGGCAAACAGGGGTCCAGCATTGACTCACACCCTCACAGCTGAATGTATGCTCAGCATGACGTATATTGATGTCAATCTTTGACTACCTTCTTCTTTTCCTTTCAGCTGTTCCCTTTCAGGGGTCACCACAGTCAATCATGTGCCTCCATCTAACCCTGTCATCTGCATCCTCTTCTCTCACACCAACTAACTTCATGTCCTCTCTCACTACATTCATAAATCTCCTCTTTGGTCTTCCTCTAGACCTCCTGCCTGGCAGCTCCGACCTCAGCATCCTTCTACCGATATATTCACAGTCTCTCCCCTGAACATGTCCAAACCACTACAATCTGGCCTCTGTGACTTTATCTCCAACACATCTAACATGAGCTGTCCCTCTGATGTCCTCATTCCTGATCCTGTCCATCCTCGTCAGTCCCAAAGTAAGCCGATCCTTGATGCAGACCCACCTCCACCTTGAACTCCTCTATCACACCTACAGCAAACCTCACCACTGTCTTACAGCTCTCATACATGTCCTGCACCACTCTAACATACTTCTCTGCCGCTCCAGACGTCCTCATACAATACCCCAGCTCCTCTCTCGGCACCCTGTCATATGCTTTCTCTAAATCTACGAAGACACAATGCAACTCCCTATGACCTTCTCTGTACTTCTCCATCAGCATCAAAGCAAATACTGTATCTGTTGGACTCTTTCTAGGCATTAAACAATATTACTGCTCACAAATGTTCACCTTAGCCCTTAGCAGAGCTTCCACTACTCTTTCCCACAACTTCATTGTTTGGCTCATCAGCTTTATTCCTCTGTAGTTGCCACAGCTCTGCACATCTCCCTTGTTCTTAAAAATGGGCACCAGTACACTTCTCCTCCAGTCCTCGAGCATCCTCTCACTCTCCAAGATCTTGTTAAACAAACTAGTCAGAAACTCCACTGCCACCTCTCCTAGACACTTCCATACCTCCACAGGTATGTCATCAGGACCAACTGGCTTTCCACTCTTCATCCTCTTCAACGTCCTCCTCACTTCACTCTTACTAATCTCACTTCTTCTACTCTTCGTTCTCTTTCATTTTCCTCATTCACCGACTCTTCAAAGTTCTCCTTCCATCTTCTTATCACACTCCTGGCACCTGTCAATACATTTCCATCCTTATCTTTAATCACACTAACCTGCTGCACATCCTTCCCATCTCTATCTCTTTGTCTCACCAACCTGTACAAATCCACCTCTCCCTCCTTAGTGTCCAACTTAGCATACAAGTCCTCATATGCTCTTTGTTTGGCCTTTGCCACCTCTACCTTCACCTTACACTGCATCTCCCTGTACTCCTGTCTACTGTCTTCAGTCCTCTCTGTGTCCCACTTCTTCTTAGCTAACCTCTTTCTCTGTGTACACTCCTGAAGTTCCTCGTTCCACCACCAAGTGTCCTTGTCCACTTTCCTCTTTCCAGATGACACACTCTGAGTACCCTCCTACCTGTCTCCCTGATCAAATTAACTGTAGTGTTCCAGTCATCTGGAAGAACCTCCAAACCACCCAGAGTCTGTCTCAGCTCCTCCCTGAAAACTACACAGCATTCTTCCTTTTTTAACTTCCACCACTTCGTCCTCTGCTCTGCCTTTGTCCTCTTTATCTTCCTCACCACCAGAGTCATTTTACAAACCACCATCCTGTGTTGTCTGGCTACACTCTCCCCTACCAATACTTTGCAGTCACTGATGCCTTTCAGATTACAACGTCTACACAAGATGTCGTCCACCTGTGTGCTTCTACCTCTGCTCTTAGACGTCACCCTATGTTCCTGCCTCTTCTGGAAGAAAGTTATCACTACAGCCATTTCCATCCTCTTTGCAAAGTCTACCACAATCTGTCCATCTGTCCTTCAGTCCTGATCCCACCAAACTTGCCCATCACATCCCCTCTGTTCCCTTCACCTACATGTCCACTGAAATCTGAACCAATCACCACTCGCTCACCTCTGGGGATGCTCTGCATCACTTAATCTAACTCACTCCACAATTTCTCCTTCTCTTCCAACTGACATCATACCTTCGGGGCTTAACCACTAACAACATTGAACATCATGCCTTCAATTTCCAGCTTCAGACTCATCAACCTGTCTGATACTGTTTTCACCTTTAGAACATTCCTCACAAACATAACACATAACTCCTTCTCTATTTCTCTTCATATCCAACCTATGGTAAAACAACTTGAATCCTGCTCTTAAGTTTTGAGCTTTCTACCTTTCCACCTGGTTTCCTGGACACAAAGAAGATCCACCTTCCCCCTCTGCATCATGTCGACCAACTCTCTAGCCTTCCCTGTCATAGTCCTAAATTTCTAAGTTCTTGCTGTCAGTCCCACAACCTGGGCTTTCCTGTTCTCTCTCTGCCTATGAACGCGCCTTCCACCCTGTAGGTCAACAGCACCAGGGGCTGTCGTTGGTAACCCAGACCCCGACCATATGGAAGATTCGGTGTGGAAGTCATGATTTGCATGTTTAGTTGGCATGTGTTTTTCCATCAGATGCCCTTCCTGACACAACCATCTGCATTTATCCAGACTTGGTACATGAACACACTGCCTTATGCCCCCTTGTGGTTACTTTCCAATCTTTAACTACCACTGTGTTTTTGTGTTAACTTAAAATGAGCATTATCTGGGATGTACTAAAGTCAAAGGACTGTCTCATTCTCAGTGACTCTTGTTCTGTGTTACACTTTTTAAAAAATCCCCATTTGACAGCGTGATTGACAGTAATTATTAACATAACAACATTTTTAAGCAAAGTTCACGTCTTGTGATAGTCAACATTTTTGTGATCATAAAAAAAAAACCTCTGCTGTACCAACAACCTTAATCAGTGCCTCTAAATCCTGATACATCACATTCCTCCATGAAAAAAGTGAACCACTGAGTCACTGTGTGACACATTCCTGTTACCACAGGGGGCTGTGTTTCATTTTGACTCAGTCCCAATCTTGATGTAGTAAACAGGCCTACTCACTAGAACACCTAACGTGTATTAAGCCAGGGCTGAAAATAGAAGAGTAACTATAAGGTGTTTTGATGTTTAGGAATTGTTTTATCCTGATAAAAAGTACAGTATGAATAAAGTAAAGTATGAATTTGTGATTGACACTAACCACTGATGTTTGCTGTGGATACTCACTGACAATCTCATGGCTGCAGAAAACATGTTAAACTCACTGTCTGTCTCTGTACATTAGGCTGTAAAATTCAAAACAGCATGTCTCCTACTGCCTTGTTTGCTTTGCTCTTTGCATAACTGCTGACATTTTGTTGGAGCCGAAGTTAATCCAGCAGCTCTGTGAGCCATTTATCTGCTATTCAGTTTGGCTGTGCTCCGAGAAACTTGAAAACAGTCAATCTGTGATTTCAGGAATCAACAAAGCCTCAAATCAATAACAATGATGAGCTTTGTTTACACACTTTTAATTTGAAGAGCTGCTATTCCAGAGGCATGGTCATGACAGAGAGTGATGTCATGATATAACATGACAAACACACACACACACACACACACAAAGCCAATATAACTGAAACCCCTTCTATGGGGGAGCGTTGCCGGGAATTTCAACTTGCCAACTTTGCAATCCTGACTTCACAAATCCTGAACAGAACTGTGCCAACTAGATGGTTGGACTGCTTTCTCCCTGTTACACATGCCACTTGTGCCATGCTGGACTGAATTACCAGCTTGTGTGGTCAGAAAACAAAATAACCCATACCAATAAAATGGTAAATAATGGAGACCAATACAAAAACTGTATCTGAGACAGGGGCTAGACCCACTGCCTTATTTGTTGATATTTGTTGTAATTCTCATTCAAATCAACCTCAGGCTGCTAATGTTTTTAGAACAGTATGAGTGTCATTATCTGCTTGTGATAAGTCCATCACAGGTGACACTGGCCCTGCTGTTCCTGCTCGCTCACTGGTTCACTCACTTGATATATGAACAGAACATACTGCTTCAATGAAGGATCCATTATTAGAATTATTACAACATTATAACATGTCAAAATGGGTAATGATGAATGGTCCCCACTTACATAGTGCTTTACTTCCTTACTGGCCCAAAGCACTTTAAAAAGGTGTTTCTCATTCAAACACACATAGCAATGAGGGCGAAGCTGCAATGAAAGGCACCGTCCTGACACACAGGGAGCATTTTGGGGTTCTGCATCTGTCCCACAGACAATTTGACATATGGACACGAGGAGCCAAGTATTGGACTGTTGACTGCATGATTGGCACATGGCTGTTCTAGCTTCTGAGCCGTCTATTCTAGTGTGGCTGTGGCACAACACCTGCTTCACCTATTGTAGCTGTTGATGACCCTATGGAAGCAGCGTATAAGGTGAAGTGAGGTGATGAGGCATAAAGCCAAAAACTGTCGAGCTGAAAAATGCTAAAAAGGATAAATATTTAATTTTTCTATTTCACTTTCACTTTATTGTGACAAAGAGAGTTCAAATTTGTCGTTATTTGATCAGCATTTTTGAAAAAATGACATCATCTGCTGTTTTAAAAATACACCTACAACAATTACCAGGATTATTGATTTGTTGGAAAGTGTGTAACATGATATAATGGACATAAGCAGCTTAAGAGGTTTTCACATTCCTATTGGCCATTTGTTTTAGATGGCATCTTTAATAAACAGAACGTGGTTGGAAAAGAGATCACCGGTCATGCACGTAATTAGGCCAGACTGTGGTGTCTGCTTATAACTGAACATCTTGTATTGTGGTTATTCGTGGCATTATTGTTCCTCTGACCATCCAAACTAATTAATTACGCTACTTCAATGAGAGTTCATTCGATTTCCTCCAAGAAGTCTCCTCTATCCATGGCTAATGCTCTTATTCATCAAGAAGGGATTAAATGTGTGCTGCCCTCTGTAATTAAGAAGTGGAGTGAGGGAGCTTAAGAGGATTCACTTTAAAGGCTATTTAAAAAAAAAAAAAGCTGCATCCTCCTGTTACAAGACAACGTAATTAGATATAGACCCCCTCTTTGATTATCCAAACACTGAGAACTGACCTCATTATATGTTGTATTTTGTCTGTGAGGTAAAATTACACAGTGAAATATAAAAATGCATATGGAGGAAGTGTGTTTGCGCAGTGTTGATACTGTAAAGCCCCTTTCAGACATCCACTAGAATTCAGATATTTTCCAGACTTTCTCTGGGGGTGTATGCGTTCACACATACACCCAATATGTGTAAACGCATACACCCAAGTCTTATGCCCCTGACATTACTCGGATTTTACCCAGCCAGCTCCCTTGTGCAAAGTCCGGATAATCTCACATCGAACTTGTTTGTGAATAGAGGAGGTAATACTCCAGAGAATTCACCATGAGGGTGTGGGCGTGTTGATGACACAAATACAAACACCTGAAGGTGAAGAACTCATTCATTCCTACGAACTCAGCACTGGAACTGGAAGGACAATAAAATTTGTGAAATTCCGTCGGTAAGAGCAGACCTGGAAATCGTAACACACAAATACAAGGAAGAGCACGAGATTCTGTGGTACACGACCAGATTCCAAAGCAAAACATGGTCCCTTCCACAGCTTTGTTTTTGTGTCATGTCCCGCTCCCTGCTCGAAGTGCCCAAGCACCACCCCTTGCCCAACAATGTCAGGACCTGATCCTCCTGACATTCTCTAGAGTTCATGTCTGAAACAGTCTCAATTCAACTTTTACCAGAGATTAGGCGGCTGAAACAGTGATGAAAACCTGACATTTTACAATATTGTAAAAACTGACAAAAGTACCTTAGAGTTGAAACAAAGTATTACAGAGAACAAATACGAGACTATTATGCAGTGCATGAATAATGGTGTACTTTTAGCTAAAGTTAGAAGGCAGAGCTTTCACACATGCATCATGTTGAGCTGAACAAGCTGCCCAGTGATTCATGATGCTGCTGTAAGTGGTTTTATACCTTTTACAGGTTTTCAGTGGAGCACTGTGCATGTAGAAAACATTTGAAACTAACAGCAGAAGTTTGCAGCATGCCCTTTATGCTCTGTGCAGACTCTCAGTACTGCAGGCTGACTGGACCTGCTTGAGGTTCTTGAAAACATTTCACATCTCATCACAAAGACCTCTTCAGTTCTAATTGACTGGTGGAGAGTCCTAGGCATTTCACCCTGTGAGGTTTGAAACCATATAAGCTGAGAACATGTCTAACGATGAGGGCGAGAGAGAGGACAGCCTAACACATACAGAGAGGTTTCATTCATGCACCTTTGTAACACACAGAGAGAAAAAAAACAAACATAACAAGACTGTCGCTCCATGTATTGCTGGCGTATCTGAGCCACTCAGGAGGAGGTTCAGCAGACAATCATCCCTGTACACTCTAAACTCAGCAACATACTGAGTGAGAAGTTTGTGCATCCTAAGGACAAAACACTCAGACATAAGCAGAGTGTGTATCAGCACAGCTGGAAAGCCATGACAAACAAAGCAATGTCATTTAGTCTTCCCATTTTTTATGTAAAAATAGGGATTAGAAAAGCTGAATCATAATACTTGCCACAAATAATCTGGTTTCCTCTGAGGCTCACTTAAAACTAACATTACCAGTGTAGAGAGTAATATCTGTGTTACTGCAGTAATAGATGGTTTTTATATTCCTGACAGACTCTGGTAAAAGGAAACAAGATGATTACCAGCACAATAACAATCCCACGCTCTGTGCAGCTTTGCTGTTGTGGTGGGAGGGTATAATCCTGCAGGTTGCTGTGAAAAGGCATTCAATCTCATCGACAAAGCCTGGCGAGATTGTGACTTTGTTGCGAAACAGCAGATTGCCAACAGGCTTATTTCACATCAAGGTTCTTCTTTTGCTTTAGGTTTTATTGATTATTATACCATAGAGACAAGTCAACTCATCTGCCAAAGTGATTTCAAGATAAGTAAAAAAAAGTTATTGGATTACAGTTTTCAATTTCTCGTGATACGACAGGAGCATTTTCTATCACTTGACGACATCAACATTCATTCACTTTCTACATTTAAATCCTATTAAACAAATTTTAACGTAAGTTTGGATTTACGTGGTAACAACTAGTTCCGTCTTTACTAAATGGCTTCTTTGCCATTACTTCATTCCTAAAAATCCTTAAATGCATGAGAGTTGTTAATTGTCCACCGTAAATAATTAATTGTGAGGTGTTCACTGTGACTAATTACTTGCCTCGTATAAGCTGATTTCCATGACAAAGTGAAATGTGTGGAAAGTATGTAGTTAACATACAGTTTATAGTATATTTGAGAGCAGTGAGCAATAACAGCTAGAAATTGTGGTTCCGGGTATAAAAAAACTGCCATGGCCTTTCAGGAGTCAAGCTCTGGTCAACTGTTCCCTCATCATTCACTGAAAATGGTTTAATCGAACCATCTGACATTTGCGTAAATGCACTTATTTTCTGCATTATCCAGAATTAAATGAACAGCTGTACAGTACACTGTAGCCCAGCTGCAAACTAAATTAAAATGGTGTAACTGTCTAGACACACTGCATGTGTAATATGGTTAAAACAAAATAAAACAAAAACTTTGTTTGTGGCAACAGTTACAGGTTAAGCATTTCTGCACGACTGCTGGGTGCATTGATTGAGCTCAACGTGATACCGACTGCCACAGAGGGTCAAAACACTGCAGGAATTCATTCCACTGAAATGTTAAAGCAGCTGCTTGCACTGATTAGCAACTTTAAACAGACAGGAAGAAGTAATCAAACAGATCACCCAGTGAACCGTGTGGCTGGAGCCTAATCCTGCACACTCTCAGGCCTCTAAGGCACGAGGCGTCACTCTCCTGATGCAGACTGAATAGTGCTTCACTCACCGCTATGTTGTAGTTACTTGTGGTAATTATCTGTCACAGCACAAACCATTTCAACAGGAGTCATCAAAAGCCTATTATTTTCTTTTCACGGCAAAAGCTACAGCGTCTCTTCCTGACTGAACCCAAGTCTTGATCACAGCTGATCAAAACTTACTGGCCTCGTTACTGTTCCGTCCCCCAATAATAGAGCATTTGCATATCTATGACAAAAATGCATTACGCTTTCAATGGCTTATTGTTGATAGACATGTACGAGGTGATTGCAGAAGTGAGAAATAAGACTGCGTAGCATCGACTTAATTGGATTTCTTATCTGGGCATTGTATGCATGATGAAACAGACTATGGGTTTGACTCTTGAAGTCGCGATCCACGCAGGTTCAACTTTCAGCAACTACTCTGGCCAAACTTTGCTTTTCAAACAATATGATGGACATTTAGGTGTGAGACAGATAAATAAAAGTTGGGCCAACCTCTTTTTTTGCAAGGCCATGCAAAGTGAATCCATTTAAAATTCCATCTACAGATGATGTTCAAGATCAAAAGGGCAGTTTTTTTTCTATTCAAAGCAAACAAAGTGCTAGTTTGACACTTTGTAAAATGCAGCACTTTGCTGTTCTCCTGAAAGGGGAAAACAGATGGCCTCACTCCAAAAGAAGCCATCACTAAATAGCACTATCACAATATATTAATATACATTATGTTTAAAAAATACCTTGTTACATAACCCCTGTGAAAGTGCAACTTTATTAAACAAATATAAATCTAAGTCTTAATTCTTTATGCTACACTAAGCCAGTGTGTCTCCTGATTGGACTTGTGTGGCCCTATCACATGTTGGCAATGAAGCAAACAACCATTTACCTCCAAAGTGTCCGTGTTGTGAATGCACCCTCTTTAAGAGCTGGAAAACATAGTTGGTGATGAGTCAACTCTCAGTGGGATCTCAGGGCCTCTTTATTTTAACAAATGCTTAACCCATCATTTGTCCAGGACATTTATAAAAAGTACTGTACACTCCAAGATGCTGAACCCCACAATCAATTTGTATTAGACTAATATTAAGCTACATCTTGTACCTAGAAACTAAGAAATAGCATCATGTTCTGTGATTTCTGAGAATCACTGACTTGATTTCTGGGAACTTCAGCACAGCAGCAGAATTCATCCTTCAGGGTAAAATGGCATGATTAGACTGTCCGTGAGAAACAATACGAGGCAAATGAAGGATTACTCCAGCCGGTAACTGTCTGCATCCTACAGCCTTTTTCTTCTCCTCTGCTCCCAACTGACTGCACCCAAGGATACAATGTGCAGTCACACCAACTGCCTCCTCCTTCTTTAGTGCAACAGCTGGCAGCGATGCTATGACACAGATCTGCTGTGTTCATGTGTCGATTGTTACCTTCAAATTAAATCTGCTTTTGGAAAACTTCATCAATGAGTAAAGGTAAATAAATGAGTAAATCATAAATGTCACAACTCATCCACAGGGGAAATATGGAAAATGTTTCACATTTTGAAATTGGATAAATGACAAAGCATTAAATGTAAAGTTCAAAAAATTTGAAGAGATAAGATAAATATATAAAAGTAGAATTTGTTCATGTTCCAAATACTACTTTCCAATATTTCTTTTTCTTTATTAACTAATTTATTTTTTCTATACTTTGCTCAGTTGATCTCTGTAGTCTGTAGGTACGGGAACCTGCTCTCTGACTTTCATCCCACTGTATTATAACAAGCTCGGACACAGAGCACATTGCTTCTGACATGTGATGGCAACAAAGCAGAAGTGCCTTCTTGTTCACACCTGCAGCTAGTCACATTTCTCTCACATTTTGTCAAACTGTTTGATGGAAAGTTAGTCAAAAAAAACTTTCCATCTTTATCCCGTTTAAAGCTTTTCCCAAATACCCACGTCGTCATATCCAGCATCTGCTTCAGTTTTTCTTTCTAATATCGAGTTAGCACAAGATGACTCGGATGCTCTCTGCTGTTTGTCGGCAAACTGTTTGAAGTCAGATCATTTCTAATTTTAATATATCTGGGAAAAGGTCATTTCTCTTCGATGGCATCTGTGTAATGTCATATTTTACACACCTCCAAAATACTTTATACTTGTACATATAAGTTAACAGTTTTCTGCTCCCACTACAAATGTTTAACCAACATTCATTTTATAAAAATGGTTTGACAATATTTTAGACAACATTTTTCTAATATAAATGGATGACAGGATGCACACAGCTCCTGATCTTAAAATCCATGTATAAATGTGGCAGAGAAGGCAGTGAATCTGGTTGGTTCAGATATATACAATCCCAATTCCAAAGAAGTTGGGACAATGTTTAAAACCTAAATAAAAACAGAATGTAATAATTTGCAAATTTCATCAACCAGCATTTTATTCACAATAGAACACAAACATCATATCAGATGTTTTTTACCATTTCATGGAAAACATTAGCTCATTTAGAGTTTGATGGCAGCAAAACATCTCAAAAAAGTTGGAACAGAAGGAACAAAAGGCTGCAAAAGTAACTGCTGCAAATCAGAAACAAATTGAGGTGCCATGACTGGCCCCTCAGATCCATTTCCTGTCTTGGACTTTTATATTTGCAGCCCTTTTCCCCATTTCCTGTTCCTGGTTCTTACTTCCAGCTTCACCACTCATCATCACTCATTATTGTTTACACCTGTTCCCCTTCACTATTTAGGTCCAGCTCTCCCCACATCTTGCTGCCAGATCCTTGTTTCTCTCTCTGACTACCCAGCTATCTCATCGTTTACCTAACCTGTGTCATCACCTCTGTCATCTTGACTCTTGAGATTTGGGCTTAGTTTCCCCTGTTACTTTTTGGTCTGAGGTTTCGTGTGTCTTTCATTCTGTTTCATTCGTTCTCACGGGTGTTCATTTAAGGTTTGTGGTATTTTTGTCTGTAGTATATGTTTAGTCTGTTTTGTTTTGTGTTCCTATTCATTTTTCCGAGTTTTTTCTTTTAGATTTGTGGGGCATCTCTGCTTGTCTATGTTTGGTCTATTGCATTTTGATTCCTTAATTATTTCTCTAGTGTTCATTTTGGTTTGTACTCTAGATTTAATATCCTAGTTTTTGTGTAGCTCAGAGTGTTCGGTTATTTGTCATGTTTTACTTTGCACCCCTCCATTTAGTACCGATCTTTGCTCATTGTAGAGATACTTTTCAATAAACTGGTTTATTAGTTTGCTCCTTTTCACTGTCCCTTCACTTGGGTCCGTCTTAATACTAAACCATGATAGAAGGATGATTTGATAACTAATTAGGTTAGTTAGGTTAGAACAGGTCCGGAGCATTTCAGAGAGGCAGAGGCTCTGGAATGTAAAGATGGGCAGAGGGTCACCAATCAACAATCAGCAACAAACTGAGTCTCTCAAATGTATCAAACTTTAGAAAAATGTTCCTTAATGGAAAATTGCAAAGACTTTGAAGATCCCACCATCTACAGTACATATCATGTAAAGCTCATTTAAAATGATTTGGAAATTTTAGAAAGCCATGGGCGCTTTGTCCAAACAACCCAAGAGCCTCTATTTTTGCTAAAGAGCATAAAAAAACAATTAAAGCCTCGGAGTATATTACTCTCTGGGTGTGTTGAGGTCCACGAGTGAGGTGCCAACCCACTAACACTTACACTAGTTCCTCCTGTAATAAAGATGAATCTTCTTAAACTACAAATGCAGACTTCCCTTGTTCAGGGAACAGAGCACAATCCTCACGACTGCTTGTGCCCTCTTTCACCTCCTCTGCATAAGATTCAAGTTTAGCATTCAACTCTGCAAAGAACTCAGACTCATAACTGCAGGTCACCACTGTGACCTCTGTAGCAAGATTGTCTCTGCCTTCATTACCCCTTTTTTTCTTGTCTCCCTTCTCCTGTTCTTTTTTTTTAACTATAACATTCTCAGTCACTCAAGTGATTCCATCTATGAAACGCTCAAAGCATGTGACTCAGTTTGGAATGAATAAAAAGATAAGTGGTGCTGTCGTTATTTTACAAAGTATGTTTTGGTAAAATTCGGACAGGTTTTTCCAAGTTATTAAGCTCTATAGGCAATAAAGTGAATGTGTTTATAAAAAAAAAAAAACATTTATTCAATCTAAAGAAAAATGTCTCATAATGATGCATTAGCATCATTATAAACATCATTTCTTAAATAACTTCTCAGGCATTTTGTTTCACAGTTCTGGTGTAAATGAGATTATTTGGTTTACTCTGCATTGCCATCACACAGCTTCAGCTGAAATAATCCACTGCTCCTAACACACACACACACACAGATATTTACAGATATCCAAAATGACGTCACAGACATCAGCGCTACATTTCAACATATATTAGATAGCTGCAATATATTTCTGACTAGTCAAAACTGTAATCAAAGATATCTGTAATTCAATTTTGACTCATCATAATTTCACTTTCAGATATCTATAATTGAATTTTGACTGGTAATATCTTAATTTGAGACAATTCAAAAAGATGATATAGATATCTTGCAAATGTGGCAAATTAAAGATATCTTTAAATGACATTATGACCACTCAAAATGTCATTCAAGATATCTGTAATTTAAATGTTGACTAGTCATAATGTCAATTAAAGATACTATATCTGGAATTCATATTGCGGATAGTCAAAATTGAATTGTAGATATCCTAGATTTGTTTTTCCCATTCAATTCAATCGAACATTCTGACTAGTAAAAATATAATTACAGATATCTTTAATTAAAGTTCTGACTAGTTAAAATGTAGTTGCAGATATCTTAAATTAAATTTTAGACCAGTTCTAAACAACTTTCAGGTATCTGAAATTTGAATACTGTTGCTCCAATACGTCATTTCCGATAACCACAAAGGAATTGTGACCAGTCAAAATGTAATTGTCGCTATCTTAAAATGTAATTCTTACTACTCAGAATGCCAATTATTGATATCTTGTATTATAAGTTTGATAGCCACACTCTCATTTTGACTTGTCAAAATGCAGTTCTTAGTACCTGAAATATAATTATGGATATTCAACTGAAAACTGTTAGATGTTTAAAAGGCTACATCACTGTACCTTACTTTATCTAACACAGTCTAAGTTAGTGATGCTCATCCTGAAGGACCCCGGCCCCAATACCCACAGCTGATTATCTGGATCAAGTGTTTTCAGTCAATCAGAAGCTGGAACATACTATTTCACTTTGTTTTCTCCCAATCCACCCACATCTAAGATGTATCTTCCAGTTTCTGAGTATTGTGTGGGGCAGTGGTGGCCAGTTGGTTGGCAATGTGAACTGGTTGATATCACTGGACCAGTGCTGAATCAAGTCGCTATAAGTGAAAAAATAGCGAATGAATGTGGGGTCTGTGAGCAAGGTCCTTAACCCTGACTGCTCCAGTGAAGCTGCTCAGTAGTAACAGGTCAGACTATGGTTCTACTGGGGATCTTCATGCTATGAATGTGTGCAGCAGTGCTGTCATTGCAGTCCTGCAAATGCAACATAGACTACCCTGAAGAAATACAGTACTGTACGTAAGTTATGTTGGCAACCACAGAGCCACAGATCATGGGTAATAATAATACAAGCCAGTGTCTTCTTGTGCCCGTCCCAAGTCTGGATAAATGCAGAGGGTTGTGTCAGGAAGGGCATCTGACATACAACACATGCTAAATTAAAGATGCAAATCATGACTTCCACACCGAATCTGACTTCCATATCAGATCGGTCGGGGCCCGGATTAACAACGACCCTAAGTACTTAAGTACTTAGTACTTAAGTACTTAGGGTCACGGTTCAGGGCAAGGGAGAGTGTGGAAAGAGGTGAAGATGTGAGTGCAAGCAGGTTGGAACGGGTGAAGAAAAGTGTCAGGTGTGTTGTTTGATAAAAGAGTATCAGCGAGAATGAAAGGAAAGGTGTTCAAGAGAGTGGTGAGACCAGAGATGTTGTTCGGCTTAGAGACAGTGGCACTGAAGAAAAGACAGGAGGCAGAGCTGGAGGTAGCAGAGCTTAAGAAGTTGAGGTTCTCTTTCAGGTCTAGAGGAAGATCAAAGAGGAGATTTGTGGATGTAGTGAGGGAGGACATAAAGTTAGTTGGTGTGAGAGAAGAGGATGCAGAGGACAGGGTTAGATGGAGGCACATGATTCACTGTGGTGACCCCTGAAAGGGAACAGCTGAAAGAAAAAGAAGACAGTATTTGTCAATATGTGTGACACCTACTGCTTCCAAGTGGAGAGAAAACTGGTAATGTGGCCTTAAAACTTCCATTTGTGTAAATTTCTAAACCCAACTCTGATTTAGTCAAGCTGTCAAATGTCAGAATGAATATAATGATGCAGTGATTACAGCATTAAATAATTACTCAAAGAATTTGAGCAGCAACATCTCTTTCCTAAATCAATGTTCCTGTTGCTCCAGTTAACCTTAAAGTATCAAAACACCTTTAGAAGGTCTGGTGGTAATAACAACAAAATTGTCAGACAAATTAAGGTTCCTGGGCTTCATCAGTTTCCACATCAATCACTTGACCTTCTACTTTTTTTCACAGTGCACTGTGCAAAGTAGACTGTGCAAGAGACTTCTCCTCTACTGTGGAAATTACTGTGAGGAATTTAAAACTTTTTTTTTTAACCAAAGAAATTGTTTCTGTTTCTTTTTTATCTGTTGTGATTTTGGTGACCTGACATTTAAATACTTTTAAGAATTCCATTTGTCAGTTCCTCCAGAAATTCACAATATTGCAATCACAATAATTTCAATTTCTAATTGGAAAGCTCCTTGAGGTGGGATTACCAAATTGGAAAGTTGTGCAATCCTGTGCAACCCCAACTTCAAAATCCCTTTGTCAACTCCCTTTGTCCTCCTGTTACTGTACTTGTTCTTTAGGTTGAAAAGAAAAACTTAATTAAATTTTAAGACACAAACAACTGAATTTGAAGACAGACTTGAGGCCAGTTTGTTTTAAATTAAGGTAGAAGACATTTTTTTGTTCTGTTGTAATATGTTTTCCCTCATGGTGGGACTGAAAGAACCTGCAACAGATATTGGATTTCAACATTTTGCTCAGGCAAAACTGTAGACACAGTGGGCAATTTTGTTGTTTTTCTTTTGCACAGTGTCAACCTGAATATTTCCTTAGAAGGTCTTTTTATGCTTTATCCAACACGGATTTTGAAGAAAAACAAACACACAAACAAACAAAAAAAGAAAAACAAAACACCAGAGGAGCTGGAGTTCTCAAACACACAGACACATTTTAACAGAACACATTCAAGTGCAAAAAGGACTGCATTATACATTTATGAAAAAAGCTTTATTCCATATTTTCTTGTTCCTGGTAGTAACGCACATTTCAGATATAAAAAGAACTACAGTATACTGTAGGTATGAAAATAACATGGCCATCAGAAATGTAATGTGGATGCTGGAGCCGAAGAAGCGAAATCATAAAAACCACCCCACTCACAGGACACTACACTGCTGAGGAGTACGTTCTCAACACTTGTACTTGACTGTATCATTGAATAATGAGATATCTATGTCACACTGAAGCCACAAATATGAAAAGACAAAGCAGAAAAAGTGCAAATTTGGGCTTGTGTATACAGTAAGTTAGATAGAAGAGAATACACGTCAACAGAAATATGGTTCACTACTGCTGAAATACACTGCAGATAGCAAAGGTCTGACAAAAAAATGAAAGCTTGTGGTAGAAACCTTGTTTTTGTACAGCAGCACAGACACACGTCAAAGTTCTCTTCAGCAGACACTCTAACTGTTACAGTAGATTTTTCCCACAAATGATGCAATGGATTAAAAGACATGAACCATTTTCGTGCTTTTCAAGTGTAATTGTGTCTGTTACACTCCTGGTTTCCATTGAGGTGACACTTTACAGCAATGAATATTTGAAAACTGAAGTCTTATTGCAACAGTTTCCTCAAACGTGATTTTAATGATCGGCGAATAAACTGAAAGAGTAATGTCTTTGGTTTATTCATCACAATAATATTTACTGAATGTGGCTTAGAGTGACTGCAGTTAGTTTACTGTACTTCAAGTCACCAAAACTGCACTAAGACTTGGAATATTCTGCCAGTTTAAGTGACAAAACCTTCATAATCACAGCAACACACAACGTCCTTTATAAGGGGCTTACATAGCACATTAGTGACAGACCAACAAGTTTTATGTCTAAATCGCAAAATGTCTGTCTCCATCTGCATAGGTCCTACTGATCCTTGGCATAGATGACACAGTGCCCAGAGCTGGTTCACTGGTTCAGTCCAGAGCCACACACATGCCCATACTGGCCTGGGATCAAATCCCAGTCTAAATCCCTCCCCTTGTGTTTACTCTATCTGATTTCCAAGTGTCTGGGAAGATAATACCAAAAATGAGGACTGTCCAATTGGACAAACATAAAGCCATCACAAAATGTGAAAGGGAGGGCAGGGGAAGCATTAAAAGGTAGGAACACGTGGTGAAAGCCAGTACAACATTCCTTATGTTCATTTGAAGTCTTAATCATTTACTGGTAGAACTTTACAGCTTTGTAATTGCAAGTTCATATTTTAGAAATAAGGTATTTTTTAGATTTTTTATATTTCTGTATTAGTGATGTGACAGAATTCTTCTGTTGATAATAGAAAAATGATCAACTAGTGTTATGGTAGTTAGTAGTGTGCTATGTAAGCCCTATACTATGTAAACCTGTCAAGTTGTCCATTTTTACCACTACAGGTATTACTGCAAAATTCAACCACAAATGTTCCAAGTAAGTCCCTTATGTGAAGCCTTTACTCAAATTCAAATACAATAAACACTGTTTCAGTCCATAAATGCTTTAACAACCATATGAAAAAGGTCTATTTGAGTAGCATAAAGATGTAGATATGATAAATTTTGCAAGATTCCAAAAACCATTTGGAGCCATGTTCACAATAACTCTTGACCTTTGACCTTTACTTATTATTCTTCCTTTGCTTCTTATTGAATTAAATGGTACTTAAAGGGGAATTTCACCAATTTTCAACTTGCTTTCTATGGCTGTATTTTAGGGTTTAAATGTACATTAATGCTGTTAAACTTCCCCTGGACTTCCCTATATTAAGATATTCCTCTGCTTCTAGCTGAAAAACTACTCCAGATGACATCAACCGCAGGAGGTTCCCATCATTGGAGTTCAGATGAAGCCATCTGGGGGAGCTCTGGAAATGCAGGATGACCGTGATTACAAACTCTATAGTATGAGCAACATGATAACAGAATCTGAACAAAAGGTTCCTCCAAGTGATGTCATTTGCAGGCATTTTTCCGCTAGATGTAGAGAGATATTGTAACGTAGGGAAGTCAGAGGGAACTTTAATGTTATTCATTTACATATACTATTCAAACTAGAACCGAAGGAAGCAAATTCAATATAAGTGAAGGCCTCCTTTAAACCTTCTTGCGCCTGTTGCTGCTGTGTGATTGCCCAATAATACAAAGTGAGACAAGTATGAGTTGAGTTGACGGAGAGTATGAATTTAACAGTCAGGGGACATTTGGCAGAATATAAAATTACAAATGGGTGCATCCTGGTGGCTCAGCTGGTGAAGGTAAACCAGCCTGAGATCCCTCTTGTCTTTCAGTCAGCTGTCAGCTTTTTATATCTATATGGAAATGCAAGAGTTATTGTAAAGTATAGCACCACTCAGAATACCTTATTGCATCACCCTTCATCTGTCAGCAGAAGACTAACATCTGGGCTTCACAGAGTAATGAATCAACAAGCCCTGCAAAACAAACACCACTCATAAATGTACTATAAAACAACATGCATTCACATTTTGGCCAAGAAAAAAAAAAACAGTTTAAAAATTGGTTGCTATTAAAAAGGATTTTTCCGAGCATAAATGCCAACGAAAATAACCAAAAAACACAGTTGGAAGAAATGCTGTGAGTACTAAGAAGAGCAGGTGCACTAACATATGTGGCTGCGTCCATTTTCCCTCCGCAACTTGTTTGTCTGCAGGCACAGTAGGCGGCACATTATCCTGGTGCTGACAGAGTTTACTGTTCCTCTCCTAGGTGAAATAATGATCGCTCAGTTAAACATCTACTGCACACTGCCACAGTGTCAACAAATCATCAACCGCTTTCAGTAACTTTGAAAGCCATTGTTAAATATACTATATTTCTTTGCCCACCTTATCTGCAGCATCAAAACGTATTATTTTAACCAAGTTAGGATTGGTCCGACTTGCCAGAAAACATAAATGATTGGGCACGTAGTGAAATATTTGGCACATACATAGCAAATATAATAAAAAGAAAACAGCTCAGAAAAAGGGTTCAAAAAACTTCCACTTAAGTGTTTTGCCCAAGGCAACAAGTAGCCATCGCTAAAGTGAGGTCTTCACCACACTGAGGTTATTATCAGAGGTAAATATGTATTTATGGTGTTTATCTCAGCTCTGGGCGGGCTACACTAAGGCATTTCAATGGTTGCTAATGCCAAGTCTAAACACAGGGAAACCAAATTATGATACAAACAGTCAATATTAAAACTATAATTCTATCTCCGAACATATTACAACATCTCCAGGGTTTTGTTTGTCTAGTGCATGCAAACAAGAGTCAACAACCAAACAGAGATGATCGGTCTTAATGAGTAGGATTATTGTATTTGTGCCTTCAGTAATGTACAAGCGACACCCATTATATTTATTTTGGGCATTCAAAGGAAAAGAACTGTAAGGTTGTTGTTAGTTCAGCGATTGATGTAAGAAACACACTTTCCCTCTATACTTATGCTCATCTAGTTTGTATTAAGCTGTGGCAAGAAGTGGCTGCTGTGTAGCTCTAAGAGTTTTCTTTCCAACCCCTAAACATTCAGTGTTGATGTAGAGATAAAAAGGTCAAAATAAAGTATCACTCATCAATAAACCAATAAAAACACTCATTGATCTAACTTCTATTAACGCTTTAAGGTATTTTCAACAATCCACTAACAGACACAGAAGCAATGAAACTCCTCTACTCACGTTTGAGGTGTGTCACTCTGATACCAGTGTTCGCCTGTTTGTCTGTGCTGCTCGTGCTTTGTCCAAAACCAATGAAGAACACATCAGTCGGACACACTGCTCCACTCTATTAGATGGATTTTTCCTCCAAAGTGCTTGGCTGAGGAGTTTGCCATAACGTGTCACAGTGACGGTTAGTAAGCAACTGCAACTGCACATTTAACTACTGGCGGTAAGAGTAGAGGTCCACAGCACAGACAAACAGGGTAACACTCAGTGGAGACTGACAGATATTGTCCATGAGTCATTTCATTGTTGGTTTTAAGGTCTCAATGGGGAGTCCTGAATATTAAAATCATTTTAGAAGATGGCCAAAAATATGATATATTAAAAAACATTTTGGAAAATACACCTATTGTTTTTTTTTTTTTTCTTAAATTAGATGAGAACATCGATACCACTCTCATTACTTCTCACTAAATATAAAGCTAGCAGTCAGTTAGCTTAGCTTAACATAAAGAGTGTAAACTGCAGCTGGACTGTCTCTGTCCAAAAGGAACCGCTAATGGACACCATAAACATATATGAACATGCCAATACAGGGCATATTATTATTTCTGCTGCAGGTTTATTCAGATCTTTCCTGTCCCTCAGAACCCACTTATTTATTACACTCTATAGGGGTATTGCTGCAAGCAGGAGGAATGATTCATGCCGAATGGCTAAAAGTCAGTATGAAGCGATAAGAACCTAATGAATCTTCATGTGGTTGTTACAACAAATGGCTGTTTTATAAATGGAACTCAAAGCTCAGAATGAAAACAGCCATAATCAGTCAAAGCCAGGCTCTTTTATTTTTATTTTTTTATAAATCATTATTCCCTGATCTTTGTAGCAGATAGTATCTACCCCTCCAGAGGAAGGCACTATGAATGGTTTGAATGTCCTTGGATTTTCATCAACTGGATTTGACTGATGGCTGGATAATAATGTGCCGGTACATTCCCTCGAACGCAACTCATCCTCCAGATAGAAAAGTTTGGGGCACATTTCCTTTTTTGTCCTATTGTCGTTAGCAGTCCGTCCTGTCCTCCCTCTGTGTACAGCGCAGGAAGGGAATCAGCAATGTGTTGTATTCTCACCTGAAGACGAAGAGGCAGAATTCTCAGCTCAGCACAGTCCAGTTTCAGATACAACAGGAGAATTTATTTGGTGAACTTTTATTGAAATTGAATTTCTTCTTCTAATTTGTGCTATCCTCCATTTGAAACTAACCAAGCTCCTGCAGTGTGCTAAAGGTAGAGATAACCCACCCAGTAGACGACATTGAAAAGCAAAAAGGAGGTGGGAAAAAAGACGCGCGAATATGCGTCAAGTTCAAGTAGATCTATGTGGACACGTCCTTTTCTCCATGCCCCTTCTTTACACTCCTCGAAGCAGCAGAAGAAGCTCTGACAGTCTTTTCCGTCCAGGCACTCGTAGACACAAGGGTCCTCGAAGTCCTGCCAGTACATGGAGTTGTTTAAAGTGATGACGGTGTGTGGAGGTCTCACATCCAGGACAGAGTAATTCTGTGACGAACGGGAAGAGGTGTTCATTTATCATAAATTTTAAAAGTCATTTTTAGCTTTACAGTCATATATCGTCAGTGAATACAATGTTACTGTAAAATGTTTTGTCATATCATGCATCTATCTCATGTATTTTTGGTGAAATGTCAGTGCAATTACATTTTCAAGAGGTTTCTGCACAGCAATTTTTAAAAATGTTGCTGTACCTTTATCCCTTGTGTAGCTGAACCTGGAAAAAAATGGTCCCCAATCTTACAATCACTGTAAATGTGGTACCATTTTTCCATTAAACCTTCACTGCCCAGTAAATACCCCAATCTTTCAAAACCCACATGCCTTAATGTTCATGTTCAATTTTAAATACAACATAATACTCTCATTTGGAAAGCAAAAACAAATGTATTACAACCCCAATTTAAAAAAGTTGGGACAACGTGTAAAACCTAATTAAAATCAAAACGCAATGATTTTTTTCAACAACATACCAGATGTTAAAACAGATGTTGATTTTTTTTACCATTTCATGGAAAATACTAGTGCATTTTGAATTTGATGGTAGAAACACATCTTTAAAAAGTTGGAAACAAAAGGCTGGAAAAACAATTGCCGCACTTAAAAAAACAAATGGAGCAGCATTTGACAACTAATTACGGTAATTGGCAATAGGTCAGTAGCATTTCAGCGAGGCAGAGCGTTCACCAATCTGTGACAAACTGTATCTAAAAAAAACAACAGCAAAGTTTTCCACAATGTAAAATTGTAAAACTTTAAAGATCCCACGATCTACAGTATCTAATATCAAAAGATTCAGAGAATCTGGAGGAATCTGGGGGAGCAAGGGACAAGGCCGAAGGTAAAAACTGAATGTGTGTGATCTTTGGGACCTCAGGCGGGACTGCATTTAAAACAGGAATGACTGGACATCGTCTACTGGGATCAGGAACACTTACAAAAATCCCTGTCTGTGAACACAGTTCACTGTACAATCCACAAATGTAGGTTAAAGCACTATCATGCAAAGAAGAAGCCATATGTCAACACAATACAGATATGCTACAGTGTTCTCTGGACCAAAGCTCATTTAAAATGTTCGGAGGCAAAATGGAAAACTGTTCTGTGGCCAGATGAATACAAATTTAATTCCTGTCCTGCAGACTAAAGGAGGAGAGGGACCATCCAGCCTGTTATCAGCAGACAGTTCAAAAGCCTGCATCTCTGATGGGATGGGGGGCATTAGTGCCTATGGTGTGGGCAGCTTAGGCACCAGCAATGCTGAAAAGTGCATAGAGGTTTTACAGCATCATATGCTCCCATCCAGACAACGTCTCTTTCAGGGAAGATATTTCAGCAAGACAACACTAAACAACATCTTGCATCCGTCACAGCATGGCTTTGCAGGAGAAGAGTCCGGGTACTGAACTGGCTGCAGTACAGACCTTTCACTATTAGAAACAAATTGGTGCATCGTAAAACAAAAAATCTGGCAAATAAGGTCCAGGAAGAATTGGACAACATCCCGTTCCTACAACTCCAGCAACTGGTCTCCTCACTTCCCAGACATTTACAGGCAGTTGTTAAAAGAAGAGGGGATGCTACACATTGGTAAACATCACCCTGTTCCAACTTTTTTGAGAGGTGTTGCTGCCATCAAATTCAAAAGGAGCTAATAGTTTACATGAAATGGTCAAACATGTCAATTGATATGCATCTGATTTGCTGTTTATGTTGTATTGTGAGTAAACTATGGGTTGCTGAGATTTGCAAATCATTGCATTCTGATCACATCACACCAACGTGTTTTGAATTGGGGTTGTAATAAACTAATATCTCCAGTGTCACAATTCAGACTGCAGTGCACTGACGCTGGAAAAGTCACACATTTTGAATGGCCAGTATAACAGTGGAGAGTTTCAGCTGCACCAAACCTTAAGTGACAGTCTGCCTTCTAGAATAGGCTAGAAGAGGCCCGTAACTTGTTCAGACTCATGCGATGTCCCTTAAAATAGCAACAAAGAGCTTATAAAGGGCAGCATCACCCTTGAAAGGTTTTCTCACTTATGTCTTGTGATAATAAAAAAAAATCTTCCCATCCTGCCCCCTGTTCACTACAACATCAAAGGTCCTTAGTTTGATTCTACCGGCCAGCTGTGACCCTTTTCAGTGGAGTTTACGTGTTGTTTGCGTGGGTTTCCTCTGGGTAGTCTGGTTTCCTCCCACAGTCCAAAGACATGCTTTTTAGGTTAATTGGTGACTATAAATTTCCTGTACGTGGGAATGTGAGTGTGGATGGTTGTCTGTGTCTGTCTCTCTGTGTTGGCCCTGAGAGAGACTGGGGACCTTTTCAGCGTGTACAGTACCCTGCCTCTCATCCAATGACAGCTGGCATATGAGTGTAAATCTTGAAAAACAGATTCATGTCCAACTTACCGATCTTTTCGGTTCTATGCAGCTGGGTCTTCGATTGCTGTATGAGTAATAATTTAATGTTGCATATTCCATTAGAGCAGCAAAGACGAACAGGAAGCAGACAGTGACGAAAAGGTCCATGGCAGTGACATAAGACACTCTGGGTAGTGAAGTCCTGGCCACAGTACTGAGGGTAGTCATAGTGAGAACTGTTGTTATACCTGAAGGACAGAAAGGACATTGTAGGTACTGCTCTCAGTTAACGATGGAAATAAGAAATTTTTTCTGTTGACTCTGATTAAACGGTATTGAACGTTTTTACATTGTTTGCTTTGAAGAAGGTCCAGCTAACCGTGATCGTGCAATGCGAGCAACTGAGACCATAGCTTATAGGTAAACAGTTGCTTGACTGTCATTAAATCTCAAGAGTAACCCTCAAAGTACACATGAGATATATCTTTTTACTGCTAGGTAAAAATTACCTAAATTAATTCACAAGTAAATGATTGAAATTAGGAAAGAAAATGCAACAGTTCAACAGAAGATGAGCAGGCTGAGGATAATCACATCTTGGTAAATACAAACATTGACAGAACTGTGCTGTGTTTGCCGCAAGATCATGACTAATTACATAAAACTCTTGAACACAAGTATTTTAGATTTATTTATGAACTTGATTTTCAAGTTTGGAGAGCAAACTTGAAAAACCTGTGGACTGAAGGGACCTTTGGGCTTTTGCTCCGGTCCATTATACATTGTTAGCTGTGAGGCCTTCTGTAGAGAGGTGTGTGCCTTTCCAAATCATGTCAAAATCAATCGGGTCCGGCACCAAGGTGGCTCTTGGTGACTGGGCAGGGGCCCAACCCAATGCGTAGATTAATAAGGAAAAAAATTAACTTGAACAATTGTAAGCAGCAATTTAATAAAAAATGAAAAAAGTGAAGTGGCTCTGAAGACTTTCTGAATACACTATAGCTACCTCCAGTGCAGACAGGTAGTTCGAAGACCAAACAAACAGATAGTGTGCTTCCTTCATTTCAGAACACAAGGTCAATAACTCCTCTTCTAGTTTTCCATAATTTAAGATACATTGTCTTTTTAATCTGTAAACTTTGGACTGTAAACATTATCTGCTAAAGTTGCAAAGGTTAGAAATTTTAACGTGAGCATGTAACCTAGTTTTGAACATAAAGAAATTTCTGCATTTTTAGCAGTTAAATGGTCCACTACCACTTCAGCAGGTATTGTACAGTATAATTACAGTATAAAGGGACCTTCTAGTGGATTTTATTTGAATTGGGAAGTTGGATAGTCCATATATATTTCATATTGTTTTTCTTTTGTAGTCATTGTGTCTTAGACCGCTGTGGCGACCCTGAACTCACGGGATAAGCCTAAAGGACAAAAAAATGTATGTATAAGTATAATGTATGTATAAGTGTACCAAAGACATCATCAATGACATCACATAGCTGCCTTTGAAGTGTTTACCTTTGAAGTTTGCCTAACCAGTTTACTGCTATTGGAACAGATGTGAACTACAAGGTAGTGGAATAGAGCAACAAAGTATAGGTGTGGAAATTTGAGTGTCTAGCTGTGGAGGTACATTGTTTCTTATTGTGTTCTGTGGAATTATTTAAAAAAAACTTGTTCTGTGAAATTCATTTGTGGAATGTGGAATTCAATGGACCAATGGACAGGAGTAGGCCTGCCTCTGCATTAATAAGAAACCATCTCTACTAGGACTAAACACGTCGATTAACATTCGGTGTGAATAATGGAAGGCGAAGTTGATCCAGTTATAGTGGAAAAACAACAGGCAAAGCCAGCTCTTAAAGCCATGGAGAAGCTAAGGCATCAAAGCAAAAACTGAAAGAAGGTGGTTGCAACAAAACAAAAGAAGGGTACACCTGAGCTAGAGCTGCTAATATTAGGATGAACCTGGCCAGAGCAAATCATTTCTTGGTTTTTTGACTTTGTGAGTAGAGTCATCTCAGGCATGATGTCACTCCCAAGCTATATTTAAAGTACATGTAAATAGAACAAAGCCATTTTCACTTAAAGAGCTGCCTCTATGTGAGCAGTGAGAACGAAACACAATACTTAAGTTGGCACTAAAAGAGAAACTGTAGGAAGCCAAAAAAATGTATAAACCTGTGAGAAATTGCAGAATTGGGTGATAAATCTCTGGGTTTATGCCTTTGACATTAATCATAATGACATGTCTAAAGCTAACAATAACTGCAGCTATGTGGTTCCATATAAAAACACTAGCTGTCTTTTGTCTGTTGTCTTTTGTTTTGTTTTTTTTGCTGAATTTGGCGCTAACATTTTGATGTTGTTTAACAGGACATGTTGATGTCAGTCAGATTGACAGACATGACTATTTCTCCAACATGTAACTATGATCTCCTTATTTCATCTCTCCTCCTCCTTCTCTTCCTTTTGAGCATTATAGAGATGCCTATAAGAGGAAGAATAAAAAAAAACATCTGAGACTGTTTCACTGAGGTTTCCATGGTAACAAGCAGGGCCCATCTATTTCAGGCGGATGTCCTCCACTTTTCCCTTTGCTTCTACTTACCACAGTGATTACCCTCACCTGCCTTTTGCTGACGCTGTGGGCACAGATTCAAGAATTTGGGCTCTAAACAATAGAAGGAACAGCAGGTCTGAAGACAGAAAATCCCTCCAAACATTTATCTTTACTGACAGCTTAAAGTGGGTGAAATTGTGAGGTTCACTATATAATGTCGACATAGGCTACAATTCAGAAACATAAATGCCTGGCTTGATTGGCTCCTAGAAATAGGAAAATAAGATGTGTGATAACTTGCTACAGAGCTCAGTTAGTAGCACAACAATGTATTGCTAATGTTCACACCGAAGCTGTAATGTTTGCTGTCCCAGTCTGGCTAACTCCTATCTGCTTCTAAAGAATGGGGCTTTATCTTGCTCTTGTACATTTGCAGACACTGTACATCCATTTGTCATTATTCCTCCTAATTTACATGCTATTGATCCAGGTGGTTTAAAGCAAAGATGAATTAATTTTCTCATTTTTAAATTTCTCATTTCAGTTATTTATATTTTTTATGATTTATTTTTGTCAATTTTATCCTTTGTGAATGTTGAACACAGTTATAGAGAACAGCAGGGCAAAGCAAAACACTGGGATGTTTTCTCGACACTGGGTCACCACTGAGAGTTGGCACAACGCATTCGGCGTTTGCCTTAAGAACTGAGTGAAAATCACACTTTTATTACAAATGATTCAAAAGCTTTCTGATATTTTTGGGTACGCCTCAAAGTCTTAAATTGCTCTACTTAAACAAGCATTTTTGCCCGTCCTTAATAGAAGGCTTGGACAATTATGTGTTGTGTGAATAAGGGATAAAATGTAACACAGAAAAAATGAACAAAATCAATTACCTTCAGCAAAATGTTCCACAGGACTGCGCAACAACAAAAGAGGAAAAAAAAACAACATAACAAAGCAGAAAAAGCAGATGGAGTGACTCAAGTTAAGTGATAAACACACATCCATGCAGTATAGAGCAGAGCACTTAAAGACAAAGCATATTTAAAGCAAAACATAATTAAAATGTACAAAGAGAAACACAAAAGTGGGACCATGAGATGATGCGTGCATCTGTTTGAGTCTCTACAGCTAAACTTTAAAGCAAGTCAAAGCTGGTTTTCAGCCATAATATTTGTTCTGGTATAGAAAAGAAAGCCCTGCTGAACTTTCCACAGTACCTAAAGCCGTTCTTGCTGGCGTGGCATCTTTTTTGATCCAGAAGGACACCCAGGAGAGGACCACAGTGAGGATGCAGGGAATGTAAGTCTGGATTGTAAAGTAGCCCATTCTTCTACTCAGGTCAAAGTAGACGGTCATCACCACATAGTCCCCTGTGTAGATGACAGTAACAGCGCTTGACGTGAACCTTCAAAGACTTAACTGGATCCACATGTTTTTTATAACAGCAATTATAAAATAGTACTTGCTCAGTTACAATATTTTCCGCCCGCTTTGCATTGTATAAGTCATGCTTTCATAACTGTTGGGGGACGTGGGCACCATGTTGTGAGGATTTTCCTGCCTTTATGTTGGTGAGCTGGAGTTTCCGTCATGACTCAAAAATCGTCACCACAGTATGGTCAGTGCTGCTGCTCCCGTAGCTCAGCAGAGGAATGATCCCTTTGCTTTGCAAGTACTACTCTCTTTGAAGAAGCAATTCTTGCACAGAGCCATTGGAAAACCATGTATTTATCCTTATTAGTTTTTTTTAATACCATTGTGTAATTCAGATAGGGTCCTGTGTCTGTTGTGTTTAATTTTATTGGCTTGTGAGGTGTTGAAACCGATTGGCAACATGTACATGTGGACTAAAGATGTCAAATGAATGAATGTTTATTTATGGGAAATAAATATACATACAAGTTGTATATATTTGAAAACTGGACTGGCTTTTTATTCATAATTGTGTAAAAAAGTAGATATGTGTCTCTTGGTGTTAAAAAGATCAGATTCAGGCCACTTAAGCGTGTAATTTCCTTTAATTTCCAATTGCCCATAGGTGTGAACATGTGGAGTGTGACTGAGAATGTTTCACCTGTCCCCAACTGACAAGTGGGATAGACTCCAGCACCAGTGTGACCCTTAACAGTATAGGTGGTTAAGTTGGATGGATGTATTAACAAATACATATGTATGTGTTATTAAACTGCCAGTACAAGCTAGCTGGGATTAAGTAGGGCATTTTGTTAAGCCTGGTTTCAAGTGTCTGGCTGTAAAAGTCAAGATTAATGGGATATCTTATATGCACATTTGTATAGCTTTTCTAAAAATATAAGGGCTGAGTCAGCTGTATGCAGATCACAGTTTCCTTTAACGCAATTTTTTCAGCTGAAATATTATTAGTAGTTGTAGGGAAATGGAAGTTCACTTTTGTTTTTTTCTCATTGTTCTGGGATTCGTTTTTGATCACTTTACTTCTTTGCGGTTCTCTTTGTGTGAAACACACACATGAATTTATACAGTTTGAAAAATTATGACGCATTGTAAAAGTGCATTTTGAATTTGATGGCTTTCGTTAACTAAAAGTCAGAAATCTTCACAAACACAGATCAGTTTTAGGTGGGCTTGATGAAAATGTGGTCCTTTATAGTCTGTGACCCTGTCTGAAACCTGGTCTTACTGTAAACCCATGATGTCAGAGATCTGAAATCAGAGAACACATTCATTATGAGTAGCTTTTTGAACTGTGCATGATGTCTTTAATAGTCTTAATGTAGTTTTAATAATGACTGCTTGTTGCAAATCAGTCCACAAAGCAAATGAAAGTGTTTTAAAAAGTGATTCAGCAGAGTAGATGGCTACAACAGATGAATGGGAGTTAGAGTTGTGCTTTTAGGACTTGTACTTTCGATTTTTTGGAAGCCTCATCTAAACAGGGAGTTGATGTTATGTAAGTGATGACAGGACAGTCAGTGTTTGACTAATACATTTGTCCCTTTCTCATGGGAGGGAATTTCCAGGAAACCTTTGACCTAGTGAATTTCAAAAATATTTTTCATCACAACATGAATAAAATTATAGCAAGCCGTAGTGCTTAAGCAGAGAAAACATACCTTTTTGTTATCTTATTTCTTGCTTAAAGTAGCAGATTAACATATTTCAAATTCAGCAGATTGTTTTTCTTGTGTCTCAGAATGAACTGAAAGTAATAAATGGGCCGTACAGTACATGTGCTGACACTGAGTATCAGCACATTTCCAGCTTGTTGCCAACATGTGAATCTTACCTGCTGTAGTCTTTATTATGTCTGTAGTGTTCCTCAGGCCCATAAAATCAAATTGGTAGAGACGCCAAGACTTTTGGTCAGCCGCCTCCACAGAGTTCTTCCTCCACTTGTAAATCATCTCATCTTGTGGGTATCCATCTGCAATTACACAGAGCATGTGTGTGACCCTTGGTGCTACATGGCCCATCCTAATGATGGATATCTTGCAGACAGACCTAGGGCAATCCAGAGCAACATTTGTCTTGTGCCTGGAGGCTGGCTAATGAAAAGACAGTCTGGAATGAAGACAGAGGCAGAGGGAAACTGGATTAAATGCTTCAATAATGTACTGAAGCCATGTTGATGTTGGACCTGACCTTCACATGATCTGCACGCAGCCTGAGAGTGTTTTTAAAATTGATCATGGGAGGTTAATGATGGGTTAATGATTCAATTTTTGTTTTGGTGTCGCGCCAAGCTGAACGTTTCCTCTTTTAAACTGATGTATAATTGTTCTAAGTAGAAGAGCTAACAAAATTATGAGGGTACCTGATAGCAATTTGATGTAATAGTCTTTCAATTAACAAAAACATTAAGTGTGAGGGAAGAAATGTCGCCCAAACTAATTGTTTTCAAACATGCTTGATGAATGCATTTCATTAACATTTGTTATCGTTCTTTTTGCAATTAAAGACGTTGTTAAAGATTCAGCAACTGCAATTTAAAATATGTAGTAAAGAACATCTTGCTCGGGAGAACAGCTCTTTAACTGGTATAAATGGTAACAATGCGTCAACAGTTTTCTGTAAAGCTAGAGACACACCTGAAGACTAGTCTAGACTTTCAAAGACTAATTTAAAGGCCAGCTTGGTCCGAAGGATTCATTAATGATGGTGAAATCACTTTTAGTCTTCATTATTTTAGTTATTTTATTCAGATTTTTCTACTGTTTTCGTTGTGAACTTATGTAAAGTTGCTAATTTGCAGATGTGTAAATATTCTGATTAACCGACACAGACAAATTCAATTTGCCAATTGTATTGTTTTTCTGTAAGCGTCTGTGTAGAGTAAGGTAGCTGCACTTTAATCATTAGTATTTTTGGTCAATTTAATTCTAAAAAATAGGACAGTGTCTCTGTGTGGCAATTTCAGTATCGAGTCCTAAAGGGATTATTGTGACCCCCTACGACAGAAAGATTAATTTACAACCGCCGGAAATTGGATAGCTCTCAGTAATAACATGGAAATGAAAAGGTCTGATCGTCCCAAAACATGTAACACCAAGAGACTGAGAGTTAAACAGCACAATGTTAGTCCTAAAAATGTTTTAATGGAAGCACTTATAATATATAATTTAAAGAACATGAACATTTTGATGATAAGTTGAGTTGATATAATAAATACAGTAGTTCAGAAAAAGGATTAACTAATATTAGTTATATTAACTAATAACTAATCCATCACACACAAATACCTCTACAAAGTTGAGGGGATCTACAGTGTCTGCTGTTAATTGTCTCTGAGTAAGTTACACTAAGTTAATCTAATTAATACATAACTAGTTTTTAATGTTAGGGTTATCAAATTAACAATGTAAAAATGATAATTGCAGTTAATTGTTATTAGTTAATTAACTAATTCATATGAAGATTTTCTAAAAACGCAATCTCAGTGAAACAGCGATCCATACATGTCTACATCCTTCAAGGTGCATGAATTTGGAATTGTGGTTTGAGTGTCACATATTAGGAAACCATTTATGTTTTTCCCCATATCATAAAGAAATGCTCTAGATTCTGCTTCTGTGTTTGCAAACAACCTCAAGCTTTACTAGCTGTGATATACTTATTACCAAAAATTATATAGCATGCATCCTTTAATATGTCTGTCTATAATTATGGTGCATGTTTGAATCATACTAAGTTGATTATTTCAATCCCCCAGAGGCATGATGGCTTTAAGGATAAGCTAATCTGACTTAATAGAAAAACAGAGGTGTTGTCATGGTTACAAGTACAATGTCTGGTGATCTCCTTAGGTAAGGAAATGGGTTTAATGGATCACAGCAGGATGGGTCCACAGACTTGGTAATGGCAGGTTGGCAGGTTTTAAGCGCCAACAGGGTGTATGAGCTGCAAGGTCTTACATTAAATCACTAAGTAATCTTGATAACAAATCTCCGAGGGGCCACTATAGGTGCACAGCATATAACACATCACCAATTTTCACTGCTGTATTTCTCAGAGCGATCAGCAGGATTACTGCATTTCCTGCTTTAAATATCACATCCAAATACTGAACTCTGGTGAAAAAATCCACAATTGGAATTTTCAGTACAGTTTCTGGTAAATAGAGGACTACATTTTACTCTGTGGAGCTGTCATAAAGAGAGCAAGCTTGGACCCAAAGATAGCAGCTGGGATTTGCAACAAAGGTGTTCAATGGAAAATTGTGTTACTATTAATAGTATATTATAGATTTGTGTATTTTTGTAAAAGAATACTGTGCGTATAAAAGCACTAAAGTTGCATCTGTAAACTCCACTGTGTGAGCTTAGGCAACACACGTTGGGGTTATTTTTAAACAAATGAGTAGTAATTATGGTCAATGGAGTTAGCTCAAAGTTCATTTACACAGAATAAAATGAACTAGTTCACAATATTGAGTGTTGAACTAAGTGCATAGTCCCAAAAATGAAGCAGTTCACATTCATCTCTCTCATGTCGCAACGTCATGTCATGAAAGTACCATTTGCAGAAAATACATTTTTTTGACTTTAAAGTACATTACACAAAGTGTAGGGTACCACTGTGGCACAATATTGAAAGATTAGTCCTGAAACATTAAATGAAAACTTCCAATAAAACTGCCCAAATTTTGATCTTACCACTGTGCATATGTTAATAAATCTAAATCAAAAGGTATGTAGCTCCAATTGTAATCTGCATATGCCACTCCTCCAGTTTTCTACATTAAGAAATACGTTTGAAAAAAGCTGTCATCATTGAAAAAGCTGTAATTAGTAAAATAGCACTCAGGGACTCTTAGCTCTCTAGTTTGATGTTTCCGGAGCCAGTTATCAGCGTTTTCCTGCCCGTGTTAAACAGATCATGCGTATGGCCAAGAGGACTTAATTGATATTGATCTGCCATGTAGTTTTGATATCACAAGAGACTTTCAGAGGGCTCACAATATTCCTGATACCATTGCTACACCAGAAAGGTCACCGTGGGTCTGCTGGCCTGCCAGGTTGAGAGAGTGAAAGCAGAAGCATAGATGTCGCTCAGGTATTTTGGCCAAGCTAAAAAGACACAGCACATTAATTTCTGCCGCCAAGAAACTTCCTGACAAATGCAAGATCTGTCACCAACAAAACAGACGAATTGGAGGTGCTGATTGTGTCCAACCAATTTGTCCGTACCTGCTGTGGGATGATTATGAAAGACAGCTGGCTACACCCACTCTACACAATGACGGGTGTAACAGGATAAATGCCAGACATTGCTGCCCTGATCTTGAAGCCCTCTCAGTATTATTCAGAGCCTTTTTCTCTACCTCATAAACTGAGTATTATCACTGTCACTGCTGTAGACGTCCCCCCCGATGCTAATGTTAGCACTGCTGTCAGCCATTTACCGAATAAACAACTCATCCGGACGGTGCACACGTAATATCAGGAGCACATGCAGTCTGTACAATCCAGACTGCAGAAAAACAAGTTAAGACCACCTAACTTAAAACAACCCATGGACGATGTGGCAAGGGATACAACACATACGTAACTCTGGGGGGAGCACCAAGATTACTGAGAAAGCTGACACCTCACTCACCAAGCAGCTGAACCATTACTTTGCCCATTGTGAAGTTAATAGGCCTGCAACAGTATTGCTGCCACTGCTTGCCTCCATCACCGTCACACTCTGCAGGAATAGGAAGTGAGGCATGCGCTAAAGTCAGTAAATCCAAGGAAGGCTGCTGAGCCTGATGGAGTTCCAGGCAAAGAATTCCAGACTTGTACCCACCAGCCCGCTGGAGTCTTTATCAAGATCTTAAACACCTGCAGGTTATAAGGCCTCATCGCTTCCTTGGCTTCCTGCTTAAAGGCAGCCATCACCATCCCTGTTCCTAAAAAGCCAGCCTCGGTGGAACTTAACAACTATAGACAGCACTCACTCCTGTTGGGATCAAATGTTTTGAAAAACTGATCCTGAACCACATCAAAGCCAGCCCAGCAACCCTGCAACTTATGCCATTTTTTAATATGAGGTAAAGTGGGTGGCACCTCTTCTTGTTAATGAAAGCAGTAAGCCCTTACAGATATGCTTTATATCTCCTCTCCCCATCAGTCTCTGGTGGACCTATTAATTCCAATCGATATGGTATTGATGTGGGTATCTGTGATACCATCCTGATCTTTCTTGGTATTGGACTGAAAGGTAAGTGAGTGGTATTGCACATTGCCACCTCAAACTATCTCAATAGAACCAAAGACGTTGTTAAAGAGTCTTTTGATTTCGAAAACCACTTGTTTCAGCGGTTGCACACTGACAGGAGCTCCAGATCAACCAAGACATGTAACTCAAGATTAAGAGACAGTTTCTTTCCCAGGGCCATTTGTGCCCTTTACTCCAATATGTACTCATAATGAGACAATACTGTTATGCTGTTACCTCGCAGTAAAATATAGCTGCATTCCTAATTTTAGTGCTTACAGTGCTTATAATAACAAGGGAGGAATTCAATTCAGAAGAAAAGGTATCAGGCTCGTCAGCCTGACAGAACAGGTGGTCTGCAGGTACAGCTACTTAAAGATGTTGGAAAAACATCCACAATAGGTAACTTCCTTGAGATGCGGGTAAAGTGATGACATCCAGCATTCATACCAAGAGGTTATTAATTTCCTAACTGTAACATGAATTTTAATTCTGACAGTAACTGATGAGGATAAAAGACCATCAATTTAACTGTCATTTAATACATTTGGATACTGTTTTACTAAGGTAATGGCTTCCAATATTTCAAATATAACTTTAAAATCTTTTTTAATAAGTATGTTTTAATATGGGATGCAATTAGTTGTGTGTTTAAATTTCACAGTCGGGTCTTCGGTACTGTTTCATACACATGGAAGGTGGGAATTTTATGTGTTCACAGAGTGCAAACAATCCAGGTAAGAACGTACTGAAAAATCTCAGATTTATGTGCAATAAGTTTGAATGGTTTAAGCTGAGATTTGTGTGTGCACACTGTGTGTGAATGAAGCCCAATGAGTTTTGTTTTAATTGTCATTCACTCTCATTGTAAGTGGCCAAAACAAAACGATTCTGCATTTCTCTATGTTCTGTTACACAAGATACACCAAAACAAATATTCTCATTTTGTCAAACAGGGAGCCTGTTGTGTGCCTGTTCTACACACATTACTGCACATATGTTACTGGAAATGATAAGCAGACTGGCCTCATATCGAGACCATTGTGATGTGGAAGGTGTACTCACAGCTGGAGAAAATGAGTGGGCAGGAGTGCTCGTCCATTGGAAAGTTGTGTAGTTGTAGCTGACATTCTGCATTTATTGTCAGTCTGCAAAGAAAAACACATGTTGTAGAGACTCTTGACTAGTGTAATAAGTCATTAACTGTGTAACCAAACGCCGATTTCATTTCATTTAAAGTTTCTAAGTATCAGCTTTTAGATTCATTTGCATTAGTCTCACACTGTGAAAATGTAATGTGGCACTAACATGGGCACGACTTCATTTAATTTGTAGCTATCAGACTATAGCGTAGGGATTTAAGAAATGTAATTAGTCAGCGTGAGATACTGTAGGTGGACATAGGGACTATGATACATCTTTAAATCCCAGAGCTACAGAAAGACATGGTCCTGTCCTACACACGCAGGGCTGGGACAGAATCCGCCCTTTACAGCATCTTCTGTTTTCTACATGAATTGAATTTCCTTCTAGGCTATTCCGAGTCCTTAAATGCTAGAAGGACACTTTAACCTGTAAAACAACAAGTCGAGATTCAGGTTTTCAAGTTTAGACAGAAAATGATCAAATTATTGGACCTGTGATGCAGTTTATATCTGATTATTAAATACACTTTTTTTAAGGTATATGTACAGTGTATTACATCTGAAAAAAATTATGAGATTGAAAGAGTTCAAACTGAACACAAAATGCAGACTGAAAGTACAGACTGTACTGAATGTACATCCTGGTTCTGTAGCTTCATTAAAATCCCCTTCTCGTGGAGGTGGATGTGGCGTCAGTGACAGAGTTTGAACACAGTTGAGGCATTTACTTAGTTGTTCGCATCATTAAGAGCTTAGAAAATTGCAACCACTCTTTTTTTCTGTACTAAGAACTATTAGGTTTTACATAAAGACTGGACACATGGGGAAACAGATGGTCTGGATTTGTCCAGACAAAAAAAAATCAGACAAACAAAAAATCTATCCAATTGCTTGTTTGTTAAAAAGCTGAAGTGTAAAACACACACATTTCACTTGGACTTTTCAAGCATCAATTTTAAGATTAGCTGGCTTTAGTCTCACAGTGTAAAAATAACATGATATTTACGTGGGCGTGAATTAGCCTACATTCATTTCTAATTGAAAACTATCTCAGTCACTTATGCAGCTCAAACCATCATATGTACATCCACACAGTGAGTCAAAAAATAAGACATCATGTCCTATTCATATATTTATAGTGGAATATGCATATGTTGTAGACACTGTGTACACAATGGCTGTTCTCATGTTGAGCTCCAATCAAGCTCCATCAGAGCTGCCGCACGATTTTAATTCATTAGATATAAATAAAAGTCTAATTAATTTTCTAAGGGCAGACAAAAGTAGGTTTGTCATGTCGAGTTTGTTATTATGGGTTTATGTTTTCTCACTCTTACAGACTTTTCTGAACTGACATGATGGTGCACATGTATCCAGGGGTACAGAATGTGAATTTCAGTACTTAGAAAAGGGAAATATCCGATCAAGTAAGTCTAGTATAATCAGAAAACATTTAAGATAAGCTGGGCTGACTCCTTACAAGTGTGTATTGTCCTTTACAAGTTTGATGAAATGCATCCAAATTAGAACAATACAAATCAATGTTCAGGAGTGGTAATTCTGAACATTACATTTTACATATGACAGGGCAGTAGAAAAATAACTGTATTGTAATTCTGGTACAATTTGAAACACATTAAAGCATGGAATTGGTACAAAACCATGCATCTGGGAGAAGCATGGATATCACAAAATGTCATCTGTGTTTACTCCAGCCAGGCCTCTGCACAATTAAAACCAAATGACATTTCTTTGTCTTTTGCTCAACGGATATTACTCCTCAAAGTTTGTGCGGTGCTGAATAGTCAACATCAATACAACTGCAGGAGGGAGGATCTAGCCAGGAATTCTTTGGGACTTGACTGACAGAAATTGTGCTCCTTTTGTGTTCTTGCAGAAATGCACTGGCTATGTGTGAGGAATCTTGTGTGGAAATGTTGAATCTTAACTATATATAATACACATTGTACTAAAACATTGACCTTCAACATTCCGATTGAGAAGAGTGAGGAGACATTTAATACTGAACAAATAGTTTGCATTAATGTAGAGTTTTCCCATTACAATGAACACTTTTACAAAATGTTTGCATCAAAAATGGTTTGTATAGAACCCTGGTAGAAACTGTTATGTACAAAATAAACTGATTAGTAGATTGATGAATTTGTTTAAGTGCGTGTCTCGCAGGCACGATGATTGGGCTATTTGAATTTATATATATGAATTTATACAGTGTTTGACATGGGCTGTTAGGCCATTCATAACTTCACAACACATATTTCATTCTGTCAACAGGGAGCCTATGCTCAGACCAGGGCTGTGGATTTGTGTGTGCGTTCTTTTAGGGGCGGCCACTTGGGGGTATGTAATTAATAATTCAAATATTTTTGACGAATTTTAAAACATAAGCACTTAATTCATCCGTGTGCGTAATTTTATTTTTTCAACCAGATTTCTTGAGATTTGCTTTATTGTTTGAATGTGTCAAAAACAAACTCTAAACTCGAACATATTCAGTACACTGAAATTGGTATACTTCAGAATATAGCATGTAACTTTAAAAAGTGTTTTCATGTGGAGAAGTGCTGTCAAAAATCAAAAAGCATGTTTTTGATTTAGTATGCGTGTGAAAGTGTGTAGCAGAGCAGGTAGAGGGAGGGCTGGGCTGTTGAGGTTGTTTCGATTATCACATACAAACCTCCGATTTGAATTTGATCAGACTTGGCTGATTGTGCAGTAAGAACATGTGAACCTTAGACCATAGAATGTTTTGGAGAACGTCATGGGTCAAAAGCTAAGGTGGAGACAGAAAAGTAAGGGAAATCTGACAGTTTTTTGGCTACTTTATAATAGTTTCTCAAAGCCCAAGAACATCTATCTAGTTTACTTGTTTTATTTGTCTAACAGATATTTTACAGGGCTGTCAATCAATATTATTTACATGCTCTTTGATTGATTCAATTAGATTATTTGCATATGTCATGTGAATTTAAATGTAAATCTGCATATGTAATCTTTTGCTGTGGATTTTATAACATTTCAGTTCAGTGAATCAATAAATAATAATAACAATTGCCATATATTTTGAAGTTTAATGTTTTTTAGTCAAAACATGTTTTCACTGTCCAAATGCAATCAAATTATAAAATAAAATATTTATAATTAAAAATTAAATACACTCTAATACTTTGAAGAAATACATTAAAAATTGTTTCAGCCATCTATCGATTTGGCTGTGTGTTCTGTGTCTCACGCCACAGAACACAAATGTATTTCTCTCTTTCATCTTATCCCAGCACTTTCACATGCAGCATGACCAAGGGGAGTTGAGCTGTTCACCTGTGACACTATGGTCAATAGATCACCACTCTACTAAGCCACTGCCACCCCCTCACCATTGCGGATTTACTGTAATATCAGCTGTTACCGTGGAGATGCCTGCACATCTGTTGGCTTAGCTAGTCCTCAAACCAATGGTGTCTACAGCAGGTAGAAACAATGAAATAAAACCAAAGAAAGGGAGGGTTATGGTACCTAATTGATATAGAAATGAAGTTTCAAGTTCTCACTTTCACTTGTTTTTGTGCAAAGGGTTCATATTAAAAGAAAGTCTCTGTAGTGCCACCCAGTAATGGCTCATGTGTGAAGCTCTGGCCCTACTTTTTGGATTTTTCTTCTACGGCTGCTCCTAGTGTTATTCATTATAGCGTTTACAGTATGTAAAGGAATGGCCCTGCTAATGATGTCAGCGTGTTGTTTTTAGTAGTTTCGAATAAATTTTTCATCATGTTTTGTCTGGAGTTAATGTAGACAGAAAAATACATATTTAAATAATAAATGAACCAGAGCACTGAAAAATGTTTTTAATTGTTTTGCCATGTAGCCCTGGTTCACTTTGTCGTAACAGAAATCCTTGCACGCTTTAGTTCTGCATACCACAGCAATTGAAACACTAGCAGTAAGTATTATTAGTGTACTGCTAAGGCTACATATCAAATATGGATGAGCTTTGAGTTTGCTTTTAATAGAAATTATTGTCCAACAAAGCAAATCTCAACAAATTTAAAAGAAAAACACATCATATGCCCAATTACAAAAGTGCAAATGATTGTATTTTTTTAAATTTGGGGGAAAAAAATTGTTTTTACTGATATGAATACATTTTAGTCTATGTTATAGGCTATAATGCTTTGGGATAAATTTATGTAATAAACCTTTTTGTGTTTCACTGAAACATGTTGTCATCTGTTCCAAAGGGGATGCTTTTAAATCAATTGTTGCGTTAATTTTCTGTTTACCTCAAGGTGTAAAGTATCTTCCCATCATTCCATATTCTGAGTAGCTGGTTAGGCATTGTAATCCAGTGGGAATCTGCATTCTTGGAGTTTCTGAAGATGGTGTCTGGGAGCCAAATAAGTCCAACCATATTGCTGTTCAGAGTCAGTATTTTCATTGTGCTGTTGTACCTGAGACGGCTGTCTGTCCACGTCTGGGCAAAGATGATGTCAATTTGATATTCCTAAACAAAAAAAAACCCAAAGACATGTAAGTAGATGTAGCGAAGTGTCATTTGATGGCATTTCCTTTCTGTAACATCACTAATGCTGCTCTTGGAAAAGAGTAACTTCACCTGCTACTTGAGACTATTGATTTTTTTTTTTTTTCTCCAAATAACAGTGAATGGAAGGATTATGTGTTTCAATCGCACATCTCAGTATGCCATCCGTCATTCATCACTTTTACCAGCAGGAGCATTTATCACTTGTTCACTGGCACTTCTGTCGAGCGCAGACCTCACCTGGCACCTGGCAGTGATCTGCTCACTGACAACAGAGGCATCAGTGCATCTGGTAAGAAGCCTGTGGATTTAAGCTCCTGTCAGCAATTTAACGGCAACTTGCTTTTCGCAACAGAAATGATAAATCCAAAAATTATAATCTGTTTCCTTTTTTCAGTGATGGGTGAATAAACTTGTCAGAGTTAATGCGTGGATCAAAATAAAGTCAGGTAATCACTAAAGACATAATACTTCTTGAGGGCGGTTTTTCAGAGAACTTTTTGTTAAGATAAATAAAATAAAACTTCTATTGGTGAATGAGGCCCATTGTGTATAATAAGACATATGGCCAGTAACTGTCTAACAAGTTACACTGGTAACAATACAAATTAAAAAAATGAATGCAAATAAGCAATGATTCGTCCTCAGTGTGTCGTGTTACTTGATTGTGGTGCTGCTGTACAAGCTCAGTGCATGGGCACTTGGGTTCTCAAGGTTCCCTTCAACAATACAGATACAGATGTAAAGTAGAATAAAATTAATAATAGTCTGCTCTGCTCAGGGAACCTATACCTTTTCATAGTGCTGTCACAGCCTGAAAAGCATTTGACCTTTTACCCAGTCTCTTCACCAGTTTGAATAGCTCACCAATTTGAATGAAGCCTATAATCAAGAGAAACAGTGGTTCTCGTGACCTTTAATTGTGTGGAGTTTGGGGATTTAAAAGAAATACTAAACATTAACCAGGATTTAATAACCATGGAGAAAAAGTGCTGTAAATCAAATAAATATACCTAATATGAGCTAAAGCAATCACTTCTGGTAATAATAAGTTGCAGATGGAAGGTGAAAGATAATTCTCAAATACCTCAGCAAGATTTCCAGCTTTGTAATTGCATATATAATTTTACATTAAAAGGTAATTCTAACTGTGCTGAAAGAGTATTGATCTCCCTCCCGCTGCTTGCAGCTGCTTTCAGCTACTACAGGCAGGCATTATGGTGAAGAAAATGGGTCTTTCACCTCAGCTGCCTCAGAGGAGCTGCTATATTAAGGCTGCTGATCTAGAAGAACCGTATATCCTTGCACTAAAATCAAAGATAAAGCAAAATGTCTTAGACTCTTAGATTCTGTTTTGGATTCTTCCATGTAGCCACTGTGTTGCTTTGATAATAGCTTTGCCCACATTTGGCATTCCCTGGGAATCAGCAATGTGGGCTCTAACCTGAAGTGCCATTAACTGGAGATTTATGAGAATGGTAACTATCTTATCCCCTGCAGGAGAGGTAACTCTTTCCTGTGGAGTGTCCATGAAAGCCAGTTTTATCATAGTGTAAAAGAAACTTTCTGGATTGAGTGATTGCTTTATGCATTAGAGAAATGATGGATGGTCCTCTTGCCTTTATTCTATGGTTTTCGTCATTCAACAAATTATGATTATATTTGTTGAGAATAATTAATACAAACAAAATTAAATTATCCAACAGACATTGATGAATTGGTTTAAAACGAAAGAAATGCACCAAATTTTAAGTTCTCTCACTTCTCTTTGTGCTGTGTGTGTGTGTCTGTGTGTGTGTGGGTGTGAGCCCCTGACATTAGCCCTATCCAATAAATTTATGGATGAACTGGAATGTCAACCGTTTGCCACATCATATCATCCAACATTGGTTTCTGTCCTCACTAATGATCTTGTCTCTGAATAGGAACAAATCCCTGCAGCTACGTGTAAAATCTTACAAATTAACGTATTTGCAATAATATATTTGTTTTAGAGATGGCTTTAGCTTTCATTTCCGACATGCAGTTTGCTTTAATGAGTTTAATGTAAAAATTAGATGCTTGCAGAAATTCAAAGCAGCCAAAGCAAAAATGCAAACTAAAATGTAGTAAACACTAACAGTTATTGATCTTATCTAAGTTAAAATAAGTTCTATTTATAAATGCAATATATTTTTATTTGTCAATCTGTCTGAAAGTTGATGTAACCCGGTTGCACAGGTAGGGTTAAAATATAAATAGGTAGAACAAAATGTTCATTCAAAAATCAACTTCATGTTGATGTTTGTTCTTAGTTTATGTTACCATCAAAATTTATATAGGCAAGTTAATTTATTTTTATGACCGGAAGTTTTACAGTGCAGTTTCCGTCCGAGAGAGGGCACACACGAGAGAAAGCGCACACACGAGAGAGCGCAGGCACGAGAGAGAGAAGCGAGCATGGCTCACGTACTTTGTTGAGTTGGGGAAGTGTTAATGATATTGATATAAAGGGAACAATTGGAGTCCGAAAATCCTAAAAAAGGAAACGGAAAGAGGGGAGTTTTCATTTAGAAACTGCTGAACGTCAGGAGCCCCGTTGTCATCGGGTTAACGAAAACTTCTTTTGTCTCGGTAAGTTAGCTCCTCAGCATGGTTGCTAATGCTCCGTGCATGATTAGTTATTAGTTACTTATTTTGCTAATCAAGCATTGATTTAATGTTTTGGCGTCGTGCTGTACCGATGTTAATCATTTGGGAGTTACTGAAGAGTAAAGAGTGTTTTGATAATATTAATAAATACTATCTAAGAAATTCAGTAAAATATTCCTCTCTAATGATGATGTTGAGTATTTGCAATTATTGTCGCTAATTTACATTGTTCAAGGAGCATGAAATTAATTTCATTATAAATCTGAATTTTGAATGTGTATGTACATGTATGTATGTATGTATGTATGTACATATAAAATATGTAAGAAGCAGAACGGAAATTATGAGCCTGTTTATAAATGCAGGTCAGGTTTTTTATTGGAGTGAGAACCATCTGGAAATTCCAGCAAAGAATACCTAGAGATTCCATAGATGGCGAGCCTCCCATTGGATCTTCAGGAACCCAGCACCCTCACGGCCGCTGGATAGTTGGATAAGTGGTCTGCGTATGGTAGGATTGCTCCAGTCAGTGGAGCAATACACAGTTGAACATCCCACAAGGGTGCAACCCAGAAAATAGTGATCCATCAGAACTGACAGGTCAGACTTCATACTGAAATCTACCAACAGACTAACTCACAGACTTTGACTTGATTTTATTAGAAGACTACTTTGGAAAACCTTCAAAAGGAGAACATTCTAAATTTAACAAAGTGATCACTAATTGAAAAAAACACTATTAAGGACTATTGTTTTTTTGGTTAAAGGGCCCAAATTTTATTTTCTGTAAATATATTTTGTCATTGTATTGTTGTATATGTATATAAGTTAAACTAAAGTTCCAGTTGGTAAATTCATTGATGTCTCATGTTTGGTGATTGTTGCACTGACGCTTGGCTCCTTTCGAACCTAGAGGGAGGTGTATTACTCGAGTGGGTTACACGGTAAAACTTGGCGAGCCAGCCAGGAGCCTTGCGGCCAGTGTGTCAATCCTAAACAAGTTTTACATATTGGATTATTTGTTCATTCAGCTTCATAGTGTAGATTCGTACTGTATTTTGCAGATGTATTGAAATTTTTTTGTTTTTAATTGGAAGCAAATCTTTGACTACAATGGGTACAATGGAGGGCATTGAGACAGAAAACATAAAGGTCCCGAATTCCCTTATCATATCAGGTTTGTCTCATACAACAGCAGATGCGGAGATTTTTGATTATTTGAAACAATATGGGTCTATTGCCAGGATAATTAAAAGTTCAGAGGTTAGTTCTGAATCTCAAAACTGTGTCGTTGTGGAATTTGAATTTGGCTCAGCTGTCAAAGCACTCGAAAGTGTTCTGCCTATGAATAGGCCTTGCCATGAAAATCCAGAGATTGTTCACCATGTTGAACTTCTTGCTAATGTGTATTCTTGTGAAAAGGGTGCAGGCATTACGCAGGAATTTTTGTCACAACTTAAAAGTATGGCTAAAAGGAGCGGCAAGTCATTTGAGCATATCTTGAGAGATGAATTAGCCAGAGTAACTGATTTTGTAGGGGAGGGGGGTCTCGAAGATGAGCCAGAGACAATTCGGGGAGCAGCCCCAGTAGTATCACCTGGTAAAATGGTCGTAGTTTCCCCCTCTGCAAGCAAATTCAAGAAAGATGAAATGCTAGTGGAATCTGAGCCGTTTTCCTATGAGTCCAGTCATTCTGCTAAAGTGACTGCAGCTGCTACTCTAGGTATAGGTGAGTCAATACCCAACCTGAGGCTGTCCTCTGACCATCTTAGCCCACCTGAAGTACAAAGAGTGGTTGTGGAGCATATTGTCAAAAGCACAGACCCAATCTCACAACTACACTCGTCAGTTAAGCTCAGGCCGTTTTCAGGGAGAGTACCTTGCCCAAATTTTGAGGTTGATTATGAGACCTGGAGGTGTAGTATTGAGTTCTACATAGCTGATCCCACCATAGCAAGTTCACAACTAGTGAGGAAAATTGTAGACAGCCTACTACCCCCTGCTTCTAGTGTGTTGAGATCATTAGGCCCACATTCCACCCCAAAAGCTTATTTAGACCTACTTGATTCAGCATATGCCACAGTTGAAGATAGGGATGAGTTGTTTGCAAAGTTCCTAAATATCAATCAGAATACTGGTGAGAAGCCATCCGACTACCTCCGCAGATTGCAGACCGCTTTGAACAAGGTTGTTAAAACAAATACCATCTCAGAGAGAGATGCAGACAAACAGCTCTTAAAGCAATTCTGTAGAGGTTGTTGGAATAACAGTTTGATTACTGCACTCCAGCTTGAACAAAAGAGAGATGACCCACCTACCTTTTCGGAGTTGTTGTTGCTACTGCGCACAGAAGAAGACAAGCTGGAAACCAAAGCTAACAGGATGAAGCAACATCTAGGGTTTACCAAAACAAAGGCTCAATCACATGCACACAATGTTCGTTTCACTGATGGTGCTGAATACGACTTCCCTGCTTCAGTCAGTACTCCACCCTCAGCTCTAGAGCAAATTCAGAGACAAATAGCTGATCTACAAGCTCAGATTTCAGCCCTTGCCCAAATGCAGGGAAGAAATTCAAAAAAAGAAGAGACCGTAAAGAAGAAAGAGAGACCAAAAGTTAAATCAGGAGGTGAGAAGTGGCCAGCAGCTAAGCCAGGCACTCCAATTAAAAGACCCAAACCTTGGTATTGCTTTCAGTGTGGAGAGGATGGACATATGGCAGGTGGCTGCAGCAATCCTCCCAACCCCACCCTAGTGGAGGCCAAGAGAAAAGAGTTTAAAGAAAAGCAACACATCTGGGAGAAGGACAACATAACCGATGACACTGCTACATTAAACTAGCAGCCATTCCTATTGAGGGACAAATAGGAAGTGGTGAAAAAATGAGTCCCACCCAAAAAGGCAAAGAAAAAATAAGAGCATCGCTAAAAGAGCACATTACTACACAAACAAAGAAATTCCCCAAGGGTCTTGTTGGAAGCAAGAGCACTGCAAACATCAAAGTAAATGGAGTAGATTGCAATTCTTTGCTAGATACAGGGTCACAAGTTACAACTGTGTCTCAGTCCTTCTATGACATGTATCTGTCAGATCACGCCATTCAGCCAGTGAGTGACATACTCGAGGTTGAGGGGGCAAATGGTCAGTGTGTTCCATACACAGGTTATGTACAAATAACTATTAAATTTCCGAAAGAGTTTATTCCTTCCGAACCTGAAATTCAAACTCTTGCCCTAATAGTGTCAGATGTTCGCTCTAACAGCAGCATCCCCATTCTAATTGGGACAAACACTCTTGACCCTCTCTATGAACAGGTCTGTGACAATATATCATTGCGTCCTAATTTTTACTGTGGGTACCTTCAGGTCCTGAAAACATTACAGCTCAGGCATAGACAAAGCTCTGGTCCACTTGGTTTGGTCAAGCTCAACAGCTGTAATCCAGATGTCATTCCTGCAGGTCAGAGAGTTGTCCTTGAGGGTTCTGTTAATGTCGGTGCTATGAACAATGAGAAATGGGCATTATTGGAACAGCCTTCTGTTTCCTCATTGCCAGGTGGAGTTTTCATCGACTGCTGTCTCATAACCATCCCGACATGTCTTCCTTACAAGGTCCCAGTTGTTTTAAGAAATGAAACCAGCCATGATGTTGTTCTACCAAGAAATTGTGTCATTGCTGAGCTCAGTGTTCCTTATAAAATAACTCCAACTCAGAAGACCACTACCAATCAGCTTCAAGAAACTAGTCCCTCTTGCCAACCCGAAACAGCTAGCTGCTCTAGTCCACAATCAGAGGCTAGCTCTCAATGCCAACAGTTTGACAAAGGATCAGAGTTAAAGTTTGACTTTGGTGATTCCCCACTCTCCGAAGAGTGGAAAAACAGAATAACACAGAGATTGAATGCCTACTCCGATGTCTTCTCTCATCATGATCTTGATTTTGGTCATGCCACAAAAACCAAACACAGCATCAAACTGAAAGATGAAACTCCTTTTAAGCATCGGCCACGTCCTATACACCCACAGGACTATGATGCTGTAAGGCGTCATCTTCAGACTCTTCTTGATGCTGGGATAATCCGTGAATCAGAATCCCCATTCTCATCACCCATCGTGATAGTTAGGAAAAAGAATGGTGATGTACGATTGTGCGTGGATTACAGGAGGCTAAACATGCAGACGATTAAAGATGCTTATGCATTGCCTAACCTCGAAGAGTCATTCTCTGCAATGAATGGATCTCAGTGGTTTTCGGTTATGGATCTAAAATCCGGATACTATCAGATTGAGATGGAAGAGAGTGACAAGCCAAAAACAGCCTTTGTGTGTCCATTGGGATTTTGGGAGTGGAACCGTATGCCACAAGGGATAACAAATGCACCAAGCACATTCCAGCGTTTGATGGAGAAGTGCATGGGTGATATGCACTTGCGCGAAGTGCTTGTCTTCATCGACGATCTTATAGTTTTCTCCAAAACTTTGGAGGAGCACGAAGTTCGACTGACCAATGTTTTGGACCGCTTGAGAGACAATGGGTTAAAACTATCACCAGAGAAATGCCGATTTGCCCAAACATCAGTCCGCTATCTGGGGCACATTGTGTCTCGGAATGGCGTGGAAACAGATCCTCAGAAGATTGAAGCACTCAAGACCTGGCCGAGACCTCAGACCTTAAAGGAGCTAAAATCTTTTCTTGGTTTTTCTGGGTATTATCGGAGATTTGTACAAGATTATTCTAAGATCGTAAAGCCTTTAACAAAGCTCACAGCAGGTTACCCACCAAACCGGAAGGGAGCTAGGGTAAACAAGACAGACATGTATTACAACCCCAAAGACCCATTTGGGGAAAGATGGACACCAGTCTGTCAAGAGTCCTTTGAGAAAATCATTGAAAAGCTTACCTCATCCCCAGTTCTGGGTTTTGCTAATCCGAAACTGCCATATATATTGCACACAGATGCTAGTACAACTGGACTTGGGGCGGCATTGTACCAGGAGCATGATGGGCAAAGTCGAGTTATTGCCTACGCAAGTAGAGGTCTGTCACACAGTGAAGCTCGATATCCAGCACATAAGCTGGAATTCCTTGCCTTAAAATGGGCAGTTACTGAGAAATTTCACGATTACTTGTATGGAAACACCTTCACTGTTGTCACCGATAACAATCCACTCAGGTATATACTCACCACTGCCAAATTGGATGCTACTGGTTACCGCTGGTTAGCAGCCCTGTCCACCTTCACGTTTGACATCAAGTACAGAGCAGGCAAGCAAAACCAGGATGCAGATGGTCTTTCAAGAAGGCCACATGGACAGTTGACCAGTGACAGCCAGTCTCAAGAGGAAAGCTTAAGAATACGTGAGTTTACTTCTTATCATCTAGCTCCGGCAGAAGTGGTCAAGGTGACTTGTCAGTATCATACAGTGGCACAAGATGAACTTTCACCAGCTCCATGTCTCATAGAGTCGCTTGCTGTTCATCCTGATGCAGTTCCAGCTGTGTTTGAGGAAGAAGGTTCATCTAATGGTCTCTCCACAATCCCCAAGTACAGTAATACAGAATTAGCCAAACTACAGAGGGCAGATCCTGAGATCAGTGCTGTTATTAAGTTGATTGAGGCAGGTGAATCAAAGTCTACCAGTTCGAAGCAAGAGCCCAGTGGGCTACGACTGATGCTCAAGGAGATGAGCCGCTTTGAACTGAAGAATGGTCTGTTATACAGAAAACGACAATGTAACGATCAGCTAATGTATCAGCTTGTCCTCCCACAGGTGCTAAGGCAGTCAGTACTCACCAGCCTTCATGACGAAATGGGTCACATGGGAATGGAACGCACTCTTGAGTTAGCCAGACTAAGGTTTTATTGGCCGAAATTGGCATCTGATGTTGAGTTGAAAGTGAAAGGCTGTGCAAGATGTGTGAAAAGAAAGAGCCAGCCAGAAAAGGCTGCGCCTTTGGTCAGTATTCATACCAGCAGACCGATGGAATTAGTTTGTATGGATTTTTTGTCCCTGGAACCAGACAGCCATAATACAAAGGATATTCTGGTTATTACAGACCACTTCACTAAATATGCCGTTGCCATTCCTACAAAAGACCAAAAGGCCACCACAGTAGCTCGATGCCTTTGGGAGCAGTTTCTTGTTCACTACGGATTCCCAGAACGCCTTCATAGTGACCAAGGTCGTGATTTTGAGTCACAAATCATCAAAGAGCTTTGTAGTCTAGTTGGGATAAGAAAAATCAGAACAAGTCCCTATCATCCCAGAGGGAATCCAGTGGAACGATATAATCGTACGTTGCTGAGCATGCTGGGTACTCTAAAAGAGCAAGAGAAGACCAAGTGGCGTGAGTATGTGAAGCCTCTCACTCATGCATACAATTGCACGAAAAACGAAGTAACTGGTTTTACACCCTATGAGCTTATGTTTGGGCGACAGCCAAGACTGCCCATCGACATTGCTTTCGGGTTGCCAGTTAATGAAAGCTCAGTCATACCCCATTCACAATATGTGAAAAGGCTTAAATCTTATCTGACTGAAAGTTACCAACTTGCGGCAGCTAATGCGAAGAAAGTAGCTGACAAGAACAAGCGAAGATTTGACATGCGAGTGAGAGAGTCTACTCTTGAGATAGGAGATAGAGTTCTGGTGCGAAATCTTCGTCTTCGCGGCAAGCACAAGCTCGCCGACCGATGGGAATCAACTGTGTATATTGTTCAAAAGAGAGCAGGAGACTTGCCCGTGTACACGGTGTGTCCTGAGGGTCAGGAGGGGCCTGTGCGTACACTTCATAGAGATCTGTTGCTCTCTATTGGATTTCTCTCTGAAGTAGAGGAGGAACCTGTAAAGACAACACCACCTAGAAAACCTAGAACAAGGCAACAGTGTCGTACTCAATTGGATGAAAATCCTCTGTACTCAGATGATGAGGACACTGATGATCCTTTGTTCTATCCCATGAAAATCATTGAGACAAAGACAAAAGTTCTTGAGCCTTTTAGTGTGGTTCCAAAGCAAGGATTTGCTACTACAATCAGTGGAGCAGATACTCAAACGGATCTTTCACATGAAGAACAGGATCAAACAGAAAAAAAAGAACGAGGAGAGATAACTGTTAACCAATCTGAATCACTTATGGCTAACATGTCAAACTCACCAAGGGAGGAAATCTCAAATACAACTAACAACTTACTTGACGCTGATTTGAACAACTTTGAACGTGCCGAAAACTACCCTTTAAGGGAGGAGTCTAACTATGATCTCATGCCTATTAATGGAACAGAGAAAGACATAACTGAAATGGAAAGACAAAATAAAACTGATCAACCAATGGCAAATACTGTAAGGGATGTACCTGTTGCGTCATTGTCAGGAAAAGGAAAAGATGAACCACAAATGGAAGAAGAGGAGAGGCAGTTGGAATCCTCAAGTATATTGTGGTCAGACAACATAATAGCAGCAGGAGCAGGAGAAATTGAAAGCATGCAAGAGGATCAAACTGAGAGAGAGAATCACTTTTTGCCAAGTTTATCACCATTTGTCAATGATTCCAGGGAGGATGGTAGCCAGCCGACTTGGGCTAGTGGTCATGTTGATGTAGAAAGGTCAGATAGTTCCAATATGGAAACACCTAGTGTTACATTACGTAGGTCTGAACGTCTCAGGAAAGCACCCGGAAAGTTTACTTACTCCCAGTTAGGAAATCCTTTAATTTCTTTTGCTCAGACCATCCTAGATGGATTTAACAGAGCTTTAGTTGAGACATTTGATAGCCAATGTCCTTATGAAAGAAAGACATGAAGGGACTCATGTCAGTTCAGAGGGGGAGGGTGTAACCCGGTTGCACAGGTAGGGTTAAAATATAAATAGGTAGAACAAAATGTTCATTCAAAAATCAACTTCATGTTGATGTTTGTTCTTAGTTTATGTTACCATCAAAATTTATATAGGCAAGTTAATTTATTTTTATGACCGGAAGTTTTACAGTGCAGTTTCCGTCCGAGAGAGGGCACACACGAGAGAAAGCGCACACACGAGAGAGCGCAGGCACGAGAGAGAGAAGCGAGCATGGCTCACGTACTTTGTTGAGTTGGGGAAGTGTTAATGATATTGATATAAAGGGAACAATTGGAGTCCGAAAATCCTAAAAAAGGAAACGGAAAGAGGGGAGTTTTCATTTAGAAACTGCTGAACGTCAGGAGCCCCGTTGTCATCGGGTTAACGAAAACTTCTTTTGTCTCGGTAAGTTAGCTCCTCAGCATGGTTGCTAATGCTCCGTGCATGATTAGTTATTAGTTACTTATTTTGCTAATCAAGCATTGATTTAATGTTTTGGCGTCGTGCTGTACCGATGTTAATCATTTGGGAGTTACTGAAGAGTAAAGAGTGTTTTGATAATATTAATAAATACTATCTAAGAAATTCAGTAAAATATTCCTATCTAATGATGATGTTGAGTATTTGCAATTATTGTCGCTAATTTACATTGTTCAAGGAGCATGAAATTAATTTCATTATAAATCTGAATTTTGAATGTGTATGTACATGTATGTATGTATGTATGTATGTACATATAAAATATGTAAGAAGCAGAACGGAAATTATGAGCCTGTTTATAAATGCAGGTCAGGTTTTTTATTGGAGTGAGAACCATCTGGAAATTCCAGCAAAGAATACCTAGAGATTCCATAGATGGCGAGCCTCCCATTGGATCTTCAGGAACCCAGCACCCTCACGGCCGCTGGATAGTTGGATAAGTGGTCTGCGTATGGTAGGATTGCTCCAGTCAGTGGAGCAATACACAGTTGAACATCCCACAAGGGTGCAACCCAGAAAATAGTGATCCATCAGAACTGACAGGTCAGACTTCATACTGAAATCTACCAACAGACTAACTCACAGACTTGGACTTGATTTTATTAGAAGACTACTTTGGAAAACCTTCAAAAGGAGAACATTCTAAATTTAACAAAGTGATCACTAATTGAAAAAAACACTATTAAGGACTATTGTTTTTTTGGTTAAAGGGCCCAAATTTTATTTTCTGTAAATATATTTTGTCATTGTATTGTTGTATATGTATATAAGTTAAACTAAAGTTCCAGTTGGTAAATTCATTGATGTCTCATGTTTGGTGATTGTTGCACTGACGCTTGGCTCCTTTCGAACCTAGAGGGAGGTGTATTACTCGAGTGGGTTACATTGACTAATACAAACCTACAATTAAATACCAATACATATACAGTAAATACATATAGGAGGATGTCTTAAGGACAACAGGATAACTCAGGGGAACTAGCCTGTGACTTGCTTTAACTTTGCTCATCTGACCCATGAGCCAAAGAGTTTTTCAAAGAGCCCACTAGGCATCTGCATTAGTGTTTGACAAGCAGACCCCTCTCATGTTTTCCTGCTGAGCCCATAGACTTTGACTGACATTATGAAAATAAAACAGATTTCCATTTCATTCTAATTTTCATTTCATTTTCAGAAACCAGAATTAAGTTTGGTTACAAGTGTCCTGTCAGCAGCTTTACAGCTGTCTCGTATATCATTTGAGTTTATAGAGAAAATGTGTTTAGGGACACAGGGACACACAGAGTTTTTTGTTGTTGTTGCAATACCATGAGTGGCCACCCAGGAAAAATAGCTAAGTGACTGCACCATCTTACCGTCATATCTCTTAATACATCCATCATTCATTTCCCCATTAGTTGTTAAGCTAACTTACTGTCAGTCAGCAAGGTGCTCGTCAAACTAGTCAAATCAACTCCTGGAAGTAACTAGTGCTGCAAATTGGCGGCTTTTTGACTGCAGTATGCTTTCACAGCTTGTTGAACACTAACTTTAGATCTGATATATGATACAGCTGTTGTCGTACTCTAGCATTATGGGTCATGATGAGATTACCCAAAAGGTTCCTAAGCAACTAAACCTCAAAGGTGAATTCAATTTGAAGGCAACATTTTTGGTGTTTGGCTCATATCCCACTCCAACATGTTTTTAGAATTATTGAACCGTTACATTTCCCAACTGAGAAGTAAACAAGAGTTTATCACATCTATATGGTGGTGAGATTACAGGGCACGGCGCTTTAATATCAGAGATTCCAGGAGGCCCTGCAAAGTTTTTTACTACTTAAGAATTTTTATGATTTACTTGATTCGTTTTTTCTTTACGCCTGTAGCCGTAACCATCCAGGTTAACCAACACGCTCTCATCCCACGGCGTCAGACGGCGTGTATTTGATACCCTGGGAACAACAGCGTCCGGTATTGAGGCAGCAGGTGCACTTTCGTGTCAGTATTGGATGTTCCAAGAGTGTTGACTTATACACACACACAAAAAAAAAGGGTTACGGGTTTGGGAAAACAACTTCAGGGCAACATTACGTTAAGAAACTACTACCCTTAAGGTTAGGCCCGAAAATTTCAGGGTGGAATTAAGTTAGAAGAAAAACACTACAAACAGTGACAACAGCACACACATACTTCCTTGCTATAGTAATCACGTGCCCCACGTTGTGAGACGATCATCAATAAAGCACACAATGTCTCACACTAGAGTCGAACCCCGGTCTCCAATGGAAAAATCCTGTGTCTTGTTCTAAGATGCACCACACCGTGAACCTCCCCATGTGACTTTATCTCTTCTTATTTTAAGCGACATCGATTAAGGCATCAAATACTGACTCACAGTGGCGGAAAGTAACAAAGTACTTATTAAGTACATTTTTTACTTATCTGTTCTTATCACTTATCAATTTTCACTATCAGTTTATGTTTCATCCAACTTTCTGAAAGAAATTTTCATTTTAGCTTACTTTTCATATTCTAAGACAAATGAGCATCCACTACAACAGTTGTTAAACTTTTTATGGCAATTTTGGCATCACAACATACACTCATCAAAATTCATGAAGCTCTTCCAAATCAATTTATTTAAAAACACCTGCTTTCTCTGCCCTATGTTATTAAATGCTGATTTAGTTTTTAAGATACTGTGGGGAGCATGTAAAATATTTAATTCAATGATTCATCACTGTCTCCTGTCTAAAATGTTAGTTTGAGTCAGACTGAACAGACTTACTTTTATAATGGAATATTTCCTCATCAATTTTAAAATAATGTGGACAAATGAGGATATTAGTCATTACTGAAATCTGCACATGGCTAAATGTCGACACTGACACGTGATGAATTATTCGACAACAGTTTACCCAACTTTACAAGCAGTCAGAATACAAATCAGACAGGCTAAGTAAGGTTTCAGGACTGAATGAACTGCAGATATGTGAAGCAGCCGGGCTGAACCCACCTGACACAATGACACCGCTCTTGCCGCCTGCACTGATGCTGCTTTTCATTTTTAGATGCATAGGAATTTATGGATGAGCCTTCTTCAGTGTTGGAACGACTAAGTTGGGTAGTTCTATAGTCCTTGTTTCATACCTCTTCACTCTCCTCCCACTACCCTCTTACTATTCGTCTGCTTTTCTCCTTGTTTAATGCTGTGTAAAGTTAGACATTATCAATTTGTATTCCAACAGTAATTAGAACATTCGCATTTGAACATCCGTGTAAAAATAAACAGTTTCCAGACAAACTCTAAAGTAAATTAAAGATAATTTATGTCTTGCTCTGAAGTCCGGAACTTGTCAGTGCACCCGATCTGACCTAGTTTACATACATATGTAAACTCAGCTTTAAAACTGTTTGCAAACCTTCCATTTAGAATAAGAGAGTGAGCAGTCGGTTCCTCCCAGACTAACTACACATGGGTCAGGAGAATTTGAAACTCTAAAATGCCTGTAGGATGTGCCCCACCTGTCTCCCAGTGTAAGCTGGTAAAGACTCCAATCCAAAAGAGACCTATGTGCAGACAAAGATGATGGATTGCCAAGAAAACTGTGCACTTTTAACCTATGCTGGAAGTTGTCGATTTTTTCTGGAGCTTAATCTCCTTCAAATGCCTATAGGTGCTATCACCCTGACTGATGGCTTTCTTCAACCCTAAGTGCAAAGCCTTATTACCTAGCTCTATACCTACTTATCATATAGTCTATCATCTGCCGAGATTGAAGACTTCTGGCTAAGTACTGCCAGCATAACTGAATGTTTAGTGCACATGCCATTCAACTTCAGCATCCCAGGTTTGAATCCAGCTGGGCATCTTTGCTGCATGTTATGCCCCCTCTTTTGTCATGTTTTCTGTCTACTTTTCATTGGCACCTAATGAAACACTCCAAATACCAAAAAATACCTTTCACCATCTTTGTCTACCACAGATCCTCTTGTCCAACCGCCAGAACATTGCACAGGACAATCGGAGTATAGGAAATAACACCAACAAAGTCTCTGTAGGCACTGATTAAATGAATAAATCACGTTAGAAATTTTAACCAAAGCTTTTTTCATGCATAGACTTTAATCCTGACATTCTCCAGATTTGTCAGAGTGAGATGCTCGCGACGTTATTCTGACTTAATCCTACGAGCCCTCGACTACAATGTTAGTAGTATGCCTGCGAGCCCATGTGTGCTGCACACTGCTCTGTTCCAAATTGTTGGGAGGGTTAAAAGCGAGTGAATGGACGCGCTGATGTAACTTTTATTTAGATGCACGGCTCTGGTGTGCTGTAAAGAAAAAACAATGTTTCCCAAATCGTAGGTTTTCTGTCATTTTGTGCCTCCTGTCCTTGCTGACACCATGCTGAAATCAAGTTTCTCCTGTGAGGACGCTCCTGACTCCGGTGATCTCCCACTATGTGTTATACGTATGTAGCCCAGTGATATATTTAAATATTTAAAATATATTAATAAGTGATTTAAATAGATAAATAAACAAAGTTTGTTAGATAAATAATTATTTACAAATGCACAGATGAATAAGTAAAACTGGGTCAAATTGTATATTTTGTTATATTGGTTGTAAAATGTTTCTGATATAAAATGTTGCATTCATGGGTTAAAATGTTTAAAATGTTTTGTATGTGGGATCTATTTGAGGTGATAACGTAGGATTTTATTTTGTTAACGGAAGTGAATGTGAACAAGCGCTGAGAACGTGATCAATAGAGAGCGCGAGGACGTTAACGAGGTAACGAGTTAATTGAAAGGGAAAAAGTTTGAAGCTGTACGCTAGTAACCTGTGGTAACAGTTTTAGATTGTCAGCTCGATAATCTGCAAGTGTATAGTTTTTTTTCTGATGGACTAAGTATTTCAACGAGACATACGAAGTGTTTATCAGGAGAGGACCCGCTCATCAATTCGATGAGGAGTAGTAACAGCGTCGACCGAGGGAGGCAGCTAGCTAACCAAGCTAACCAAGCTAACCCAGCTACACGTGTCGTGTTGAACTGTTGCTGATTTGGAGGACAGAGACACCTTTGGACAGGCTCTAGAGCTCTACAGACGTCTGACTCGGAGACAAGGACAGAAGGAGTCGCAGGATTGGTTGGATATATTGCCCACCTGTGAAAGAGGTATCACATTTTATTTTGTTTGTTGCTCTAGTTGGAGTGAAGCGGCCACTGAGTTTTTGGTCACAACGCCCCCCAGCACCGACTCAGGCCTGCAACAATTTTTATGGTTTTGTTAATTAATTGAGTTTTTGATAAAAGGACAGTTAAACATCTGTGACTCAGGTTAAACAGCCTTGAAGGGTAAATGTATTTTTTGTTTTGATACTGTGCCATATATTTGAGAATATATTTTATTTGGGAATAAGGAATGCAAACATTTTAAGTTATTATATATATTTATATATCTTTTTATTTTTACTTTTCAATTAAATATGGATTTAAGTTTAAACTATAACTGTTTGTGATGTTATTGCTTCAATAATTTCAGATAGTTCTAAAAAGGTTTCTTAAAGGGGAGTTAACTAGTGTATTTGAAGTTAGTAATAATCTGCTTTTACAGGTGAAACTCAAGACTATAAAAAACATTCAAGTAATTAAAATTGTGTTTAGAGCTAAGTAAAAGAACTCAGGGCCCCTCATACACCTAAAAGAGAGTAGACGGGCTACTGCAACTGTACTGCAATCAGCCCAGTGTCCAGGGCTGATTGCTCCTAATATTGACCGGAGTTCATATGTTAAACAAGGTCAGAATTAAGTTTGAAAATTGTCTCAACAATATAAAACACTGTACTTGGTATTTCAGTATTGCAATTTCTTTACCTTGTTACTTAACTGCCAATTTCCTATTATGGAAATTTGTGCAATAAGCTAAAATCTGCCAGTGCACTTGAGAGCTATTCAGTGTACTGCACATTTTAACACGAATGCAGGTAACACAAAAAAATGACAATAAAGCCATATACTTTCTGAAAATGTTTAAGTACTTTAATGGTAGGCCGTGGTACTACTGTATACTCATCTCATCAGAATTACAAAAATACAAAACTAAAGCAAATAAAGTGATGTACAGTCATGTAGAGCCTCATATATAGTAAGTTCAGATTTTTCTTTAGCCCCCAAAATTAAAGAAAGTCAGGATGGAGATAGTGGTAACATAAATAATTGGTTCGCTTCTTTACTTCTTCTGTTGTAACATTACATGGTGTTATGCTTCAGCTGCATTTGCACTGTAAGTCAGTTCAAAAGTTAAACAAGAGCAGGTGTGAAGACATTAAGAGAGATGGAAATAAGGTCATGACACAAAGAATTAATGAACCACAGAAATCCAATGTCTCCCACAGAGAGAGTGCTGATATCTAACCGGTGAGCCTGTTGTAGGGTTCTGTGTAAAGGCATGTGTGTTTATGTTGAAACAGGTCTTTTTTCACCTTCACCTCATTTATTGAGATAAAGGTGGTGGATAACCAAATATAATTACACTGTGGCAGTGTACTACCACAGAGTTTGCTCATTTTGATCAAATCCCCAAAGTATGAGTAATGTTACTTCAGAAGTAGATGGTTCTCATTGTGGAAACACCAAGAGCTCACATTACACTGCTTTATCTGAATAAACGCACATAATTATGTTGGTCACTCCTTTTGTGCCGCGCGTCAAATGCGCAGGCAGTCAAGGAAAAGAGAATTTTAATAAATGGTTGGAGTGTGGGTTGTTATAAGTGCATATCAGAACATACTTCATGTGAGGATGAAACACAACCCCGTTGTTTGGATAAAAACTTCCAACAACTGAGTGGTAGGAACACAGGAAGAACTGTTGACTACAGACTACTTTTTATCCTCACCACATAATTTCCCTGTAGGTGCTCACCATTTATGTGTGTGAAATCACAGAATGGGTACATATGTTTTCTGCAACAATAGAAAAGAGAGAGTCTGCTCCAAAATAAGGTCACGCAGGTGTCGAAGTTATGAACACAGGTAAAACAGGAACAGTATTTTTTGGTAGTTCAATAAGTGCTGATTAAACCACACTATCAGCGTGTTAATACCATATTATTGTAAGATCATAGGTGGTGTCAGTGTGGGGCTAGTCCAACAATCAAGGATCATTGCCATTCAAAATCATGTTTCTTCTACTTGCCTTGTTTGCCGCATTTGTCCTGTTACCCATCCAATAGAGCCCCCAATTACTATAGCAACCAAGCAGCACAAATAGTTTGTGTTTCTATGGATCTGTTACCTGCACAGCTTGCTCTCAGTGAAATATTAGAGGATGCTGCACTTAAGAACTCTTGCTCCCTCCCACAGCGGTTCTTGCTGTGATAGATGTAAATGTACCGCACCTAAAACCAGAGATCTGATCTGAACATGGAGCTAATACAATGCTGCTATTGACCCTCAGTCTCCCTAGCAATCCTGATAGTGAGCTCATTATTACTGTTTTACTAAATATGCCAATATTATTTTATCCCATGTGGTAGGCTGCTTGATTAGATCTGCAAGCTGTACAGTGTAGACCTAAATAAGATACTGTACACGATGTCATGCATCAGTATTGGCAATTTATTATTTAAATGTTTTTCTTTTGCCTCACCATGTAATACTAAAACCCCATGTAGCCTCACCAAGAAAAACCTTCTGGTGACGCCTATGTCTGAGTTCTGCTCTGTTTATGGTGTTACCAGGGGCCTCATTATATGATCCTCATGCTGATGTTTTCATTACCCAAATCTTCCATCCATAAAAAAAACAAATCCACCACTCTAGCTTATTAAGTGAAAACACACTTATTTTCTTTTTGTATCTCCGTCATCTTATAACTGAGGCAAACCCACTGTCCTATCTATTGAAGGAAGGGAAAGATTTTATGATGTGAATTAAAAACATTTCAACACCATTTCATTTCATAGCAGGTACGAGCCAAACAATTACAGTGGGCTGCAAATAGAACAAATTATTAATGTGCTGGAAGCTAAAGACAACCACAGTACCAAGGATGTTGCAGGAGTCTTGCCAGCAGCTCACTAATGCAGTGGGAAATGAACTGGCATGAAGTATCCTGTGAGTGGGCAGCTCTGTCTCCACAGGGTGAGAATAGGATCAGGGACCCCACCAGCATCAGTATTTATTCTGGCAGGGATTCCTAGATTAGACTGGAGGCTTCCATGAACACTGCATGACCGAAAAGTTTAAAGTTAGCATCTTTATAATTACAAAAACACTACTTTTCCAACTTGACATTTTGGGTTGTTTTTTATTTTTATTTTTTTGCTCATTAAAACGTACAGTAGTTCAGCTTCTTGTCTCTTCTCTGTCTGAGTCAGTCATGGTGTATTTCATTTTCATTCTGCCTAATGAAGCCAAAGTGAAGGAAGAACATATTGGTTTCCAGTCTACAAAGTCCTGGATGTGTTAACTTTTACTGTTACTGTTTACCACTGTTAAACAAGCCCCAGGAACAGCGCTGGGCTGTGAACATGGATGTATTCAGAGAACTGGTTACCAGATCAAAACGTAGCACCAGTTTATTCCCATAAAAATCCTCATTATTCCAGATTCCAGTCAAAGAAGTTTTGTATAGAGCGTATGCACTAGTGACCTCCTCCTGTCAATTTTCAGCTCATTTGTCCTTTCAAATTACAGATAGACAGAATGGATCCGATTAGGATATTACAATTCATCCACAGTAGCAACACTGACCTATTATGGCTGCAGGACTGACCTACTGTGGCGCCGCTTTTCAGAATCATGACAGAAAGTCAAAACACAGACTCCAACTCACCAACAGAAAAGCTGAGGGATCCTCACAAGATGGCCTCCACATCCCCCAACAGTTAATACAGTTTGACGTCAACTTCACATTTTCTATAATAATAACCACATACAGTGCATATTATTTGCTGAAATCAGGACTATCTCGTCACAATTTGGGAGGGGCCAGAGAATTCACCTGAACAAAAATTCCTGACAAAAATAAAAAAAACATTGAAAAAAAAAAAAGTGAATTCACGTAGAAGAACATTTATGCCAACAAAGCTCAGTGTAGGTATGTGTACAGTACAAAATGAAAATGAAGATTTATTGAAGCATTTATTGTGGTTCAGGTTTATAATGTTAAAAATTTCACAAAATGGATGGTTATTGTTAAGTAGGACTGACTAAGGCAGTTAATTAAAGTAAACGAAGAGTTTGTGTATTAGTTTTAAGAGTAATTCCAGCTATGATTAGCAGCAATAGCGGCTTCTAGACTGTTGGTCTTAAACTACTTTTCCATGGGTTCTGAATTCTGTAACCAGACCTGGCCCTGCAGGCCTGGACCCTCTATGATCACAGAAGCCCCCGACGCATTTTCGCCGAAAATGATGCATATGAGCACATGCATTCGTTTTTTTGGTCAGTTAATATTTAATCGCTCTTCACATCACTTATAAGTTGGACCATCCTCTGTTCGAGTTTCTTGAGATATTAGATTCATTGTAATTCCAAGCAAGTGATGTAGGCTGCTTCGTTTGTGCACAGGTTTGGTGAAGTCATTAAGGTGCTGCAGACAGCAGACACACATCTTTCCCCTTGTGTCTTAAGACTACAGTTTTGTAATTTATAGTCTTTCCAAATCCCTCTGCACTGAATTGCTTTTGATCAAAGGCTATTGAAGAAAAGACAGAGTTCTATGAATGTATTTACCTACATTAACCTGCTACATCATTTTTCCATTTTCCATCATATATTTTGGTAAATGTCAAAAGTTATTTATATGTATTCATGCTTTTTTTTTTGGCTGTTTATGAGAAAACTTCCTGGTGATGAACTTGAAAAACTTTAATTTAACGAGAATCACTGATTTGGCCCTGTGTCGTCACACTTGGACAGAAGATTGAGCTTGGCCTTCACATCCAGCCTCTGATTAATTTCCCTTGACACAACATGGGACACAGCTTTGGGAAATCTATTGAGAGCAAATTGAAACAGACAAGACAGTAAAAAATAATCACTTTAAATAGAAAAAAAAGCTTAAAATTACATTTAATTCCTAATAATATTACATTCCTGTTTACCTTCTACATTTACTACTGAGATTTGGCTTTCAGTCTAAATGTACATGCAGTTGTATGTTTAATAATCCCACTTTGTTTTTAACGCACATAAAGGAAGAACAGAAAACATTTTGGCCCTGGTCAACTTACAGAACATGGTAGAAGGTAATAATAATAAGTATAGTAAAAGTATAGTAAAATCAGATAATAAAAATAAGTAATAAAGTTGTTCAGTCTTCCTGGGATAAGATTTCTTAGTACTCAAACATATCTTACAAGTACTCTAGTAATGAATTGTCTTTAAATGAACATTCACAATCTTTGTCCTGTCCTCACGTTTAATGGCAGTGAGGGTGTAACATATTGTACTTGGAAAGCGATAATTTCTCAGTCGTAGCATTTCTTAAGTGCAAAAGTTCATTCAGACCTGTTTATCAATCAGTGTGGATACTCGCATTTAATTGTTTTTAAATATGCATCAATAATTGCATGCCTCAATATTTAAGAAACTTTAACTGATTATTTTTGCTTGTTTTTATCTTTGATTCAATTTTAATTTAGCAAATAAATTTGGCAAATATAAGAAAGTGAAGTAATGCTGAAAGTTAACTTTCAGAATTTAATATTACTTTGTTGCAGATTATGCTATGCTAATTGTTTATAGCACTTGTTGATGATTATAAAGTCACTGTTTTACTTTACACCCTTTTAGACTGGATTAGTTCTAAAACTGCAAACCTATTTTTAGGCACTTTTACTGTTACCATCAACTGCTTCTGACTTAGAAATAATGAATAAAATTATGAACACACACTTCTTTCTTGGTGTTTGCTGCTTTGACTGGCAAAAGAAGAGTTTGGTCAGGTTAAAAAGTGGGTGCACAGACATTCTCCTGTAAGGAAGAAGGTTTTTTTTATTGAGGCTCACACTTCTAACCAATCAGAGAGTTGTAACAATTTCTGCGTGATGAGTCAGTTTTGCAAAATGCATCACTTACTGTAATTTGAACATGACTAATGCATGAAGGGCTGTGCAGAGCATTGTGGAGTGGAGTGAATGAGAGGGCTGGGAGGAGCAGAGTGGACTGATTACCAGTGTCACACTAGCACTAGCTGAAGCTGCATATTGCAGTTTTAAAGACATTTGAACAGTTAGGCTACAGCACATGTTGGGATTAATATTATGAGTTTGTTGGTTACATGTTTCAAAATAAAATAGAATTTATGGCTGAGGGCCTCAGACACGCGGCACTCCTTTTCATACAAAGGAATCGGTTCAGTTTGTTTAAGCCACCTATTAGGACTCCTCTTGCACCCTTTTGCATATTTTCTAGGCATGTTCAAGTAAAGAGCTGTGTCTCAATGCCAGTCTTTGTAGCAGACCAGTCTAAATGTCAGTGATTTAGATGTTGGATCGGGTTCCGGCACCTTCAAGCTCTATAGGTACAGTAGGTAATTCCACCGACTTTAGTGGACTAATGACCACTAGTCAGTCCATTTCTTTTGAATTTTTGAAATTAAAATGTCTTTACGAGTGTTCGTGTTTTTTCATTGATTGTACTTTGATGTGAAAATTACCTCATTTCTTCTAAGTGTAATCCTAACAACAAGGAACTTAATCACCGTCTGTCTCCAGGAGAAGTCATGACACCCTAAATTATACACTGAACTGTAATTAGAAACAATACAAGTATGACAACTGATATGGCTGTAAATGAGTTCTTCTATGACAATGAGGCTTAAAATTAGCGTGTCACGCAGAAAAGAGAAGGTGCTTGAGTGCTTCCTCTAGCAGTACTGAATATGAAGGGAAAATGTGGTGATGTGCTGATTCAAACTAAAACACAAATCGAGCTCTCATGTCTGTACATGTACTGCATACTGTATTTTGGGAATGTTATAATAAAGCAAAGGAGCTTGTCATATGGATACAATGACCCCTATAAGATCAGTATTAGATACCACATTTAAGCAAACATAAACATATTTCTCTCTGAAAAAAGTGTCATCTTTTGTCCTCCTGCTCATACATTGCCCATTTCCAGGAGATTTTTGGATGTTGTGTAAAATGTAAACTAAAGAGATGCAATGATTTACAAGTCATTTGAAACCTATTCTTGACTGGAAAAAGTATGGAAACATCTTATATGTTAAATATGTTAAAACTGAGAACATGATTTGAAGCCATTAACACATCTTTAAAAAGTTGGGACAGGGGCAAACAAAACTAAAAACTACTGAATTGTTGTGATCTCTGGGTCCTCAGGAAATCACTGCATGGGCTCAGGAACACATCTGAAAACCAGTGAACACAGTGGGCACTGCATCCTCCATACTAAAGAGAAGAGGGACCGTCTGACTCGTTACCAGTGCACAGTTAAAAAGCCATGATGCTGTGAGGCTGCATTACTGCACAGAGCAAAAATAACTTGCACATCATATGATTGTAAACAGGTTTTTGAGCAACATACAGTGTGCAGCCATCCAGACAACGTCTTTTTGGAGAAGAACTTGCTTTTTTCAGTAATCCAGTGTTATACCAAATCCTGCACGTGTTACACCAGGATGGCTCAGAGGTAAAAGTGTTTGCGTGCTAAACTGGCCTGGCTACAGTAACAGACCGGTTAAAAAGATTTAGTGGCATTATAAGGGAAGAAATATGACAGAGGAGGCCCCAAACTGCTGAGCAGCCAAAAACCTTTTAAAGTGAAAACAGACGGTGTCCTCATTTGCCAAACGCATACAGAGAGTTAATAAAAGAAGAGGTGATGTAACACATGCTCCTGTCCCAACTTATTTGAGACAAAATTTTGGAGTTCAAAATTTCATGTTGTCGTCGTATTATTTTTATTTAGAATCAAAAAAGCATTTCACATGATATGCACATCATTTCATTTTCTATTTACATTTCACACAGAAATTGGGATTGTTTAACGGGTTCTGTTACAGCTTATCACAAATCATGATACTGTATATTATACATGTGCCAATGCTTTGTGTAGGTAATGCACATCAGCATAAATGTGGGGGTTCACAGAATGTATTTCAAAACCAAATCAGTTATTGTGTATCGAGCATGTTACATTGGCAAATTAAGATTTCATATAATGATCATCCCACGTCTTACCTACTTCACCATTCTAGTACACATCGGTGAAGTTAAGGATTAGGACACAAGAATAAAAAGATTCCATTTTAAAAAGTCTAAAACGTCTCATTGCAGATATCAATCTTGGTGAGGTAAGCTGTCCAAGAAATTGCCTTATCTGTTTGGCTCAGAAGTTCATTCAGTCTGACTTTAAATCTGTCTCCCTTCTCATCTAAAGTCTTCTCTCTCAGCCTGTTTCTCTCACCATCGATACCCTGTATCCTGTTCAAAAACCTCTTTGGATCATTCTTCATTCAGCTCATAAGTATCCCGAAATCTCCTGAATCTAAGCAACCTCTTCCAATCTCTGTGCTTCCCTTCCATTTTTATATCCATCCCAAACTTTCTTATCCCTCTCTGATTGCCCAACCACTTCCTTTCCTTCCTCTAAGTTCAAGCCTTTCTGACCACAGCCTTGTGACCCCTAGTGAGCGGTGATTTAAAAGGAGTATAAAGTCACACCTCTGGACCACTACCTATGCCAATAACTGATACACGGAGCAATTTTTCATACGGTGAGCATCTCTTAATGTCACTATTATACACCTTGTAACCACAGTTACAATATGCACTTGCTCATGTGATAAGTTAATCTGAATCCGGATCGAGACAATTATTTTTGACATTTGTTATGTCAGCAGGATATAACATTTGCTGGGGAATAAATCTGAGAAACACTACAAACACACAATATAAATTCTTACTCACTGACCTGCAACAATATCTCTTATTCAGAAGTTGATTTAGCCTGTGCAGCACCTTTAATAACAAACTTACACTTTTTAACTCTCTGTCTGTAGCCTGTTTCACACATGAACTCTGAACAATGCCAAGAGAAATCAGCCTCGGACATAGTCCAGAGTTGCGATTTACACACGTAACACGCGGCAGGTGATTGTCCGAGTCCGCTTGATTTCAGTGCGCACAGGAGGCACAACATGATAGAAAACGTAGGCTGTAAGAAAACAGCGTTGTGTTTACAGCACATCAGGGCACAATACTTTGGTCTGCACCTGTGTGCGATTAATGTTTTCACACGTGATCAAATGTACTGCACTAAGGGGGAAAACAAACCAGAATTCAATTAATAAAAATGCCTTTAAAAAGTGGCTCTGGAATGTGTGCACTTCTGTGAGTAACCTTGCTCCATCAACCAGCAAAGAACACAATCTATTTAAATAAGACAACTTTAAACTTCTCTTATTTCAATAGAAATTCCATCCTACCCTGCACCTTTAACATTTGCCCACTACAACAAACGTGTTCTTTAACAATGCATAGTGTTGAACCCCTGGAAGAGGGTGAACTCAATCATTGCGTAGCAGACTCTTCTGCTACATACTGTAGAGTTCTCACCTCTGCTGAAACACATATCACATGCACCTTTTGCCTTTGCAACATACGTGTTCAAGAGTGGCCAGACTGGTCCAAGGTCTGTGCATTCGTATGACCCCAATATTCTTGTCAATTCCAAGACTGTATGTAGTGCAATATTAATATTGAATTGTTTTGACTTGGATTTCGATGAAGCTAAAATTTCTGAACCAGAAAACGGATCCGATCACCAGGAGCTGTATTTAGTAGCAACACTGCTTCCACTTTTGCACCATGGATGTTGCTCATGTTTAACTCGTGGGCAACACGTCATTACACACACAAAAAAAATACATAAACAGGGAAAACAGATAACAAATCAGTAGTCTGACTTACCATATTTATTGATGACACTGGTCCAATGCTGTTCACAAATATGTCAACATCTATGACAGTTGGTTTAACTGTAGAAAAAGGAACACAGTAACAAGTATTTAATTTAAAACCATTATACTTGCATCTTCTGTAAACCAAACAGTGAGTTGAGGGTGGATCAATGAGACTTCATTCTTTACAATGCTTTGAAGTGAAGCAGCCTTCAGGGAGCTGTGGTTGGTAGTAATGATCACACATTAGTCTTTATCACATTAACTGCTGTCATGATACACCACTTTAAGTATTCCCTTAAATGCAGCAATTATGCGCGCAAGCCACATACTCGCTGCACTATAAGACAACCTGCTGTTGTGTCATCTGTAAGAACTTTGTAGACAACTCCATGTACGGTATGATATCACAGGAAGGGTATAGTCCATTGGATGTCAATCCTATTTGTATACCTTGCTTGTCCTAGCCCACTAGTCAGGCTCAGAGTGCTTTGTGGGATGCTAGATGAATGCAATAAACCGTTAAACCAGCAGTGCCTCAATGCCTGATTGGACCAAGATGAACCCTAAATCCAATGTTTTCTACATAACCTGAAGGTAGAAGACAATTCCACCAATTAAAAATGCGATTTAGATTAGTACTGGTAGTGAGGAGATTCTATATAATATGGTTATATATTAATACATTTCGACATAAAAGTAAACCGAATTCATCAGAGAAATGTTGAGATTCTAAGCTATTTGCCAACAATGTGGTAGAGAGCAATATTAGCAACTTCGTTTGTTGCTGTTTTTGAGTCACTCTCCTTTTAGCTTTTGGTTTCCACCAATATCTTCCTAGCTGCTGAACCAAAACAGTGAAGCTGCGGGTTGGAAATCTAAAACATTAAGCTACAAGATGCCACACAGAGCAAAATGTAAGTGTCTAGTATTTTGTTATACGTATCTATTGAGTTATACGGATCTACTATATAAAGGCACTAGTTAGTGCACCTGCCTTCTGGTTCAGCCACCTTTACTTGTGGTGAAACATCTCTGGTTTTCCCCAACTCTGCCTCTCTGCAGGATTTCATGCTCAACGCAATTTAAAGCTCGAACTTTTAAGCTATTTATATGCCAGCTGTGACATACTACTGCCATGAGCATTCACATTTACTCTTCATCATTTTACATTACCTGTCTTTGGACTCTTTGCCAATAAAATCCATAGTGAGAATTGTTCCACGTGCCTCTCTCCATTCCAGCGGGCAGCTCATGTGCTAACAGATGGCCCACTAGAGAACACTTCTGGAGAATCCCCACTGAGACAGCTATTCAGTAGCACCATACTCATAACCACAAAACACCTGGTGAGCAGATTGAATAGATCTGCTCCATGAGCCAATGAAAATAATTAAAATGGCTTCAAAGATGTGAATGTGATATCTGACAAATCATTTTATGATAACATCTCTGTACATTTCTCTACATCATGGTTTTATCAGCTTCTCTTTCATGCCATACAGTATGATAGAGCAGGGGTGCAAACACTTCAGACACATTCCAGCAAGTGATCTTATACAACTCATTGTGTGTGAAATATCAGGTAATAATGTCAGCTCCTGCAACAGGATGTGTTTTGACTGGCGGGGCAGCCACCAAGACAATGAATAAATTGGAGACAATTAACCTTGCTGGCTGGTCCTTTATACACTGCTGCTCCTCTGCTCCTCCCATCTCTCCTCTTAGTATTCATATGCAGATAGCTTCAGGTAGTGTTGTAGTCAAGAGCACCTTAACTAGGAACAACACCTTATTGTATGGAGACCAGGACTTTAAAGAGTTGCCACCAAGACGATACAAAGACCAAAGCCAGGTGAAACCAAGTCAAGACCCCAAGACCCGAACACTCAAATCAGTGGATTTTGTACACCGATCAGACATAAAATTATGACCACCTGTGCAATCTAATGCAATCCAATACAGCAGCTCTGCCATGAATTCTACTTTTAAACGGTTATAATTTCTTTTTTAAGTTAAAAATGTCAGAAACTCTCACCCTAACACATAGTGGATGTTAATTATTGAGGTCTTAGTGTGTAGTGGAGTCATACTTGTGTGCAATATAGGAAGAGGTGGTTCGTTTGTTTTGGTCACCTCATTCATTTTAAATAGGGCGGCCAGGGAGCAGTTTAGATAATTAGGACATGATATTATGCTCTGAATGGTACTGCATGCAGCATGTAGTGTTCATGTCAGAGCTGAATCTGTCACCACATGTGCTGTCACCCCAAACTCGCAAAGTTATCAGTGCATTGGTCACATCCCTCCTCACTAATGCTATGATAAATCAGCTCACTTGTGCACCAGCTAGGTGACAAATATCTGCCAATAAAACAAAACGAGTGTCCTGAAACATTTGGTATATGCACAGTTGGATATAGCTAACATTGGCAAAATGTCCCTAGGTAAGGAATGAAGATATTTTTAACAGAGGCACATTGCTGCACTGTATTATTAATGCTTCTTTACTCTCTGTTTGGTTAATAAATGCATTACTGCAAAACTACATAACTACTAATTCAAACCTTCTGATTGACTGTGATGGACATTTATTGTGTATAGAATTAGAACACACAGTTTAATTTACTGTAGTTTAAATAGTATAACAGCTAAAATATCTGACTTTTTAAAAAATCCCATTCGTATTATCAACAAATTTCTAGATCACGTTGTACTCACAATTATATCTTAATCTTTATTCAGCTCTGTTTAAGGATACAGCAGTGAAATGCTGATATTGTGCTTTGCTTTAGGAGAAATAATCTACTTTTTCTGTACCTGCAGAGCTGGAAGGTGAGGAATCAAGAGCATAACAAACGTTTTCTACCAGCTAGTAAACTGAATCAACCCCTCTGAGTCTGAACACAAATTGAACATTATCACCTCCATGAAGGAGGATTTACTGCAGGACTGTTGGATTACTGACTTAGTTTTGAGCCTAATAAATTTACAACGACTGATAGTTTATTCATCCGTATCTGCAAGAGCAAAGTCACCACATAGACTCAATAATAAAATGGAAACTGGATGAAGTTTAAGAATGAACATGAAATCAGTCACTATCACTGATCTCTGTCCTCCTCTGTCTACTGCTGATGGGGACTCTCTGCTGACAGCTATAGCTGCTACAGGTTGGGAGTGTGACTGTCTCGGTGTCCACCAGAACCTGTGTCAAATTAGGGTGAACAGTTATTTCTTCAAGTGCAGCACATCCAGCTTTTTCTAACTTCCAGCTTTAACTGCATGCAAACTAACGTGTTCGTCAGTGATTAACCCAAACTTATGGTGAACACGTGAAGGTGGATGTTGAACTGTGGGCACAGCTGAACTTATTGCTTTTTTGCACGTTTCTAATCGTTTAACAAGTGTTTTGAACCTTAATTCATATACCGAAAATGTATATTTTCATTTAGACTTCACTAGACTTTGTGTCTAGTTACCTTTTTACAACACGTGCGCACTGTCTGGTAATTTTCTTTATTGTTTATTGTTATTGTCCTGAATCTTTGTGTCCCTGGTGCAAATTTTACTGTCCCCGAGACACTGTTAATTTGGAGTCCTGGCCACTTAGCCTACTTTTCCGTCGGCTTCATTTCCAGTTGCTTCATGCCACATTCAGTGCTACATTCTGTTGTTTATCCTAATTTTATAACAAATGATTTAGCTGAAATCTTTACCCAGACGTATGAGTGAAGGGGAGTGAGGAGGGGCGATAGATAAACATTTCAAATCACAAATAAGTGACGCTTTATACGCTTCATATAAAAACGAAAAAATCTCACTGAACGGACAAAATTGGTTCATTGTGATGTAAAAGCAATAGGATTTACAGTATTTTGCATATATCGTTTTATAAAGGAGCACAGGTGTGTGTTTAAAAAGAAGTAATAAGAAATTCATGCAGTGCAATGAAAATAATGAGCAGGTCATCATATCATGTGCTATATCATGTCATGTGATCATATACATAGGCACAGATTATAACTGTTTTTCCTTTATCTAGATGCATGGGCTCTCTGGTCCTAAGCTCTTATCTCCTTACATCAGCATCTACATGGATCCACAAGTTCATATGCACAGACAAACAATCAGCAGGATATCAGCATGTGGTCATGACACTCATATTCAGTGACAGCCTATATGAAAGCACACGGTAGATTCATTCATACGAGCACAGTGCAGTGTGCAAAGACCAAAGTCAGTTGAAGTGGAATATAAATCGGTGTCTGTGGTGTTTATTACCTTCTCTGATAAATTTGTATAAAGGCTGCATCAAACACACTGGCAGAGAATGAAAATGATGCATAGGGAGCAAAGTCAAGAGCGGTTTTCTGCAAATAGGAAAACAATGTTTAAGTTCAGGAGCATTTTCAAGGTTGACATTAATTAGGAAGTAGTTATGTGAGGGTGTTATTTGTATGTCTATGTAAATTCATCTTGTAGGTTGAAAGTGTTGAAAGTGTGTGTTTTTTTTTATTCACAATAATTCTTGTAAGGTCTACAGTAACCTGGGCAGCAACATAAATAACCAGCAGTATTTCTCACTGTATTACTGGGAATTTGACAGGTTCAGCTTTTTTGGATTCACCTTTGACCAAGTTGATACATAAAACTATCTAAATATACTGTAACGGCCCCGGCTGGTGGGTCAGTGTGGGGGCTGGCACAGTGAGCCCCTGGGAATTACGGGTAAAAGCCCTGTGAATAGTTCTGTGTGTTTAAAGTGTTTAATGTGCATGATTTGTGTTAGGATCAGTGTTTTTAGGTGCGTTCACACGCTTTTAGTTTTGTGTCGTAATACATGGGGGGTTTGTTGGCCGGCATCACGGTGTCCGGACACTGTTGATGGAGTTGTCAAAAGGTGAGAGTTGTTATCTGTCGCTTTCTGTCAAGCAGCTTAGAACACAAAGGTCCCTGCAGTACGCTGAGAATCTTTGCACTTTAATTAATTTACACAGTCAGAAATGTGAAGTGAATGGTGGAAAGCTATAAAGAACCTGAAGTTGCTTCATGCCACATTCAGCGCTAAAGTATGTGGGCGACATTTTTTGAGGTATATGAACTCGGTTACCTGTATATCTTTTGTTTGGCTAGAAAGTTGTTTAAATTTGGTGGAAAAGAGGGAAGAGAATTCACTCTACATGGATGAAATAAATCACAAAAGACAGATACAATATATGGAAAACTAGTACCTGCCAAGACTAAACAAGATCTGCTGGTTTAAGTACAGTGATGCCCACAAAAGTAGGTGGCCCCTCTACTGTGACAGCGCCTTCAGAATGATGACACAAACTGTGTCCTACCTGTAATTTGGGGACTACACCCATTAAAGAACACAGTCTATATGGTCTTCGTAGGCACGAAGGAACACAATGAAGAAGTCTGATGTATGAACAAATTTAATTTAATGTCACAAGCTGTTTCTGGTTTGTGGGGTCATTATATCACTGTTTGAAAACAACCCACTGTATGGACGTCACACACAGTACCACCATGCGTACCGCACAAAAAATGCAGGTCGTAGTTACCCTTCAATTATAAGGGAGCGAAGAGTCAATTGTTGATGCACTGTCAAAGAGCCATTGTTCACCAAACCGACACTGGATGTTGTTGTGCTTCACCATGAAATACCAACGGCAGAGACAAAGCATTTTGTGGTGACATTGTGCGTGTGTCAGTCTTTGTTCCAGGATGAAAATAGACCCCTAGGTGTGGGCTGTAAAAGACTTAAGACAGTAGGTATTTCAGTTGTTAATTATGTGTCTTTGAAGATTTGCACCTCTGGCACTGACACTGCATTACATTACTTCCTTCATTATGCTGTGCTAATTGTGTTGGAGGCTATTATTCTGCAACTGCCTACAATCCCACTTAGTAGCTGTTTGGTAGTCATTCAGTATATGTGGACAGCTCATTACGTTTAGGGAAACAGATAACATGAAGTAAAAAAATTAATTAACAGTATTGTGTGGGCTACAGTACGTATCACTGCAGCCCTCAGTGAAATATTCAGAGTGGTCAACTACTAAATACTGTACACTGTACTGTCAGGGTGGTGCCTCATCACATACCAATACAATAAACGTGTACTGTCTGAAACTGATGTTTTAAATAACTGGAAAACAAGAGAGTAAGACAATGAACTCTTGGGGGACAATCTAATCTGCTCTGAGATGGCGAATGAGTATGTGGAGACATTTATAAAATCTTCCGTTGAGGGGGAGAGGGAAGCCATAGCCTCTGGTTAGACTGATTTGTCACTGGGGTGGGCAGAGGATGATGAACAGGTCCATGGAGACATTAGCTAATCTCTCTCCAGGTTTGCCCTGTTTGATAAATGAATGGACATTAGCTGCTAGCGAAGAACGGGGACAAACCACAGACTGGTCCCTCCGTTTGACGTGCTGACAGTGACAAACAAGAACACGTGACCAGAGCTGCTTTTTACGGTACAATTTACAGATGTCTTTTTACTACAGAGAGTGAATAACTTTGGACAAAAGTTTGAATTCTGTAAGTCGCTTTTGTCCACCTCACATTTCTAGCTTCTGTCCATGTAAACTGTTTAATCTCTTCTCCAGTTCCTGTTTACAAAGAAATATTTAATGAGTCCTTTGAACTTCCACTGATGTGAAGAATCAAACCGAACAATTCCTTTGACCTGTCACACCCCATGGGTTTGGATCTTCCCACAACAACCTCACCTGAATGGCTCCTCATTCAAGATGCTAATCCATCCTTTATTGTCAAAAATTCCTCATTAGCAATCACACAAAGCTTTATGGCAGTGAGTAGGTGCATAATAGTGATGGCTGGTCAATGCTGGAATAAAAACATCTTTGCTCCTTCAAGGTTGAAGGACCAGGCTACTTGGTTACAACACCATTGGAAATATTGATAAGACTAATCTATGTCCTGAAAGATTTATATGTAAATAATTGTAATACAAAAGTGAGTTAAAATGCAATGAGCTATGTGCCATGAAAACGCATCACATAAACCAAGTATCTGTACAACTTCAACTACAGCAAGATGTGAAATGTACACATTTCGAATGATATAATTACATAGTGTACATTGTAAATAAGAAATGCTTTTCATCAAATTCATACATTTTTGTTTGCATGCACAACCATTGCTCTGCCCCCCACATAGTATGGTTTATATATTTTGGTTGAAACTAATCAGGAAGAAACCTAAACCCCATTAGACAAACCTTTCTTTGTTCACCTAAAAGGGAGCTTTTCTAAACTGACCTTCGAAATGTATAAATCTGAAACTGCTGTAGAAACAGATGGCGACAATAACGCAACATTTTCTTTTTAAAGAAAATCATATTTGTTTGTCTGGACCAATTTCCTATTGACCTGCATTGCTATTGTTAGAGCACAATCAACCTAATGTGTAAATTTGGATAACAGAAGAAAAAAAAAACAGATCAATAAACAATACGAATGTTAAATTATTGAACTCCTGAAATACCCCGGAAATTCAATAAATTATATCATATCAACTCATTGCGTATAAGCCTGCACTAAAATATGAAAGACCAGTTCATGGTGTTTTCATTTTGACATAATAATTTAAAATTTTGACTGTCTTTGAATTAGTAACTCAAGCATTTCTGACCTGATTTTCAGACTTTTAATTTAAATTCCTGGACTTAATAATAATAATAATAATAATAATATTACTTAGCTAATATAATTGATTAGCTTGACTCGTGATTTTGACTGATTAGCTAATAACTATGACCTAATAATTCAAAGGCCCATTATTGACTCTTTTTATTTTTAGCCGTTACAGTATATTTAGATAGTTTTATGTATCAACTTGGTCAAAGGTGAATCCAAAAAAGCTGAACCTGTCAAATTCCCAGTAATACAGTGAGAAATACTGCTGGTTATTTATGTAGCTTTCCCCACAGCCTCCACTGCTGAAAGTTTTCGTCTACACATTTATCACACAAACCATGAGGGACTCCCAGTGATGTAACTGCATGTCGGGGAGTCTCAGTCTATTCTCGGTCGGCATTTACATACAGTAGTTGGGGCATAGTGACTGATGGCATAAAGACTTCAACTTCTTCTATCTCTGTCTTGGCTCATTACTACAAAAATGTCAAGTGCTCTAAAATATTCAAAAAGCAGAACCGATCACCTCCCTCCGGCTAACTGTAACATGTCCGATCATATGTCACCAAGTAAGTATGAAGAAACTGCAGCTCACTTAAGAGGTCTCTTTAATAAATATGCAATGTTTTATTCTGTGCAACAGGCTCCTCTGTAGCACTGTGGGGGAAAATATATGACCAAACAATGTTTTATCACCATTCTTATCACCATCAAATATGAACATTTACTGAAACTGTAGCTCGAACTTCAAAATGCATTTTTGTCCATAACTCATTATTTTTCTCAGTGTGTCTTAGCATTTATTCCTCCCCTGAATTTCTCATGTCATAAAGAGTTCATCAATTTAGTATCATACGTAGCCTCACAACGTACGATACAGCTGATATAAATGATAATAAATTACCCACATGTGTCTCTATCAGAGGTTTTTTTACACCACGTAAAAACTGAGAAACACTGATCTGGACATGGCGGAGACCTGGACACACTTTGCATTTACAGTGTTTATTTTTAAGAGCCAAGTTGCTTATTTTGGGCTCGTTTCCATAAAAGCTGGTTGCTTGTTTCTTTCGCAATATGCACTGATTCCCGTCAGGGTAGAAGCTCAGAGACAACAGGAAGCTGATATTCTTGAGCATTTTAAAGAAAGTAACATATTACGCTTCGAAGTGCGGGACAGTGGCTACTGTTTCAAGCTGCTTGCCTCAAAAATTTCAGGAATAAAACTATCAACTTCTTTTCCCTAACACACTGCTGTGATTAATTACAGTCAACAAAAAGTACACTGCCTGAGCCAAATCAATCAATCACTGTCATCTTCTGAGCTGACTCTGACAGATGCTGACAGCATCTTTTATAATCAATGTAGTTACTAGGTGATGGTCTAAACAAATGTCTGTATGAAAACGTTCGCTGTGAAACAGCTCATTCCTTCTGTAATTATATTTTCATTCTTTTGTTTGTAATGTCACTTTGAAATCCTGGTATGTGACTGTGATGGTGTCAGCTTTGAACTCTGTGTGTCTTGTCAGAGAAAAAACATAGATGATAATTGTAGGGAGATTTTTTCAAGTACATTGGAGAGCTACACATCATGGACATGGAGTTACCTTCCCATTCAAGCCCCAATTTTGATTTCCATGGTTGGGGTGTTCTCAGCAACAGGCATTCAAAGTATTTACCCTTAGAATTAGCCTCTCTATAGGGTAAAGGTCAGCAGTAACTTCGGCCTTCATCATGTTAGGCTTTAACTGAGAAAAATGTACTTTATCTAAAACAGATATCAGTCACATCTGCTCCCTGGTTGTAGATGTAAAAATGGCCGTGATGTTTTGGACTTTTCCACCTTTTTGGGGCCCACAGAGCACTAGTGTTTCTCTCCATCTGTCTGAGCCGACAAGGAGTGTGTATGTCTGAGTCTCCTGCCAGTCGAACCCTCTGAGCTGCACTCAGCCATATATGTGACGTAAACATAAAAGAATCCTGCTCCTTTGGAGTTTCCAAAAAATATTAAACCAAACAAATAATTTTGTCTCAATCTCCCAGCATTACTTTACATTCAAGTCGTGTGGTGGAAATGCCCTTTGGTTTTTAACCGTGGGCCCACTACAAGCTTTAAAAAGTCACATTCATTAATGTTCGAGAGGACAAGGTCAAATGACTTTAATGTGCCATATGTCATCAAAGGGCCAGCACCACAACAAATGACTTTTTAATTTACTTATCAGTGGTTTGCGCTCAGGGGGACAGAGAAAAGCTAAATGCCCACACTACATTTATCCCGGCCTCTTTGAAGTTATCCATACAAGTTAATTTACTCTGCTTTGTCCGGGCAAGCAGGGAGGAATACAGATCCATGATACACTACAGAATAATAATTTTCTGTGTGTGTGTGTGTGTGTGTGTGTGTGTTTTATTTTTTTGAGAGGAGGAAAAAGATCCAGTATTCCCTAAAGTAGCTTAGTGTAAAGGTCACTGTGTTTATTATTCTGACACTTTGCTCCTACAACCAAGGGTCCACTCAACATATTCATAACATGCTAAATTCCTTCTCTATTCAGAATTTTCTCTGGTTTACTGAATTACCTAATTCGTTCATTACCACTGAACATTTCGGTCCTCCTATAACTACATATGAATGATACTATTACCACACATGTTTGGCATGTTTATACTTGTTCGTGCAAGTGTACAAATGTAAAACAAATTCATTGTGAAGTTACCACTGGACATGTCACACACATCACACCAGAAGAGTCTGAAATTTTTACCATGTTGTATAACGGGGTTTGCCACCTTACACAAGCATGAAAAACATATGTTTTATGCAAAAAGGTATAGAGGGAAATGTAATAATCGATAAGAAAATAATGAATGATATAACAATTGAAAAACATTATTAAACAGAAAATAAACTCATGTAGATCAAAACTTTGAGTCAACCTGGGCAAGAAAAACTATAAAGCACCTATAATGAGTTGTTATGTCCATACATACAGTGGATTATGTGACTAAAACGTCCAGAAATGATTATCACGGTCAGCTCTAGTAGACTTCATATGTGGTGATATAAACATTTATTTATTTATATACATTCATCAATAAATGCATATATTTTTGTTTGGTCAAACTATTTGTGTGTTCTCAAATATAATTCCCATTGTGTGCTTAGGAATGAGGCACAAGACAATATTTAAAATATCTTTTGAGCTAAATATTGTTTTACATTATATAAAAGCAGATGGTCCTGATGCTGTATGTCACTGTTGTATTTACAGCTTGTTTCTGCTGCCCAGCTTTAAAGTTCTGGGCCACTCTACTGTATTTGTTGAGGAGTATCACTGTTTGTCATTAAAAGCTCCAGAACAGTCAGTAAATTAAACTTCAGATGAGATTTTTACAAACTACTATTACTGTGATTACACTATATGTATTCCCTTTAATGTGTTAGTCTTGTGCCCTAGGGAAAGTTGAACAGTATTAGCATTCACGTATTTTCTCATTAATTGGCAAACACATAATCCAGAAGGTAAAAGATCACATTTGCCAAACATGAATGATAGTAAAGTAAATTTAGAGTTTATCATGTGAAATGGCTACTAACTGACTTATAACTAGAAATGTTTGGCTGGTAAATTGTCTACATGTCGCCAGATGCTGTTAAAATCTTTACTTACTACTGAAGTATGTGTGTAACAAGAGGCAAGGGAGGACAAGCAAAAAGAGGGGTTAAAAGAAAGTGCCTGAAAAACGGGCTGAGTACAAAAATCACCACATGTGTTACATCTTTAAGTAGAAAACATACAGAAGGTTGGAATTGGAAGGTGGCACTTGAATGTGTCAGTTTGATCAGGTCTCTCAGGACCACATCAAAAGGTGTTTCCATGGCAGAAATGTCTGCCCCTCAGTGGCTTCCTGTGTACAAATCATTTTATTGTATTCTGTTCCCTCTTTTGCTCATCACAACAACACCTGCTACTTGCGTTTGCAGTAACAGGTGCAATTTACAGCTGTTAAACTACATGAATAGGATGACTTCTGCAGGAAGAGACCTGCAGGAATGTTAGCACAGGTACAACATTTATAGACAATCTCTGTTTTTCAGCTCTGTTTCAGTCTTCAACAGCTCCTGAGGCAGACTTCTGTCTTGTTTTAAGCCTTTAAATGCCCAGAGTGTTCATCAACTAGTCTCTAACTTTGCCTGCTGTTTGCTGATGAGCAAGTAGAGTACATTAGATCTTTGGTTTATGCTAGAAACAAAGTTTACCCAAACAGTAAAAGTGTGGGCCTATTTAAGAAAGAACAAATACCTTAATGATGAAAAATGGTGTAGCTCTCATGGGAAGGTGACCTCTTGCGACTGAAGCATAGTTTATAGTACATATATCTAGTAGGACAGTATTATGAGAGTTTGGGCTGGAATAAGCTTTCTGCAGAAATGTTCACAGTCAGCACCTCAGCAGGTGAGTGCGCACAGTCTGCAACAGTCAGTACATTCATTCTCATGTGAGGCCACGACAAGTTTGTGTCGTTGCTCTCAGACGTTGTAGTCGGCACTGTGGACCAGTGTACAGCAGAACACACGAGGTTGCTGCAGAAGAGGAAAGCCGGACATTTCTAGCCGGCATGTTCTAAATTCTACTTGCGTTTATATTCTTTTGGTCTTTCCAAAAACGTTGGTTAACGTAATATCTGTGCATTTTGGAAGGAGGAAGAATCGACTGGGTTGGGGTTTCCTCCGACCAATAAGCTAGTCAGTCACAAGGAGGCATGTGCTAGTGTAGTGCGGAGTTATTGAAAGGTTGCGTTGACGACTGGGAGGCGCTCAGGGTTTTTCTTCATCTTTTGGAGAAAGCATCCAGCTTTAAACTGCCTGCTGCAGGTCGGTCTCCCGCTTCATTAGCGGCTGGCCCTGCTTAACCACTAAACGTATTACAGCCATGGTAATCATGATGACAAATGTAAAAGGTAAATAAATAAAGTTTTAAGTTAAAGTTGAGGTAACATTCATGCGTGAGGCCCTGCATCCTCAGTTAGTACTGTACAGTTAGTACTGTGTGTCAGCAGCACAGCCTCTTACACTGACCTACCGATGTGTGTTCTTATACTTCACTGACCTATTCTTCAGTTCTTCAGGTGGATGAAAACCTGACCTCCATCTCCACTCTGAGCAGTAGTTACTGGGGTCTGTGACCAATTTGCACTTCAGCTTGAAGTCAGAACATAATAGAACCTTGGTATTTTTTTCACAGAGGTAAAAGCTGCAGTTATCTCACAAGAAACAAAGCACAAAATAATTTTTTTTTTTTTTTTTTTTTTTACCAAGCCCAACTCCAAGTGTATTCATTATAACTACCACATATAACATACCACAGTAAGGTATGATGATCTGCTCTCTGGGAATCTAGAGCCAGAGGTTATGTTCTAAATTCTAGGAGAGTATAACAGCGTGTGGAAACAGTAGCGGAGCCTTGTTAAACGGCTGAGTGGCTGTGCTGCTCTGATTAGTGGCTCATCAGAACAGCATGTTGTCTGATTCTTATATGAAATGAGAAAATACAAAAAGCATGGCTCATTGAAGAACAGTACCTCCCATATCTCATTCATTCAAAGTTTCAACCTCCAGTTTAGAACAATATTCTGATGAGATATATCTTGATAAATGGTCTGAACTTATATAGCGCTTTTCTACCTATTGGCACTCAAAGCACTTTTTACTGCTTCTCGTTCACTTCATTCCCATTCGCACTCACAATCACACACACTCACACATAGATGGGGGAGCTGGCCAACGCTCACCGGGAGCAACTAAGTTGGGGTTCATTGTCTTGCTGAAGGACACTTTGTCATGTGACTGGAGGATCAGGGGATCAAACCAGCAACTGGGGAGGGGGGGAGACAACCGCTCTACCACCTACGCCACAGTCGTAGTTGATGTCTGCTACTGTAAATCAGCGAGTAAGTAACAAACAGCAGAAAAACAGGAACTTTCTCTTTGCTTGAAAACAAAAACCATGAACAGGATGTTCTAGTGATTCACAGCCTTTGATTCTTACATCTTTAAGCTCTTAAAATTAGGTTTTGCACCATAACCTCAATTTTCCATAGACGGGTCAAAAGGATCCCACCTTGGTCTCACTCACTAGTACAATATATTTCCTGAGGACCTCATCTTGAAGTTGATTATTTGATTCTGATAAAGGAATGTTCATTGTTTAGCTCCAAAACCTACCACACACGCCTCCCTTCACTACTCCCTCAGTACCAACAACCCCTAACATCCATGTTGCATGTTACCTTGACAATGATGCAAGCTACTGAGGAAGGTGATAATCATGTACTCATCATCTTCACAAAAAATGTCATTATCGAATTGTAACCACATAAGCATAAAACACATTGGAGGACAGTGAGGAAAGTTAGTATAACTGCTTCACAGGGTCAGCAGCAGCTGCTGCTACAGAGCTGATGGCAACATTCACCAGCTCTAGACCACTGCTCTCACACTGTGGGGAGTGTGTGAGTGTGTGTGTGTGTGTGCGTGTGCGCACAAATGGGCCTTTTCAAACTTGCTACCAAAAATGCTACTTAATTGAATAAAATACAAACTGATAAAAATTGCTGGATTTTACCCCAGAAGAAGAGTTTTTTTTTAAAAAAAATCAGCTGTATGTCCTGTATAGAAACTATTTGTACGTAAAGAATATTCATATTGTTGAGAAGTCAGCATCTCTTAGCTACAATTATTACAAAGCAAGTTATTGTATATGTATGACCTGTAGTTATTTTATAAGAAATATTTCTATATTACACAATGTTTACACACAGATTTAAAAATTGTATTAACTTCTAAATTTACCAACTTTATAAACTTGCAATCATTTACTGTTTGTACATTATTATAACATAATATAAACATAAGCACCATGGCTGTACATTCATATTGATGGAGAGACCAGCTTTTTAAAAATTTGTTTATAAAATTCAATTTAACTGTGTAAAATTATTAATTTGTGTCAAATGTGATTGTTTCCCACTCTTGTTTTAAAATGTTTTAAAAATACTAAACATCCAAGATCCTAAACCGTTTGTTCAAATAATTATATCAGCTAAAATTATGGAGACAACATATTGAAAATGTATTATTGACAAAGCTCTTGTTTTTAATCCAGGTCATTTTTATACCCACGTAGAGAAGAGTGCATGTTTTAAGGATTTAAGTATTTCATAGGAATGAAAACCCAATCAGCTGTATAGTGGCTTTGCAGCACATCATATCCATAACAAAAAGCACAGCAATGACACCTTATTGTAACCATATCATAATGCCTCTGTCTGTTGCTATATGAGATTTTAATTCTTTAGAAATGCTTAAAGAAACTCTTCATTCAACATGTACATTCATGTTGTGTTTCTGATACATTCATATAGAGGAAACGTGGATGTTTTAAGCAAAGTCTTATTCCATGCAAGCATTTACACTGTTTGAATGATATGACTAGTAAGTGACACTAGTTATGTGCTTATGGATTCACTTATAGAGATTAATAATTCAATGGAAGCACTATCTGTTACTAAATGTCATGGATGCACAGTAACTAGTACAGAAGATTCAGTATCTTTCACCATCACAGGAAATTCATCAAGAGCGACAATTACCTCCGATGTCCGGTCGCAGATTTTTGTCATATTCTTTCAGTAAATTGTTGAGTATTTCCGTGGCGTCGGTTTCTTGGGATTTAGGAGCCAGCATCTGGTTTACAGTGACATCCTCGTAGTCCTCGTCGTACTCGATTGTTAGAGAGCTGTGAAGGCAACATTGAAGAAGGTGGTGGAAAACAGCAGGAGCTTTGACACAGTCTTCAAACAGCAGTATTTTCTGCATGTGCACATCATCTGTGTGTCACATAAACTTGAAGCCAAACTTTAAGTTTTCTTTAGGAGACCGCAGGCAAACATGCCTGCAGTAATTAGGAGCTTAAGTCACTGTATCACCAAAACATGTTTCAAACAAAAGTGCGCCACTTACCATGTAGAAAAGACCGTCAGAAGTAAGACACAAGCTAATAATTTGGATGTCATCCTTCTCACCGGATGACAACAAGTAGAGATGTGTCTGAGGACGGTGCGTATCGGTGTCAGGACACGATGGTCACAGCTGCACAGTGGAAACCGCCAGGGAAAACCTCATCATTTGTAATCCGACAGAAATATCGCTCCGATGCTGTGTAAAATCCTTCCAGTCTCGAATCGGTTACCAGAAACCAAGGAGCAGCTTCTCACTTGTGAGGCTTCCAGTTGTATCCTCGATTGCGGACACTGCTGGTGTTACGCAGGTGCGCGCACACTGAATGCGTCCACTGAAAGAGGCTAATTCATCAAAACTCCTCCACGGGTAAGTCTGCGTCACTCCACTTTTTTAAGGAGTACTCTGTACTTCAAAGGAGAACAGTCACACCAGCGCTGAGAGGGATTTATGGTTATGATATTTCTCCTTCTCTCTCTCTAATTATGTGCGAAACACTTTGGTTGCAAAGATCCAACGTGCCTCTATAAGTGGGTTTGAGACAAAGAAAGCAAGACAGACGGGGGACAGCATCAGCAGCCAAGGCATTAACTTCAACGTAGATAAGATTAAGCTAAAAATCGTAAAAAACGACGTTGGAGTTATCATTATTTGCAGGTCCCATAGTTCAAAGAGCAACGCTAAATATTCATCTTCTCTTCTTCTGTTCAAAACGCTGTATTCAGCTTTACTTGAGAGTGTAAATGAATTAATGGTATTTATTTGGGGGATGCACCTGCAGTTTGAGCTCAGCTGATGTGGTCTCTTTGGATCTCTTGTTGGCTGCCAGAATATTCATTTGAACGCTTACATATCAAAGTGCTGCGAAAGCTCCTTTATAGCTGCCAAATGCTGCTAATTGTCATGCAGCCTAACACAGCATTAAAGCCACCTTTGTAGTGTTTGTAATTGTAATCAAAGATCCTTGTAATGCTGCGCTTGTATCATCCTTCTCCCGAATCGTGCGGTGGTGTGTACAATGACTGCAATTGACACTTGTTTCATCATTTTTTCATAATTTTTGGGGAACTCACACAAACAGCATGAAAATAATTTAATGGTCAAAATGCAGTGGAAGGCAGGAACAGAGTCAGAAAACATGGAAATTAATGAGCAGTTTTGCACCTGTGGTTCCCTCCTCCTCCCTCACAACGTCCAAGTTTCTGCTTTAGATTCCCTAAATATTGGTTTAGTTTTCAGCCCTAAATACCCCACTTGCTGTTTGAGCTGTTTTAAAGAATGCGGTTGCTAACAAGTGTCGAACACTGCAGAGGTCGTTGAGAATATTAAACATTAATATTAATATCATGAAACAAACAGACTCATCTGCTCACATCTTTGTTGTGTTTACATTCGCCATCAGCTACAGTAGATCAGGTCATAGTAGAAGAACGAGGTAAAGCAAAAGAGGTTGTTGTATATAATTAAGTGACAAATTGAAAGTTGTTGTTGGTGATGTTGACGTCGTGTGACTGTGGTGTTTTACTTCTGGCGATTGGATTTATGCTTCAAAAACCATAAAAGTGTGGTTCATCTGTGATTAATCGAAAACAGTATCATAAAGTACAAAAGTTCTAATCAAAAATATTTTTGGTTAAGGGAACCAGAGAGATTCTGACTTTCATATTGGCATCTAGTATTAGATGCTCCTTGCCTCCTAAATTACTTCCTATCAACCTCCCCACTTAAAGTTTATAATAAAGCCTTTGCTAAAACAATAATTAAAGTTGCAAGCCCCGAACAAGATCACCCTGATGAAATCCCTATTATTTCTGACTTTAAAATGATTCTGCTGAGCCACGGAGAACACAATGCACCTGTTTTCACAAACTGCTTAAATAAAAGTTGTATTATATTTAGAGACATGGTCAAGACAGAGCAAAGTAAAGATTGGGATGAAATGCAATGAGTCTGGTGAAAATGGCAAAAGAAAAACAACAACAACACAAACGAGCAGATGCTGCATCTGTCAGTATTACGAAGCGGTCACTTTCAGCAGCTCCTGTGGAGGATCCTTCGGAGGCCTTCTTAGGAAAATAATACGACTGCTCCCAGTCCTTCTCGCCTCTTATTTTAAACAAATGGACCAATGAGCCTGAGTGGAGCACTTGTGCACCAAGACTGTAGAGAACAACAGCAATTTCTCCCTCTCGTGGCCCCTTGTGTTCTTCCTCTGACAGAAGCTTTTCGAAGGGTAGAAATTAACTGCCGCAATAAACAATCCCTTGATGACAGCCAGATACCACCATATCTCTGCATTATAGTTCAATTTTGCTCTGAAGGTACCAAACACTGTCTTTATAGCATCAAAGTGAGACTAAGAGCAGGTTGTGCTGACAAAACACAAACCTCCCTCATAAGGAGGCAAAGCCACAGCAGTATCTAGAAATGCTGAATGGCTGTACACAGCCACGGGCTTCCATACGTTGTTAACACACAGTGAGATCCTCTGACATCGATCCTGTGTGTAGCTGACTGCTGTCATCCTCTGGTGGCTCAAAAGAGAAATGCAGGCAATAGGAAGTGAAGGGTGATGTAATCAGGGCTTTACTGTAGAGAGAGGGAGAAAAGCAACAGGAGGAGCTCATAAAAACACTGTGCATTGAATGCAACAATGCATTAAATTCCCTGGCAAATAATAGCACAGTATTGCAAAGCATTACCTGCATTTATAGAGATGTTTTCATTTTGTGTTCTATGCGAGATGGTCAGGCTACAGGACGACGCTTTTGCACGTTTGCAAATTGAAACTCTGCTGTGTTTACCGAGGCTCAAAAATCTCTGTGTGCCGGCAGTGCTCTTGAAAGAAAAGACCAATGACACAGTGTTAGGAAGACGTATAGTGTTTGCTGTCATGCACCATTTATTAACTTAACAACTAATAGGTTGAGCTTGCACTTTTATTTTTCCCATGACCTTTCATTGCTTAATGTTCTTCCTTATGAGCTCAGAATCATTGGCCTAAGATTACAGACCTGCCCTGTAGGAGCCAAGTGTTGTGTTGATTAGATTAAAGGTCACTCACGTAATGTCAGAATAATAATGTCAGAATGTCACGTAATGTCAGAATATATATATATATATATATATATATATATATATATATATATATATATATATATATATATATATATATGCTTTACAATGTTGCTTCTCATTCAAACATTCACACATGCACTCACACACAGATGGTGGTGGTGGCTGCCATGCAAGGGGCTGACCTGACCCACTAGGAGCAACTCGGGGTTCAGTGTCTTGCCCAAGGACATTTTGACACTTAGCCATAAAGAATTGAACAATTGCCTGACTAACTGAGCTACAGCCATGTACTTTGTACTCTCTTACGCCCTGTGTGACAGACATTATATGTGTGTGTATGTGTGCGTGCATACGCGTGTAACTCTCTTTTCTTGCCTTCTTGTCTCGTCACTGTATGCAGAATGACAAACTACCTGTTTCTGGCTGTGATCATTGCACAGAGGTATATATCTCTCACACCACCTGTTGACTTTACGATCTTTGTTACTTGAATGTCTCGAATGGCAAGCAAACCAAAGATCAATGTGTAGCTATATACATAAATGCACACACACACGATCGCACACACATACGGTAATGTTAGATAGGTATATTTGCAAACTAAAAAATAGGCAAATAATGTACAATGTTGCTTCTCATTATTGTATATTGTATATATATATATATATATATATATATATATATATATATATATATATATATATATATATATATATATATATATATATATGACTACTTGATGACTACTGTGTGAAAGTGTATGTGTTATAGTCTGTGTGGTCCACAGAATATATGTTCCTGACAGTGGTAAAATTGGAGGTTTCCCTGAAAATCCATAAGAAATGAACGCGAGTCATTTTAGACCCTCCTATGAAAGGTTTGGTGTAGAAATACAAAAAGTACAATTTTGTAAAACTGATACATGGTAGGTTAAAAATGAAAGTGGCATGATATTAAAAACATGTTTTTGAGAAATAGCTGGACTATGAAATGATAACAACTTTTCATGGCGAAGTTGTTGCCAGAAAACAATTTTACCGGGTAATTTTTCCCCCACTTATGCATCTAAGGGTTAAGGTAACTGCCTTTTTTTTCAGATTAAACAAAGAACTTATGGAGTAAACCTTATTACTGTAGGTAACTGTGATGGGAAAATCAAGTGTGATTGAATTTTAATGCTTATGTTTTGTTTTGTCGTAATGGTAAATTGTACTTATTGTGTTTATGAAAGATGTTTTAAAGGGATGTTGTGAAACTTGGTTTCATATACATGTTTTGTCCTGATAGGTGTTTGCAGAAATGCTCAAGGTCGACCGTACAACACGGTGATGTCTCCAAGTTACACCAGATTTCTATGTGATTATCATATGTTGGAAAAGTTACCATGAAAGGAGAAATGCTGGAAGCTGCAGCCTGGAGGGTGAAGAGTGTTCTGCCCAGCAACAGAAGGATATAAATTAATGTGTGACATGTGAAGTCTTTAGAACTGCACTGAGTAAATATTAGACCTAAACTATCTGTGTAAAGGTCAGGGGGCAAAAGCGCACGATGATGGAATGGAATATGGTCTGAGAGAGGCGCTGTGGAAGATGGGAGGACGGCCATCTCCATCAACATATACTGTAGCCTGTCTTTGGTTCGCGAGCTGTATACTATGATCAATGTCATTTGGCAGCATCCGCGACAGCTTAATTTGGTGTGGACTATGGGCCTGGTGAATGGAAAAAGCAACTTAAATGGAGCTAAATCCTTGACAAACAGATGTGAGCCAGATGTTGCTGCCACAGAGACCCCCGTTGCACCAACTGTAGAGGCTGCATGATCTGGATGTGGACGTGTCTAATCAGAGGGAGAAAAAAGCATGTGCACACTGCTGTTCCATCAAGGATGATTAAGCCAGCGTTTTAATGACGATTCATACACTTTCTGTGTTTCGTCTATGACGTGTCACTGAATGTCACACTGCAAATGACATGATAAAGGCCTTTAGTGTTTCATTTTCACTGAGCTTTTATGACTATGAACAGTGGACAGATGGAATCAGTGGAGCTTTATTTATAATTAGATATGCATTACAATTGAACAGAGAGACAAATTTATGGTTTCAAACAGCCCAGCCTCTGTCATTGTTTATCTGCACCAAAGTAAAAAAGAAAATTTAAATAGGTACGTAGATGAAATATGATCAGAGAGCACTGTGCTTCCAAAGAAGGAAGGGTGGAGCAAAAATGAAATGGAGTGCAGCCATATATAGAAAAAGACTATTGCCAAAAGGATCAGATCTGGATAAAAACACATCAACAAAATGAAGGTCTAATGTTAACATATAACTATTAACAGAAGTCATCATTCATATTATTTATTGCTTCCGGTATTTGCATTTAAAGAACAGCTTGTACTCAAAAATCGCTTAAGTATAGTATTATAATACAACTGGTGCTCAAACTCCATAAACACATTGAATAGTGGGAGGCCACACAGAAGGCATAAAGTCACATGAGTAGATCACAGTCAAACTGATTAAGCTGTTCATTCTCTGGCTGTAGACACAAAATGTCACCCTGGCAGAAGTTTGAAGACAGCAACATTAACTCTGCTGAAGTGAGACGGGGCATCCAGCCTCAGCAGAAGGTCAAAAATTTTGAGCTTTTTTCTCATTTGATGGCGACTCTGAAATTCATACATTATTTGGGGTTATTTTTCTTGGTTTATACGCTCACTTGCTCCCTTTTGCTGACATTTTAAGAAGGACGACTGACACTGTTCTCATGTCGCTATGCTAAATATGAAGCCACAGGCTGGAGATGGTTCCTTAGCTAAGCCCAAATACTGGCAGTGGGGAAGCAGCCAGATGTTCATAACTACAGTAACTAACTGTGCTTCTCCTCCAGTCTCTGCAGGAAAGCAAATAAGTCTATTTGCCCAAATGTTTTACTACACTCACTCCGATGTTAATGATGCGCTCATGCTAAAACTTGATTCTGATCGCTGTTATTTGAAGCCCTAATGAAACATCTGTAACATGATTTAAAATGTATCAAAATGTAATAACCTCGTCGATGTGATTTCCTGTCTTCTCTGCTTAGCTTAAGCCAGTCTCTCAACTACAGCGGTTGTTGTTACTTGACTTTATCTAGGAGTATTGCAAGCTATCATCAAAGCTTATAGAAATAGTCTTACCCATTAAAACAAAACATTTAAAAAAGCACTGCATACGCTGTCAAAACTGCTAAAGCTCAAGCTACTTTGCTCAATTTCTCACTATCCTGTCAATGAAGCACTAAACTGTGTTGCTGCATTTGCATAACACGGAAGCTAACCTTATTGGTTTATGGGTTTTCTAAAAGCAGGATATATATATATATATATATATATATATATATATATATATATATATATATATATATTTGCTTCTTCAACTATACATACCCAGTATAGTATATACCCAGAAAAAGAAGCTGCCACTATTGCTTTAGCTGGAAATCTGTCCTTGTTAAATCTCTACATAAACTGAAAAATACAATCCAGAAAAATGTCTACATTCAAAAAAGTAGCAATAATAAATACATACATACAGAAATACATAAAAGAGTATCTATATAATGAGCCTGGGTTCTGAACAGAAATTGCAGGAGGTTTCAGTGCATTCATAATGAGTTTTCACCCTCTGAAGGCAACACATTTAGCATGGCTATTTATCTGCTTTTAACCAAGAAGCAAAGGTCAATGTGCCTGGGCCCAGCCTCACATACCTGGACCTCCAGCCCATTTGTACAAAGTAAAAGTTACAAAGACAGAAGCCAGTTTGACACAGTAAAAATGTTGTTTTGCATAGCATTTGGCCTTGCTGTACCATCATCTACTGTAGACTCGAGGAGAACATATAAATGCCAAATGCACAAATTTCAAAATATTAGACTGAGGCAAAAACTTATCAGCGATTGAGTTGATAAAAAATGAGACTTTTTAAGAAAAAAGTTGTTCATTCTAAATGTACAAACCCAAAGCAAACATGGCAACATTTTCCTGAAGCGGCAGACATGCAGTGTAATCCAATGAACTTAAAAACATATCTATGCTATAAGGACTAAGTGCTTGGCATTTTGTTTTTTGATTGCGTTTCCGATATCAAATCCTGAAGTTGTTGTCAGGAGGACAAACGCCTCTTATCACTGAGCTTACACGGCTCCTTTGATCACTGGTTCCCTATTGAGATATGTGGCCCAGTACACCAGGTTGAAGGTCCCAAACAGCACCGGAAACACTATCCTGGACATCTTGTCAATCTTGCTCACACTGTTGTAAGTCTTTTTAGGGTCGGGGGCCTTGGCTTCAGAGGGTTTGAGCTGAACAGCTGTGCTATTTGAAATGGTGGAGATGGATGCGTCCTTTGTAAGGTTGGCTGTGTAATTCACACCAGTTGAACAAGTGTTGTTTGGCTTTTTAGACAAAGCCAAAGGGTCTTTTTTCTGTGGAGGAGTAAAAAAATCAAATTAAATTCATGGATTTAGTCTACATACCGACAAGAGTGGCCAAAAAAATTGTGCTACACATTTAATAAACATAATAACACAAGCTCTTCATACCCCCCAACTCACACACACACACACACACACACACACACACACACACACACACACACACGCACACGCACACTCAACAATAAAAAATGGCCAGTGCAGGTTGAAAGTAATGTTCTGTGTCCTTGAGAAAAAAAGAACTGGCACTGTGCCAGCCCACTGGCAAAATGAATTGGCAGTTTATAGATCCACCATTGTTCCCGTTTAAATCATGCCTAATTCATCTTCCCACTCTTCTACTATATGGAAAGAGGCAAAAAGGAGTATAGAAAGGAGAGAAAGGCAAAGTGGAGTCAATTTTAGACTTTTTGGCCAAGCTGCTGAGAAATTTATTGATACTGTTTCAATGTGACAAAAACAGCACTGCCTGCAACATCAACTCTTTGATCGTTCTGAAAGTTACGAATATCTGAACAGTCACTTTCACTTCTGTCAGAAATGTCGGCTAATGGATCGTGAAGGTCAGTAGTGAATGTGGGAAATGCACCATGTCAAGCAAGACAACAGGTTAAAGGAGCTATGAGCTCCGTTGTGTAAAGTGAGCTTTATCCTTGTGAATGCACTTTGATAATACGTATATTGATAATACACCCTATGCAGTCGGCCACACTGTGAGTAACTGTAAGTAATTGCTGGTCAACATCTGTTTGCTCCAACTCCAACATGATCTGCTCGGTTTCAGTAAAACCTCACCTCAATGTCTGACTGACTCACACGGTGATGTTACTGACAGTGGTTATAAACAGACGCCTTCCTTTTCCCTCTTTGTGATTTTTAAATACTGCTACTGTATATTAGCAATGGCTCAAATGATGATATGTGATGGGAAAGAAGTTCCAAAGAATTATCCCCCAACTCCATACAGTAGCTACAAAATACACTGCAGGATGAATTTTAATTTACCATAATATCACCTAATATGTGCTGTTAAACTAGATTTTCATTGAGGAGAATTTTTAGACCCCACAGTGTATGATAAAGAAGGACACACACACACACACACACACACACACACCTTGGGCTGTTGGGCCTCCATTGCCTTTTTTCCATCCCAGGCCCAGCTTCTTTTGGTGAAGTAGTTTACTGTGGCAAATTCAATGAGGGCAGAGAAGACAAAGGCATAGCAGACGGCAATGAACCAGTCCATGGCAGTAGCATAAGCCACTTTAGGAAGTGAGTTTCGTGCACTGATGCTCAGCGTGGTCATGGTCAGCACCGTGGTTACACCTGGTGGTAGAGAAACGTGGGACAACTGTTCGTTTTCTTTACGTGCTTAATATTTACATCCACTATTTAAAAAAATGACATTTCTGTTTGAAAACGCGTGTCTTCGTTTTTTTAAACTTACCAAAAACGGTTCGTGCTGGCACAGACTCTCGATTGAGCCAAAAAGAAACTTGTGACAGGATTACAGTCATGAAGCAAGGCATGTAGGTCTGGATGACAAAATAACCGATTTTCCTCTTCAGATAAAAGTGAGCCATCATCACGGTGTATTGACCTGGAGGAAACAGCAGAACAGAGGAGGTAAAGCTGCTCAAAATGTGGACATTTTAGTTCCCTTTAATTCTAAGCCACATTCTGAACTGTCAAGACGAAACATAACTTAATGCCCTAATACTAAAAAATACGAAATATAAAGTTACCATGGAATTTAGTTTTATTTAGAAAGTGCTTTCTTTTTACGCATGTTTGCTAAAACTACAGTGAGAACAAGTGAGTTGGGTCTAAGGTCCACAGTCAAGGTAGAGAAAAGGATGACATCGTTCGGTTTGTTCTTTTTATGGAATTGGCTCACAGTAATACAAATACTATGAAGAAAGCAAAAATGCACTGCAATAAAAGTTGAGATTTACCTTTGTACTATAAAAATATATGCTTTTGTATTTCAGCTTTTACAGGAAGTTACTTTAAATAAGAAGTGTACACACAATTGCAGTAAAATATACATTGTATTTGAAAGATGTATTTGAGAACAATACAAAGAAGCTGCTGCACATTGGTGCTGGTGGTCAAATACATTTGATTAACTATATGAGGATGTGGCAAATGCTACATTCTGTGGGTCTGTCAACAAAACTTATAAGATTGAGAAGACTCCAATGTCTTTTCTGCAATGAGACTGTGGATGGTAAGCTAGGTGGACTTTGTTGTTTGAGTTCTTTTCTGATGACCGATCCCTCTCCCTGAGACCTTTCTCCGTTATACTAAAGTGGTTTGTGCTTTGTGTAATAAAGGATCTGTTATGGTGTGTGCTACTTCGACTTGCTGGTGTCAATCACTGTCTAATACTATAATGTGAAGCGTGGGAGGAGGACTTTGGAGCTGTCACTGAGATTAGGGCTCTCTATATAACCCTCTATTCAACAACATCCAGCAAAGGCTTCACTAATTGTGACTACGTTTCTTAAAACCGCATTGTTGGGAAGTCATCATATCCTGTTAACCGACTCAAGATTGCATTTGAAGGATTTTTTTTTTTTCTCAAAAATCCTGTCGAGCCATGGAGTCTGATAAACTATGGAAAATCCACAGATGACTGCTGCTTTCTCCTGGCAAAATCGGATTTTTCTGTCTCGCTAATCCCTTGTCACAATCTGCATCCTGTATATCTCTGTCAGTCTCTCCCGCTCTCCTTCTGTCTCTCTCTCTCTCTCTCTCTTTCTAATGTGTGTGCGTGTGTGTGTATGTGTGTGCAACAGAGAGTCCATCCCATTCTGTCAGGCCAAGCCACACTTGATTGGGGACGTACATTCTCGCCTTGCCTGAGTGCGAGCACTAAAACAGAGCTGGATCGGCAGTGATTACAAGCAGGTGCACGGATGAGCGCAGCCGAGGGGGGTTGAGAGGGACTGGAGGAAAAGTTAGGGTCTGGTCTGTGCCATGCAACCAGCATCATGCCCTTATTGAGAGGGACACATGTGTCGCCTTCTCTCCGAAGACTACTAGCCAGCAGCCCGGCTCTGTGGTGGCACAACCAGGTGAAATCCCCGCTCTGATCGGACCGCCTGCTAGGCTCAGAAGTGGATGGAAATCTCCAAGGCATGAAAAAAATGCGGCTTTGGTGGATTTTACTGTTTGGTTTTTGGAGAGCCTGTGGGGAACTGCCATTCATTGCGGAGAACAACGCGGCTATGTTGGTCAACTGGTGAGTGCAAATGAAAACCTTCTGTTGAGCTTTGCCGCTTTCTGTTTCGATCTCAAAGTGCTGACATGTGGGATGTACTGAAATTAAAAGGTTTACCTATCATCAGGTCCATTGCCGTGTCTCTATTTTCATCCTCTTTGGCTTAACCTGTGAGGTCAAAGGTCACCTCTGCCCGGTGCGAACACTTTGCCGAGCTATTCTTGGCTCATTAAAGAGGGTTTGTACCTGAGATTAGCAATGGCACTTAAGGCCATGCTGCATCAGTGTCTCAGCCGTGTGGGACAGGGAAAGAGTGAGACTTCAAATGTAGCAGCCTGTGTGTTAATCTCAACTTGTTGAGTGGTTGGAGTCTGGGTCTCCCAGCGTGAGCACAGTTGGATTTTCCCCTGTTCCATAAAAAGCATCGTGGCATTAAGCGTAAATACTGTGTGCTCATGCTGTACATTACCCAGGGTGACCATCGTCTTCCTGTGCCAGGATTAAGCAGCAATCTCCACAGCTATAGGAATTCCTCCCCTGTCCAAAACTCACTACCAATAAGCAGCAGAAATGTATTATTATACTTCTTTACATAAGAGAATTAAGCAGATGCCGCTCGCCCCCCTACGTGTCTCCGCTGCAACAGCCAGTCCCTGAGCTGTGACGTCACAGAGTAAAAGCACAACTGATGGGCCCGCATACGGATTAACCCTACAGACCCTGTGGTGCAGATACAGTCAGGTTTTTTGTTTTTTTTTGCCCACCCTCCCTCTTCTCCCGGCAGCCCCAGAGACAGCTGGCTGTGTGTGGGAGGCATTCTCAAATCTTTGTGTTTCATTCATTGTCTCTGTCCAGCTTGATGTGAAAACCTCTTCCTGTCACAACATCTCTGATTGGCACACACTGTAATAACGCAGAGCCGAATAATCAAGTGGAAGCGGGAGCTTAACACCCCTGCTCCTGCTGGAAGCTGCTGCGAGGCAGGAAGGAACATGAATTGAGGCTGAAACGTAAATGGCCGTGCGTATGATGCTGGAGATAGGTCATTTGTAATCCGAGGCCCGGTTGTCTGGGTTCAGGTGGCAGTTCGCTCTCGCCTAACTGTACCTCGGCTGGTGTAGATGTCCTCTGTCCCTGCGGTCTGCCCGATCAGATGATACTGATTGAGCCGAGAGCCTTCCTCTGCCACCACCACCGACTTGGCTGCTCCTTGAGTCCACGTGTAGACCACCTCCGAGACTGGATATGCATCTAAGAAATCAAGACAGAAAAACATGTAAATAAGGTTTTCGCTTATAGCTGTGTATTAAGTATTTACTAAAACCACTGTATAAATCACAGCTTGCTTTCAGTTTTACTGTGACATTTCACACCAACCAGATTAAGTTTAACACGTAGAGTATAAGAGAAGATATTAGAAAGATGTTCAAATGATAAGTGAAGCCTGAGAAAACAAAACGAAGATGAAACACGGGATAATGGCTGTACCTGTCCAACAGCTTTATCCTCATACTGGTTAAGATTACTAAACTCAGTTACACATAGACATGAAACATTCAGTAGATTTATGGATTACCAGACTGACCGAGCATTAATCTGCACTGTTTTGATAATAGCATTTGTAATACTCTTTTATACACAGAAATTTGGAGAACTAATTGGAAACTACGTAAAAAGTACATGGCTTTATACTGATACTGGAATAATTCTATTAAATGAACATGAAGTCACCTTAACTAAAGAGAGTATCACATAAACCAACATAGTTTGTGGCCGTATGCATTATGATAGTGTATTCAATATGTATAAACAGGAGATTAATATGCTTATTAAAAGGTCCTCTTACATATGGTAGCTGTTCCTGAAACGTTGCTGCTGCCAAAAGTGTGTGTGATATGCATTTCGAATATTTACAACTGTTGTTATGAATCGCATTCTTATCAGCTTCAGAAAATTGCACTGCACATCTTGCTGACATCTGGTTTGTTTAATAAGATCCTTTAGACACTGATGCGGTGTATATTAAATCAGCGCATCACTAAATTAAAATCAAGTGTCACCTACTGAATAACCATTGTGCCCCCCATCTCTGACAATGGGAGTAGCAGGAGTGTTAGTGGTTCAATGTGGTAGTGATCTTATTCAGAGTTTTCCGAGACAAAACACATACACACACACACACACACTGTGGATGTGTGCTGGGCACTGGAAATTATTTTCATGTTCACTATGAGCTTTTGTTGTTACTTCACCTCAAGCAAAGATGAGTTTGATAAATGACATGTTACGTGAGTACAATTACGTAAGAGTTGTGTTTTTCGTCGTGTTTGTTTACAGGGTGCAGGTACTGTGGCGTTTCTGGCTTCTGGCTCCCCCCTCGACTGATATCATTAAAAGCCTCACTCTTAAGCAGATAATCTCACACGGGTTTTCACCTGTCCTGTCGAATCGGAGAAGGTGGCCTTTTTTTCTTAGATCATCAAATTAGGAAACCATATTCCTTAGAGCCCCGAGCTCAGTGATCACACAGAACTGATACAGAGATCCGTCCATAGCTCCTGAGTAAACGACACTGTAAACCATTGTCTTACAGACTTTATTGTAGGATTAATGTACTGTTGGTTTTGGTCTCTTCAGAGACACATATACACTAATCACAAAAAGTTATAGCTTTGTACTAATAATAATATAGTAATAGCAACAGTGGTGGGTATACCATAAAGAAACATGTAATGTCTCAATAACTTGTCAATTGTTAGGTGTCGTCTTGGTCTCATGATTTCAAAATGTAAACAGCATAATAAGAAAGGAATATAGTATTTAAATATTCCTTTATGCTGTTTACATTACGAATTGTCATGGAACCAGTACATTTAGTGGTTGATTCATGGATCAGACATGCTGGGATTTTTGCGGTTATGCAACAAGCACTGAAACACTGAAAAATGGGACATGTGCATTCAAAAGTTTACAGAAGGTCAAATTAAGTTCACCTGTAAAGGTTACAGTGCATTTTAGGTGCATTCTGAAATTTTACCTGAAAGTCGAATATCCCTAACTATTTGTGAGTACAACTTTCACTTACTTTCTGGTGTTTTGATTCAAATCAAACACACACACACACACACACACAGTTCATTTAAGCTCATTCTGAAAACCAGCAAGAAACAAAAAATCTTGCTCACTTGTATCATAGAACAAAACCACGCACATACTGGAGATGGACTAAATCTGTTTGTGTTTCTCTATGTTGCACTACAATAATCCAGTGACTGTGGTGTTCGAAGACTTTACAGCAATTTAGACTGACCTCGGTTGACCAGCCTGTGGATTAGTGTCTCAAAGACACTCTGCATTGTTTCAAACAAGTCCTTGCACAACTGTGTTACATGAGCAATTGAATTTGTTTTGTTGTTGTTTGCATTTTGAAACATAGTCTCAAAAGTATATACAGTGTAATTGAAAGATTTAGCTACTGATGCTTTTGTTTACAGGGAAAATGAAATATACAAGACACATTATGTAATGGCTTAGTCATTCATTACTTTAAAGTACAATAACATGCATAACAAAATGGAATTTGACTTTAATCAAAGACTGGGGGTTAAATGTATTGACACAATATTCTGGAGATGCTGCAGAAGAGAAATAGAAGACATGGAAATTACTAAAATGAATCAATTACTTTCCTTAAACAAGCAATAAAGCAATACAATTTCATAATTACAGTCACATTTATTAGAATGTGACATTGTTAGTATTATTATTATTGTCTTTCAGTGTGGTGTTTGACATTTACTCTAGTAGACTGAAGACTGTCTGTCCTGGAGGAAATGCAAGGATACAGGATTTATCAGTTGAAAAAGATGCCTTGTAATTATTATCTGCCAGTTTTAAATAGGTTTTACTTCGCTGCCTGCCGACTTCACAGAGATGACAAAAAAATGTACCTTTCTGGCAAAAAAAAAAAAAAGTATAACACATCATTTCTATAGTAAAAACTAACTGTTGTTTCTAGACTTTCGAATATGTAACAAACATAGTATAATACCATAAATACTTAAGATGCCTGTATTATAGACATATTTTATTACCTTTGGACAGATATTTGTTTTCCTCTAGTTGAAGTCTTCATGCTGTCTTAAGCATCTCCTGCCACCAGCTTTATATTTAGCAAACAATCATTAAAGTGGTATTGATCTTCTCATCTAACTCTTATAGTAGATCCATCAGACAAATGTAAATAACAGTAGGTAGAAAGAAGAGTGGGAATCCATCCATATCATCCCTTTCTGAGGAATGCACATGTTTATGAGACCACTCTGCACTAAAAGACAACACTAGCCTACATTCTTTTTGCATGTACGTAGTTTGGTTTAATTTACGAAAGCTCTAAAAGTGAGTGAGTGGCCCACAGGTAGTCATAAGAGGATGGGTCTGCAAGACCATAGACATCCTAGATACGAGGCCACAGGGAGACTAGTTGATCCCAGAAAAGGCTAAAAATAGTAATTCCCTGTGTGTGTATTGTTCCTATAATGTTTAGTGACTGACATTTAGGGATTCCCTGATGCCAAATGCCTCCTCTGTCATCCTGACATAAACCTAAAGGCAATTTGAACAGTCTGTAGTATTAAAATGAATGCAGCATTATACGTGACATATTTAAATTTCACAGGCAGGAAATAACAGAGGTATCAAACTGGATAAAATGCCTGATCCCATGTTCAGTGGCACTCAGTACAAATTGACTTATAAGACAAAGTGAATGTGGACACTTTTCCCCAGCTCTCTGCCTTGTTTCATGTGTTTCTCCTGCTGCATGCTCTTTCCTTCATTCCCCACAGGCTACATCACAACACTTCTAGGTGAATAGTTCAAGCTCTCTGTGTTCCAGCTGCTGAATAATGACACATGACTAACATTAGTTTTTCTTCTTTTGTCAATCAAGCACAAAGTCAGTCTACAGTCTAGTAAACAGAGATTTATAGCATAATTATTAGCATGGGGCTCACTTTATTAAGCATCAAGCTGTGATATGACAAAAAACAAAACAAAACGAGCTGTTAGACTTATTAAGTCAACAGACTATGTGAAACAATTCTGTCGCGTTTTGCTTTGTATTTGCATTTCAGGTCATTTGTGGGTTTGTGAGGCAGCTGTCCCCAATTCATTTGTTAGGGGGAAGCTATTATTTCAATTATGAATAAGAGGCCTGCAAGTATGGGGCAAACAAGATTTGCATTTTAGTACATGATATGGTGCAAATAAGGCAGAGAACAATAACAGCACAGAAGACCGTACACGTTCTACAAGTAGACTGATTTGAATCTCGGCCTGTTTGTTAAGGTGGATGCAGGAGGGAAAAACAAAGTACAGGAATGAATCAGTATGAAATTCTAACAGCCCAGAGATCTGTGAACGCACAAATCAAACCACATTCAGTGTCTCGTTTGTTCTAAACCACATTAGCACAATAGCAAAACCAAAGGTTATTTGCTTTAATCTCAAATGTGTTCATGAAGCACAACAAAACAGGAAGCAAACTCTGTGGTTTTTAAGCAGCAGTTCACACCTTCACCCTCTGAATCTCGTCCTTGTCAAACTGTAAGCTGGTGTGTGGATTCTCTCTTCCACTTCTCTTCAAACCTCAGTCATATTGCCAGTAGGTTTAAACAAATTGTTTGATGGCTCAGATAATGTGTTTTCCTGTTTCTTGTTCAGAAAAAAGATGAGAATTTCGAAACTGGAAACCTGAGTGGAATTATGTTGCCATAAACCATTTTTGTTTTTATACAAAGTGAAACTAAATAGTTTGTTTTAACATGAGACCTTCATTGGATGCAAAGACAAATCGAGTTAACATTAGTTGTTTTTCCTCCACATCTGCAGATTACCTCTTTTTAATATTTCTCACTATGCAGACTCACAAAGAGAGCATCTAATATTGCTCTCACAATGTTGTTTTGACAATATTGTGTTAAATTCCAAGTGTCTGGGGGAACAACACTAACCTTTATCGTGGTTAACGGTCTAATTATTATTGTGAAAAGGAAAAACAGAAAGTTTCTTCATGTTTTCAACTACAGTTTCAAATGAAAAAAAGACTGAAGAGTTTAAGTCTCAAACAATGCATGCTGGGAAGGCTACTAATCATCACTGTTTCTGTAGAAAATCAGTTTGAATTTAGATAGTTATGTTGTATTAATGAACAATGTGTATATTAAGCATAAAAAAAAATAAAGCTACATCTAAGAGATGTTTGGTTTAGGTTTGACCAAAGATTGGAAGCTGTTAAAAACAGCCAGAAAATCTAAAACATCAAATCACAGGATGATATTTTTACATGTGTGCTTTGGTACAAACTGAACAGAAAAAAACTGCACATATTTTCCTAATTAACTGGCTTTAGATGTGCTGCTAAGTGGACAGAGCTATAGCTGTGTTCACTTCTTTTCAGTCCAGTTTAATGTTAAAATGAACTGAGATGTCACCGTCAGTTCATTGTATGCACATAAAAAGACTGAGTGTTGAGTCCATATGAGATGAACACCACAGCACCACCACAGGTCTACTGACACTTTCAAAGGTTTGAGATTGTGGGTGCTGGGAGTCCATTAGGTCAAAGGATTAGTTAGACTTAATGGAGTCAGAGAAAACAGGATCCACTGCACCACCGTACACTGTGCTGTACTTTTACTGTTTTGAAGGTAATTTTATGGTGAACAAAGTAGTTTGCATTTAATCCCAATACATTAACTTGTGTTAAAGCTTTTTTCTACTGCCACTCACTTCTACTCAATCTGTCAATCATACATTATTAATACCCTTGGAACAGGATGTTTATTTGTTCAGCTTGGTGGTGAGCTGCTGCATGGAATTGACACTGCAGGGATAAATAACGTTGTGTTGAATAAGACGTAACTCGATCACCTGTTGTTTCATTTATTAAATCTACAAAATGCCAGATCTCTGTTTTTAAACTTAAATGTTGTGTAATTCAGACTATCTGAGCTCCCTGTGAAGATAATGCACAACAAATAGCTTGGCGTCAAATAGCCTACACGAGCCAATATAGTCTCTGTTACTTTTTCTGATTATCCCCACCCCCGGGCTCAGCTGGAGGTTGAGGTGACCAAAGCAGGCGTGGCCAAATGTCATGACATCGAGCACACAGAAAGCACACTGTGCCTCTTAGAGCACTGAGACCTGGGATAACCTCAGTGAGTCAGTGGCAGGGAAGACCTCAAATGCTAATCTTAAGCTTACTAGACAGGAGCTCCCCAGATATTTTTGTCCCACTGGAGTTGTGTGCGGGAACATAACTAGCTTAGACGTCATGAGGAAAAATGGGCACAAGCCACAAGTGCAGCCATGCATGTGGGATTGGATTTTTAATGATTATCTTGATGCTAAACAGTGTGTAGGTTTTGGGTGTGTGTCTGTGCCCACTGCTGTTTCCACTGTGTGTGTTTCAAATATTTCCCATTAAATGTTGAGGTGGGAGAGCAGCCCTGACATGTTGATTAATGGCTTAATCAGGAGCAGCGTGTCGGTGTCTTCACGGTTATCTCCGGCATCGCCACAAAAATAGCTCTGCACCTGAGGGACCTGTCAAACACACTGAGGTGCAGTCGTCCCTGTGTCCCCCATGTGGATAAAGACACCAATGCCATATCAAAACTGCATGCTGCATTTCTCCAGTGTGATTCTAGGAAGGTTGGAAACACTCGTTTATGCATCACTAGTGTCTGAGTTGCTGACATGAAACGTTTACACTTTTCTTTTCTATTGCTTTATTTAATGCTGTTAGCATTTGCTTAAAGAAATGTTTTACTCACAGCTTCCAAATTTAAGGGGACAAGCGTGAGCATCCATCGGGAAATCCTCCAGCTGCATGGGGCATTCTGCTGATATAGTCAGTCTGAAAGAAGAAATCCAGAGTCAGAAAATATTGATCATCATCATCATCATTATCATCACATCATCATCACATTTTAACATATGCCTTTATTATAAATAATGTGTTTAATTTGGCCTGTTTAATTCTGGATACAGCCATTACCAATGAAAATCAGAGATTTCTTCATTAGTCTGTCTCAGATATTTAACAACGGAGTCAAATGTAATTTTCCCACCACAGAGCAATAAGCAACTAGCCGCAAGAGGTGCCCATGATGATGTCTATTTAGGAAGAATGATGCTACAGTGTGTGTGCGGAAGTGAGGTTGAGAATCATTTGCTCAAACAACTGAGGATTATTTTATGGAGTAAGGCTGCCACCTGCCTGTGGAGTTAGAGTAAAGCATAAATAAAGCTTAATGAAAATGACACAAAACCCTCCAGTGGCTCTGATGTGGCGCCTCATTCACACAGCTTTATCCAACACTGCCCTCTGCTGGCCACACTGAGTCAGAGCGAGAGCTGCAGAGATCAGACGGTTCACACGCTGCTGGCACCTGGCAAAATATGAGCATTTGACACTCACCAGATGTCATTTATATGTCTTTTCAATATCATTATGACTAGGTGTTACTATTAGGTTTGTGGACTTTACTTGCATATTTCAAGTTTACTTTCTGCTGATATCTACTTGTAATTCATCATAATTTATGCTGCCCATGATAATGCAGCATATACAATACTATTTTGATTGTAGGACGGTGCCATCGGTGCTTTAACTTGAGGAGTCTTCTACTACTTATCATATTTATACTATATGAAAATAAAACATTGCATTTGTGTATGTATATCGGTGCAGTACTAGTCTAAAACATCTAAAGTGAAACTTGTCCAAATGTAAAACTACAATGTGACATTCAGGTAATGTTTTTATCTGACATTTTTCTGAGCATGACAAATGCTCCACAAGGGGACTTTACACTAACGTGTGCAGCACAGTGTAACACTGAATGGCTTTAATTACTCAAGTATATCAGGTACTGGCTCCTTAATAAATCATAATGACCAATGAGGATGGTGCAGAAGAGCAGGCGAATATCCCACTGGAACAAGAAATAATTTTCATGTATGTTTTTACTAACACACACACACACACGCGATATTTTCATAGAACAATAGCGAGGGCACTGCACACCACTTGTTCTGTGAACAGTGTAGTGTTGGGGAGTAATGCACGCATAAAATGTTTCTCTAATCACCTTGTTCCCAGAACATGGATGCATTAACGGGCCATTGTGAGCCCATTTCTAATAGCCTGTAGAGTTAGCAAATGTACTGTAGATTTGTAGCAATTTTAAAGTCAGTGGATGAATAATCATTTCTGACATGTAGCCAAGTCCATTTCCTCTAACTTCCTTTGTTAATATTTGATTTGGAGGATTTATTGCCCTGATAAGATGATGACACAGCACTCAAATGAAAAGTGGATGTACTAAATGAGATGTTTCTATCTAGGATTTAGTATCTCTTTCTTCAGTAAGAACTGTAGTTATTGCTCTTTAAAAAAAGCTAGTCATCCAAAACAATCGGTGGAACAGTATGTTTTAACGACAAAAATGAAGTGACTTTTAGCCAACAGGATCTCCTAACAAGATGTGATCGACCCTGAATAATCACATAGAGCTCGTGTTAGTGTATGTCATTTGAGTGCATTGTGGTCACTGGGAACTGCAAATGAGTGCTAGAGCAGCAACAATCAGTAAAGGACTTGCTGTGCTCCTGCCACAGCAAAAGTTTCTACAATGTGGCAACAAACTGTGGTTAATGGTAGAGGAGCACAGAGTGAGGAGGAGGAGTGGAACATCGACTTCTCTGTGTCAGAGCACTGGGTCAAAGCAAACATTTCAAGTTCTCCTGATCTCTGGTAAAGAGTGCTTGGACAGCGGCATGACGCATCAATGCACCACTGAGACACATAGTAAGTACCAGCGTGTGGGCTGTATTAGTGCAGCGGGGGTCTTCGACATGATCAACAAAGTATTACAGGTTAATGGTGATTTTAGTCATCTGTCAACTTCTAGTTGGATTATGCAAGAGTGTTTGGAGCGACAGCTCTTATGAGTCAATGTTTTAGGTGTAAGACTGGAAAACAAAATGTTAATGTAATGGGATCAAAGATCAGGCCCGGGAAAGCTCACCTCATGGTGTAGAGAAGAGTCCCATCATCCTTCAGCCGCAGCAGCTTGTTAGGTGTAGTCATATTATGGGCGATGGATTTTTTACCGTTGAGAAAGAAGGTGTCGGGGGTCCAGATGTTACTGGCCAAGAGGTTATTCAGAGGAAGCATCTCCATTGGGCCTTTAAAACAAAGTCTCTCATCTTTCCAGCTCTGACGAAAGAACACATCGATAGTGTATTCCTGCAGAGGAAAAGAACACATTTAACAATTTATTCCAGTAAGTACACGTCATAACAACATCATAAAAACTACAGGAACACAGATAGAGATGTATTCACATTTATGGATTTATTGAGGAGAAAATTTAAAGTTGCAAAGTTCTTGTTTAAATTAATTTTGTATATAAGTGTTTGGAAGTTAATTTGAAAACGGCCTTTTACACATTGATCCGTAAAGGAAAATTTTAATGCATTTAGTAAACGGTATTTCCAAAATGTTGTTAAGCATGTTTACCAGTCCACAGGATCAGAATGCAGGTTTTCAAATATGACGTCAAGTTACCTCAAATCCTCAAACCCAGGTGCTGTATATTGACAAGTTTCACTAAATTTAAAAGATGTTCTTACCATCTCAGTGTCAGACACTGGACCAAAGCTGGTAACAAAGATGTTGGTTTTGATCTCCGTCACCTTTTCTGTAAGAAGAAATCAAATTTGGACTAATGAAAGTAATATTTTTCAGATTAACATCCAGTGTAAATATGATGGCCTAATGCAGGGGTTTGATTTCTCTGACACTACAGGAATCAATACCAATAACAAACCAAATTTGTAACTTCCATGCTCAGATTTTAGAACCTAACAAATAAGAAAAAGGAATAATAAGAATTCAGCATTATAATACTAAGTCTACTGAGAATAATGTCACGTTTCCAAAAAGACTTCAATGTCTATAGTGCGTTATCATCCAGGCATCCAGCCATGACAGAGACACATGTGTCCAATGTACTTTAAGCACAGAAGCCCTCATATTAAAGAAACCATCCCCTCTGGTCAAGTGCTTAGATCACTAGATTTCACCATCTGGACTGAGGTTTAATTTACACTAAAGCTCCTGTGTAGCATCAGGGCCATTGATTAAAGTTCTGACTTTGGTGACTCCTACTGGTAAAAAGACACAGTGACATTGCTTATGTTTGGAGTAAATCAATGTACGGCCACAGTATTGGTTTTCTTTCAAAGAAGAACCTCTGGTAATTAGAGTATGAGGATTATAATACAAATAAACTTATCCTAAAGGACCCTGCATTTACAAAGCTAACTGTGGGATCAGCTATTGTATGTGGATCAGTCAGCACATACTGACTTTAAAGTGGAGCAATTTTACTTTAGTATGAGCAAACAGATTGGTGTTTTGTTATTTATGTCACAGCATCCCTCATTGTGTTATTAGGGTCTAAACAATTCATCTTTGTCATACACAAACAGACATGATCCTATTTTCTGTATCTTGAACGAGTAGAAGACTGACATTGGCAGATCGTTGTTTTCCAAGTGCACAGTGGACATGCGAGGCTTTCTTTACCAGCTGTGTATTACAGGAATCATGTATTCATAACAGCATCATCAGTTCTTATCCAGCATATGTGTGACTGTAGTAATTATCTAAATGACAGAGCTGTTGAGGGTGGTGTCTTCAGTGGGCTTACCTCCCAGGCCAGGACGGAGTCTGTTGTCATAACCATCCAGCAGTCCGTCAAGGATGCGGGTGAAGATGGTAATGTTGTCATTTAATTCAGTCTCTTTGGGGGTCACATCCTGGGACAGGCTGAATACAAGATCATTGTGACAAATATTGACTTTAGTTAGTAGAAAGCAAGAAATCAAAAAAATACCACACCTTTAAACTGGGCAGCAATGTCATCTAGCACAGTGAAACATGCAAAACTTAAATCATTCAGGCAAATGTTATATTACAGAACATTTTAAACTGTATATACTAAGAGAGTTGTCGTTGAAAAGTGCCTGAAAAGCTGTGCTGGGAAAGTCACAGTACAGAAGTCAGTTCCTTACCTCAGACGGCAGGTGATGCTCACAAGCAAGACACAGAACCACAGACGTCTCATTGCAAAGTTGTAGCACATTCCATTGCCCATTCCTGAAAAAAGTCGTGCTCACATTAACGCAGATCTTCACCATCTCTGTTAACGATTTTCGTCTCAATTTAAAGCAGAATTTAAAGGATTTGATTGATATTTTTTTTTAAGAGGACCCCCCCCCCCCCCTCCCTTGTCCTTCACTGGGCAAACTAAATAGTAAAGAACAAACCAAACATGGATATTCTGCACACACTGCCTAGAGGTGTGTTCAGTAAACCAGTATCAGGTGCACAAATCTTTCCACTACTCCATCCAAAAAGCAAATGCACATCAATGTGCTGACAATAAGGCAATGCCCCATGCAGTCTTTTCTGTGTATTAAAAAAGTGTGGATAGTTGTCTTTCCATAAAAATGATAGAACACTACAGGCAACACCTGTAAGACATGCAGATGTTAGCTGGTAATACAAATGAATAAGTTCTCATTCTTTACATCACACTTGCCAGTATAGTGTCCTTTCTTTGTTCTGGCCTCTCCTAGCTCTCCAGTCTCACTGCAATTTCACTCAATTAACGTTTTCTTCTGCTGGACACAGGCTGCTCACTACCTACATGTACAGCGTGTATAAGTACATCCTGCCAAGCACAGCTGCGAATCCCGCAATCAGATGGACTCTTAACATCCACTAAATCTCCTCAGTGCTGCTGTAACTGTGCGCACCCTGCACTGCATCCTCTTCATTCACGACTCACTACAGCCTCCACTCATCCCCCTTCAGTGGGAAGGAAAGCATGGATACCTCCTTTGGTCCGGCTTTCATCACCACCGCCGGTGCTTCTCTAGTTTACCGGGGGCAGCAGCAGCAGCAGAAGCAGCAACAGCAGCAGACCTCGGGTATTAGGTATTCACCACTGAAGCCTATATTCTCCTCCAATGCCCACACGTCCCACTCTACATCTCACGCTGACCTATAACGACGCTGTGCTGCACAGGCGCTGAGCAGCAAAGCTTACCACACGAGACGATGCGTAGTCAAACTTCTTCCAGCTCCAGATGATCTCACACGCAGATTGAGCTGTTTAGTATTGGGCATCAATTCTTCAAAACGTCCCCTTCAGCCAGTAATTGCATATTGGAAAGAAAGGAGAGGGGGTCGGAAACAAAGCTGGGGACTAATTTCACTGTCAGCGAGGTTTATTTAGTCCCAGAGCGATTAAAAGGTTGGCAGGGAAAAAAGAAAGGCTTCCCAACACTTGTGCTGACTGACCATCCTTAAGTTTGGTCTCCGGGGAGCTGCAAGCACACAGCAAGCGCTGCAAAACATCCGAGGCTGTTTCCACAGGCAAAAATGCAATGCAAATAGACTTTGGTGCGAACTAAACAGATGAGCGTGCAGTGCGGTGGGAAAAGCAGGAGCAGGGAGTGGAGGAGGGGAGGATATGGGGAAGGGGGGGTGACAGAGAGGGAGAAAGGAAAGTGCTACAGCCGTCCAGTTACAGAGAGAAACCATGAGAGGGATCTCCACAACAGCATAAATGTGTTATGTGGGTTTTTTTTTTTAAATCTGATCTTCTACTGTACTTCATCAGCAAACTGCACATCACCATCATCATCATTATCATCAACATCACAGACTGAACATGATGCATTGTATCTCAGTAAATGTGGTATGGAGCCTGCTCACTGCAGGAATTTCTTCAAGATATGCCATTAATGTGCTTCCAACATTTATTTCATGTGTTTTGAATGCAATGCAATGATACTTTATTTTTCCATTCACTGTCCTTAACAGCCAGACACAACAGAGGTTGTGACAGCAAACAATTAGAGTCATTTCCTTAACGGCATATTGCAAGGTAATTAAAATATGAATAATGAAAGACAGTTACAGCCTCAATTGTGATCCCAGGTTCCTTCCACTGTGGTTAAATATTAAACAAAGACAGCACTGATATTGGATCATATTAGAAGACAACCAGACCTCAGGGATTAGATGTGCTACAGTACCTTATAAACTTTGATCCCTTGTTCTGACTTAAGTGGGACACAAACCTGAAAAAACAGACTCCTGCTCTCTTGGTTAATGGTCCAGATTGCAGGAGGAGAAAATATGTCACGCATGTCTGCCAGAAGCACAAATAGAACTCCACAGTATGTATTTCATCATTTTGCATCCATTTCCACCAGAATTAGGGGCAGCTCACTTCAAACATGGTCACTTATGGGCGTTTTGAAGGTTGAAAAGTTGTTTGTGAATTTAGACTCAAGGCGAAAGGCCTCTGTTTCCTGTTCCAGTACATGAAAACTGTACATAGAAAAAAATCGATCAGTCAGAGGCAGCGATAACGTAACACAGAGAGTAATTCCCTTTTTGTGTGTGTGTGTGTGTGTGTGTGTTAACAGGAATGCTGTTGATGGGAACAAAAAGCTGTATGCCATCTATGATACAAGGTAAGAACCACACTCTGGATGTTGTTGTCTGTAAGGTATTACAATCATGTACAGCAGCAGAAAACCAAGACCAGAGTCTAATTCTCGATTAAACACAATGAGGAATAAATGGGGGAGGGGCATTAATAGCGCAGATTCATTATAAAACTTAAATTTTTGGTACTGCACGTCGTATTTGGTGTCAGGCAGCTACTTCTGATCTCTGTCTCCCACCTGTGAAGCTCTAACAAAGCCACAAACCCAATGTTTAATGAACATACAGAGATGATACATATAGTCAATTAGCTGCCTTTTCAGCACATGGTTCAACATCTAAACATCAGGGTTTTTTTCCATGTTCCTTCTCAAGAAAGGTCCAAAGAAGAATGTAAAAATGTACACACAGTGCATTTGTGGACCACTTACTGTAATAGGCCCCCTTTAAGTTTACCAGCTGTGCAAAAAGGCAAGAAGAACCACATCTGAGTCAACTGAGTCTGAGGAAGACTCACATCTGCTGCCAAGGATCAAAGTCACCACGATCACATTCTGGCCCATAAATGGAAGATAAATTGTGTTTTAACACCTGAATAGAACATCTACAGATCCTAAACAGTGCATATATCTCCCCTATTTGTTCTATTTTACAAACCTTTAGGCCAAAGTTCAATGTAAATTAAAGCCATACAAAAGAAAACTAAACCCCTGGGCCAAAAGTAACGAACAATTAATGGCAAAGCAAATCTTTAATATTTGCATGTAACAATAGCAGGGAGCAAACTGTGGCCTGCAGTGAGGATAATTAAAGCCGGCTGATGAAATGTACAGTAACAGTGAGCTAGTGGTCACAACAAACCACATGTGTGGGAGCAACAGCCCAGAGACAAGTGAAGCGAACAAAAGTGTTTCATTGCTACTGAGGGTCACTTACAGAGACAGTGCGTTTCTTCTTTTAGTCTCACTTTAAGACAAAGTACTTGTCAGGTCACACTGGAGTAGGCAGAAGTTTATTACAACCTAGAAAAACCATCTTTCATTTTGCCCACATTTGTTAAATCAGGGGCTGGGGGGCGGTTGGGGGCAATTAGGAGACAGCTGCCAGCAAGAGACTTTCTGGCTGCTTGAGTTCTCGTCAGGTGTGACGCTTTGGAACAGGTGAAACTCGGGACGTCACACACGTACACTACCTCTCTGCTCGGATGGGACCCTGCTTAAATAACCCCCCTGTGTGCGCTCTGTCACGTGGCCTGTCATCATTACGCACGCTGACATGGGGAGACATTTCCAAAACTCGGAGTTATGTGAGGGAGCAGCCTCTCAGAGGACCGTCCGCAGCGCACACGGAGCTGGTGGCCCGCGGACTTCGCACCTGTGGACTGCTCGCCTTCCAACGTACGCGTGACAAACACTTTACAGCGTCGGGAGGCGGAAACCTGGCAACCGGAGGATGGAGACACGGAGCAGACTGCAGGCGGCTTTGCGGCTCCGCTGCCGTGTCACAGGCAGAGATGAACGCATCTGACACCAGAGGAAAAGCGTCTCTACCTCACGGAGCGCGTTAGCACAGGCTGAGCCAGAGGAAAAACATCATGTGGCACAAGTCTCACCTGATTTAGGAGAGCGCCGTGGCTTAGTCATTTGTTGGCTGGACAGCAGCCACCCAGACATCCACACACCACGCGAGGGATGTGGGGAAGCCAGAAAACGGGACCCTTAGACATTATCTCACTGCCGCTGCTCGTGGCAGTGATGTGCTGTGCCCAGAGGTGAGAGTCCGGGGCTCGAAACTGCGACACCGGGGTGGGTGTCCCCCTGCAAAAAGAGTCCCCGTAAGCTCACTTGTTGTCTTCTGTCTTTCAGCGTCAACGAACCGGGGAACATGTCTTTCGTCAAAGAGACGGTGGACAAACTCTTGAAAGGATATGATATTCGCCTCCGGCCAGACTTTGGAGGTATGTGTGGGCTTCCTCATTTGGCGTGTTTCACCCTAATGAGTCCCCGCATGTTTCTGGTAATGCTGGTGATGGATGTTGTCCACTGTTGATGGGAATGTGTTGGTTTTCAGGTCCACCCGTTGCTGTTGGCATGAGTATAGACGTGGCCAGTATAGACATGGTATCAGAAGTCAACATGGTAAGTAACAGACAAATCATTTCTGGAGGGATTTCTAACGTTTGGGGCCATTAATGAACCACATTTGAATTTCACAAAAAAAAAAGTGTTATGCTCGGGGATTAGGTTCGTTTACAAATGATGAAATAATCATTTTATATAGATCATGTAAAATTCTGAAATAAAAAGACCCCGAGATTGTTCTTATTAATGGCTTATAATGCAATGCTTATAAAGCACTGCTAAATGATAAACACGTTTAATTAAACACAGTACCAAACAGGGAGGCCAAAATTAATGATCACAACCTGGCAACCACTGTTAAAATGGTTATTAAAGCATCACTAAGTGATGTATAAACTATTAACAAAGCTAGTTGTAAGCACTTAAGGGTGACTTCATACAAAGACTAGAAATAAACATACAACTTCAAATTATCTAAAATATGAAAATCATTGTTTACAAACATCCTGAAGTCTAGTTTGTGCATATAGGCTCCTATAGCTTGGTGATGTACAGATTATGGCTGCTAGTCTCCTTTTTGTTTCCTGGTTCACTGGCTCTGTGACTCCAGCAGCGATGCCCTAATGGCCTTGTCAGATGATAAGGTCAGTACGTCCTGCTTCCATGTCTTCTCCTTTCACACAATATATTCAGTATTTTTAGTGTGTGTGTGTGTGTGTGTGTGTGTGTGTGTGTGTGAGAGAGAGAGAGAGAGATGGGGCTACCACATCATGCTCTCCATACAGTTTAATACCTCCTTGCCATCTATTATCGGTCTGAAGTGTTGACAGAGCTTGATGCTTGATCACATGGTACGAAGAGGAAATAGCCCCTGACATGCTGTCCTGACAAGGATGTGTAAATAAATGTACCCGTGGTGTATTTCAGCGCATCTCTGGTGTCATATTTTGTAAATTAGATAGATGGCTAAGGAAGCTATTGCTTATTCCGTTACTTTAAGTGCAATTGTATAGAAAATCTAAAAGTCAAGTTTATGTTTTTTGTTAAAGATATTAGTTCAGTCATTATCTGTAGAATGAAGTAGCATTTTGGATGTGTCAGAATTTGCCTGACAATCATTACATTTTTAAGTTTTATTCAATACCACAATGATCCAGTAATAGATATTAATAGTCTGAATATCCGTGGTACATTGGAAACAGGAATCACTAATAGATAATTGAATGGCACCAAAGTATAGACAGTGATAAAATGCAAAAAAGGGTTGCCTATATTTTTCAGAGAGACTTTGAACACTCCAAGATTTGACTAAACCTATTTCAGCCTTTTGCACTGCAAGCAAATAGAGAAATAAACATATTTTTTGTCCATTAAGTCTGAAAATCAGTTAACATTCAGAACTTAATGGGCCAAAGATAATCTTTGTACTAGAGACCACATCCGGTTTTAAGTCGAGAGTTGCTGTGTGCACAGTCATACTACATGAAACGATTAGGTCTCAGCAGTGCTCACATCTGCCTGACTGTGTTAATGGTTCTTGGCATGCAGATGGGACAGAGGAAATACACTTCCTCCTCAGGCCAGAGGAATTGGACACATCTAGAAAATAAACACTCCCATTGGCCCTTAAGTGTGTGCTAAAAAGGAGTTACACTTGATATAAATAATTGGACACCAGGAGCTGGTTGCATCTTGTATATAAGACATTGTACAAAGAAGTCACTTGCTTTATTTTTTAATATCCAAAAATATCCACAGCATCCTGATGATTTATCAAAAACACAGGAACAAAGAGGATCATCAGTCAGACTGCTTGAACATAATAGACTCTGCTATGGCTTAGGAAGCAGAGAAGCAAAATGGCCTTATTGACTTCTTTCTTTTTTATTATTTATTATTTTATTTAAATTCATGGAGCTACAGAGCTGTTTGATCAGGCTATTATTAGCAGCCATTTCCTATAATAGTTTATCTGTGGTCCTGAACAACATTATGTTGTTCCTTCTTCTTTTGTCTATGCTGCATTGCAGTTCTCTCTCCAGAGGGCTTTGACATTTGTAGCTTTTCTCACATTTTGCTCACTAGAGCATCTCAAGGCTGCAGATTAACCCGTTTATGGGAGGTCCTTCTTACACACCGATGTTACAGAGTGTAAAATTGTACATAAAAACTTGCAACACCTCACATTTGAAGAGAAGACTTTGTGGAGTGTCGGGATGGGTTTTTGATAGCTGGTCCTGAAGTGGATCTGGTTGAAAAAAAAAAAAACGTCATTCTCCTATGCAGCAAAGGGAAAATTTAGTTAAATAGTTATTATTTCCAACAAATTATTATTCCCCAATCTACCAGATTCGATGAGGGATTAAATGATAAGATTTGGACTTGGATTAAGATTCATTAAAATTGAAGCGCATCCTTAGTGTTTTGTAATATACAGTATTGTGTTCTGTGACTAGATATAATTTGGGGTAATTTACACTAAAAGAACGTGAGGGGATGAAAATGTAATCCTAAATCTAACATGATAATAATGCCCATTTATTTAGAAATGTTATTTCATCATCGGAAATAACAAAAATGGTCAAGAGTGTGTAAAAATAGTTATAGTAAAATGATAAATTATATGGATATATATTATCTATCTATTATAATATATATCATATCGGACTTTTCACATTCAACAAGTTTCTTCTGTTGCTTTTTTTAAATACCTGCAGTCCCATCAGTGTTTTGTTTCTGTTGTACTGGACTCTTGTATTTTTAAATATGGACATTTCTAAATAAAAGAGGATAAATGTGGTTTCTGATGGATGAACTTCTGCTGCAGGGTCTGATTTCGTGACACGGGCAGGTCCTAGGGCCATTAGCAGAGGAGAACAAGGGAAGGGGAGAAAGAAGTTGACTGAAGTTAAGTTTATCTTGCCGACCTTTAGAAAAAGCTGGATGCTTTTTGACACAGCTCTGTTCCACATACACAAGTTTTCTTCCGAGGGGAGCTGTTTGACATTACTGAAAGTAGATTTAGAGCAAAACATCAGACTTGGTGAGGGAGCCGGTGACTTCCAAAATGCTGCTTACACCCCTTGATAACTGCTCTGGTGCTCTAGCTTTAATTCAGCCATCATAAATATAATGTTATGTACTTCAACTTGTTTTCTAAGGAAGACACAATATTTTTATTGTACTGTAGCTGCATTTGAAGACACATTGGTTAAGTTATTCCGTTTCAGTTTCAACCTAATGATCTTTAGATCTTCAACTGTTTTATGTACCAGGGATTTTAAATATATTTCTAAATGTAGGATTTTCAGAGGTAACTGACTTTGATGACTGCTCACTCACAGACAGACCAAAGCAGAACTGGCTGCTCTCCCTCTCTCTCTCTCTCTCTCTCTCTCTCTCTCTCTCTCTCTCTCTCTCTCTCTCTCTCTCTCTCTTTTAAACAAGTGGAGAGCATAAATGTGTTAGTGACACATTTTCAAACAGCCACAATCACACATGGTTGTGGCCCATTATAGTCCACGTGGGAGAACTGCAGAGCTTGTTGTCTAGGAGATGTAATTATTAATATATTTCTGAATTTTCTTGATCCCTATTAGCCAGACGTTCATGCTACAAACGTGCACTCTAAGAACAAAATGCATTTTTTTGTGTACTTTTAAGTGATCTCTCCCAGTTTTGTGAGTTCCTATACATTGCAGAGAAGCACCTGTCCAGACACATAATCCACCTTTCAAGCTGTAAAGCAGAACATCCCAGTGGTACTTTTACACATCTATTTACCAGCATGTGAATGAGTCAGCTGGAAGACAACTCCATCATGTGCTAAAACAACAATCCATTTTGACAGTTTTACACTGTCCACCTTCTGCCTGGAGGAAGTGTTACCCTTAAAAAGTCATACTACAGATGTTCTCTCAGATTTACTGCATATCACGGATACAGTATAGTAGCACACCAAAGGCTCCAGGACCCTGCTACTCACAAGGTAAGGAAGATGCCACTAGAAATTTAGTGCAGTCCCACTTTCACACTGTGCTGAAGCAGTACTGCAGTACTGTGCAGGAATATAAACCTTCTACTCGTCACTCTAAGGGCAGTTAAAATGAAAGGGAAACTTCAAGGGTTTTACTGGGCAGATCCACCAGATTCCAGGTAAAAGTTACTGTGAATGAAAGAACTTTTGATTTATGGATTTCATTTATTTGCACTTGCACCCATGCGATGTTAGGAAATGCTACTATTAGTACGTACTTTAAAATAATAAAACTGGCATGAAGACACTTCACAGTTTTGGGTTATCTATACCATTATGACCAACTGTGTAATTTAATATAATCCAATACAGTGGCTCTGCCATGAATTCTACTTTTAAAATGTTATAATTTCTCAGTTTTTAGGTTGAAGCTGTCAGACAGGTGATAATTCTACTATGCGTTTATTATTGAGGTCAAAATGGGTAGAGGAGTCGTACTGGGATGCATTATAAGAAGAGCTGGATTTGTTTTGGTCACCTCATTCGTTTTTAAATAGGATACAGATACTGGTGCCGATACTAATAACTTGACTTTGGTGCCATTTCCTGATGAAAACTTTTTTCAAAATCAATTTCAAAAATTTTAAAAAGGAACAAATTGTAAACAATACAAATACTTAGAATGCAGATTGGACAGTTGCATGTCAGTGTTGAATGCTGCATGTTTATTGATGAGATTCACTTCCTGGTGACTGAAATTTAGATATTGAATGACAAAACATTTATTGATAATTGTAGCAATTTTGTCAAAGCCATAGAAGTATTGTTAATTTCAGTACCCACCCCTACCTAACTCTGGCCTGGGAGTATTTTAGTGCCTTTCAGCTCATTGTTTTTATTATCATATAGTGCTTTACAATGTTGCTTCTCATTCACCCAATTTCACACACACACACACACACACACACACATACACTGATGACAGCAGCTGCCATGGAAAGGGAGTCGAACCATTGTCGCTCCAACAGCTAATACATAAGCTACATTGTGTGTATTTTAATGTATTTACTGAAAATACTCAATTGAGAAATAATATTACTCTTAATATTATGCCCAGTAAGTGTTGGTTAGTTGCAACCTGGTTGTTTTTTTGTTTGCTTTTCTTTTGGTTTGTATTTTATTATCCATAATGGTTTAAGCCTTTGATATCGGCATATGCACCACAAATGCTTATCAAAGTGCTTAATGCATGCTTCATTCATATACCTCATTACTTCATCCTAAAGAAATTAATTTCTGTGTCAACAAAGCCAGATGAGCAAATAACATTAAACACCGTGAGCTGCTTACCTACATTTATTTTTGTCTATTGTTCAGTCCCATAATGCTTTTTTGAATTGAATGTGTTTGGAATGTTACTATTATACTGTATAGAATTTACCACAGAAGAATCAATCTTAAGTATATAAAGACATGTTTTGTTTAACCTTTTTTCAAAGTGATAAACTAGAATATTTACCTATTTTATACCTGTTCCATAGAGAATAACTCTCAATTCATACCTCTTGTAATAAAACAGAGAAAATTTCTTTCTCTTGATCTTTCTGCTCCATAAAAATAGCTCAATGCCACCGTGATCTCGTAACATAATTATACCTACAAGTTGCCTGTTTCTAAGATGATGAAATGAAATGGTTTCATGATTTGTTAGGTTTGTTAAATGATGTGTGGGAGGATGCAGAGACTGGAGTTATTAAATGCATGGTTTGTAAAACAGATATAGTACACTTTTGAGTCCTACTGGGATAACTTAGCTGTCTTTTGGAGTGATGAAAAGCCCCCCTCTCTTTGCACAGGGCTATTCCTGTATTCCCAGCAGATACCCCGGTGTTAAGTTGACGTAGACGATGTTTGACTGGCACACAGTAACCACGTCTGAACATGAGACTGTGAACTCTGTGAGCCGAAGATGACATGACAGTCTCATCCTCCCACTGGGCCTCATTTACTCACTGATATTGAGAACAAACCCCTCTCTGTCATTTTTAGTCTACATAGATGACGTAGGCCTAAAGATAAAAAAAGAAATTCATATCCACAGGTATTTTCAAGATGTTTTGTAGTCAGTTGCTTCACAGTTGATGATTTCAAAATAAATCATTTAGAGACTTTGAAAGCTTTTGTTATCAACCATAGGTAATGTGATTAGCTTATTATGGGATATTACACTCAGTCATTCTCTGATGTGATGGTCCACACTTGAGATTCATTTCAAATAGAGCTGGGCCATAATTTAATATTATCTTTAATAACTTTTAATGTTTTACCATATTCAGGTGTCACATTCAGCAGCTGTGTGGCTATTGGCCGATGAGTCACAGCCAGTAGTGTCTGTGCAGGTTTACAGGACAGGTTTCTCACTATTAATCCACTGTGATGTAGTGTGTTTTACTCCAGGTTCCCACCACTGCAGCCTCCTCCATGTGCTTTGTATGCGTTAGTTTTGTTGGATTCCTTCTGTGCCCCCTTACAGAGAACAGCCTTTGATTTCTTACAGTTAATATTTCTGACTGGCATTACGCACCTTTCTGCAATTTCAAGTTTTGAGATGCAAATGTACATCAAAGGACTAGTGCATTAAGAATAGATTTGAAAAGTTCAAATCCGATTGTAGATGTTGGGCTGTGGGTGATGGCAGGGTTTCTGTATCAGTCTATATTACAGGATTTACATATCCCAAGTAGCTTAAGTGATTCTTTGACAAATGTGATCGCCCATAAAAAGCTATGATAAAGCGGCAATTTGAAAGGCAGTCGTCACGTTATAGAAAAATCACAATTGTCAAACTTCATAGAGCTCTACAGAAAACCTGCAATTTAATTGAATTACTGTACAGTGACTACTTTATCTAAAAATAACAGGCCTGTGTTTATATTTTTATAAGTGAATTAACATAACGAGACACTTTCTGAGCAACCTCTACTTTATCGGACATTAATTGGCAACACTGATCACCACAGTGGCTATCAGAGGTTCTCTCTCTGTGTTCACAAACATAGAGCCTAGTGGGACCCTGCAGATTACACAGGGGACAAGGAGCAGGAGGCCATAATGCACAGTGTGTACAGTGAAAATCTTCATATTTACCATTGTTTCTGAGATGCTACACGACGCAGTGCTTAAGGCAGTAACAACTGCTGAGGTGGAATCTGAAGATCTGAGATAGACTAAAATAGTTGTGGTCCAGACATTAAGTGAGAGGGTCGGTACTGTAGATGGGCTCTGTCTCTGTAGTATAGTGTAATAGCTGTTGTATAAAGCTGATTCACCCATCCCACACCTCTGCTGTATGTGGGAGGGAGTGTAATGAGGGCATTCTGTTCACAGAGGGTGAGTATCGGGAGGGAAAAGGCATCTCCAAAAAGACTCGAAAAATAAAGCAGCCATGAGATTATCTGGAAACATACTCAGTTATATTACTCACTACAAAATGATTGATCTGGGATTTTACTACAAGGAAATAATCAGAAATAATAATCAAAATGACTTAAAACTAGATGCAGTGTCTCCTAATTGTGCATATACAATGAATTATTTAAAGGATCCAATATTATATTATACTGTTTGTCGTCTCATAGTATATTTCATTCCTGACACAAAACGAGCCTACAGCGCGTCATCTGTGCATGATGCAACCGCCTCTATGCACCAACTATGCTGTATGTCAATGAAAGCAATAGTTTATTTTATTGAAGTACTTCATAAGGAATGCAATCCTGCTGACCAACGTGGAGTAATATTAGATCAGTGCTAAAGAAGTATTGATGTTAGATCCAAAAGATATCCAGGCATTGTTGGACATGAATACTGTGAATATGCCATTGCACCAGAAATGTAGGCATTTTCAGCACAGTCAACTTTTTGTTTATTTCCTGAGACCTGCTTATTTATTTATGAAATCATTAGTCAGCAGAACAAAGTCAAGTGAGCTAGTAAAGGACTCCATTACAGGGCTGTGATTGATGGACCAACTTGTGGAGCTAGGTGCAAATACATGCTCTATAAATTACTGAAATGTCCTTAAGTCATCTCTCTGTCCAGCCTGCTAGCTAACTAGCAACAGCATCAATCTGTGGTTTGAATATGCACTCAATCGCTATGATCAAACATAACAGTGATGCTTTTCTGCTGTAGTGGAACGTTGTAGAAGACCTGATAATATGGCTGCAGAGGGGGGCCTAATCAGAAAAAAAGTTCTTTGACAATTATTACAATTAATTACGAAAACATCTACTCTAGTTTTGAAGCTCAATAAATTGCACATTTTTGAAATGAGTTACATTATTTACAATGTATCTGTTGTATGGCGTTCTGGCATTTACCTCGTTTAACTACACAACGATGCTGTATCACTCCTTGCAGGACTACACGTTGACTATGTACTTCCAGCAGTATTGGAGAGATAAGAGACTGGCCTATGCAGGGATCCCTCTCAACCTGACACTGGACAACAGAGTAGCAGACCAGCTGTGGGTCCCTGACACCTATTTCCTCAATGATAAGAAGTCCTTTGTGCACGGTGTCACAGTGAAGAACCGTATGATTCGACTCCACCCGGATGGCACCGTTCTCTATGGCCTCAGGTGAGCGTGTTATTAACCTACATTTTCTAATTGTGACGTTTATTTTCCTCAGCGGGAGATAGAGCGATGTCAGAAAGATACCTTGTTCACCACCGAAAGGTTCAGGACTTCCCTCAAAATCCTGGCTGCCTTTCTTTTAGAGTTTGTAATTGAGTTAAGCTTAGCATGGATCACAAATGCAGCAGAGAAGAGAATATCGGGAACTGGACTGTGAGTTGCTGGACTAATGTTCTAGTTGGGTCCCATTAAAACACTGATATGATTACGCTCACATGATGTTTTTGCACTGATAGAAATTTGATACAAAATTCCAAATGAACTCTGAATTTTTTCCCTGTAATCGTTTCTTTTCACAGCCTACATGTTGTTTCCCCTGGATTTTTTGAGTTACTTTTAAGTTTTAAGACTTTAAGTTTTAGTGTAACACCTTATGTTTTCATAGCATTGTATGTTATTACAGTGGGTTTGGCATTAACTCATATTATGATTGAAGTCATATATTTATTTGGGCTCAATATTGCATTCTCAATATAACTTTGTGCCATTAGCAGTAATTGACAGGAAGCTTCAAAGAAACAGAAGTGAATGAATGTCACTGGCAAGATCTTCATGTCTTTCTGTTATTATTTGTTCACTTTGATATTAGTTTTATCTATGCAAACTCAAAGGAACCACTTTATGTATTTCTTCCGCTTTCTTCCTCTATTTGACATTGTGTTGCAATAAAGCTGTTATCATGAATGAACCACACTATTTAAAACAAGGTCAATAAAGTCATTTGTATTTCTCATTTGGTTTGCTTTGATGCAGAATCACAACAACAGCAGCGTGTATGATGGATCTGAGGAGATACCCACTGGATGAACAGAACTGCACTCTGGAAATTGAGAGTTGTAAGTTTAAGCCCCATGTCCTCTGTATAAAGAAATACAGCGGACAACTCCACTTTTTCATTACTTAAAAATATGAACAGTGCCGTGTTTCTCGTAAAAATGTCCTCACGCACCTCATTTCATGGAGACAGAAACTGCATAGACTGCTGAATTGGTTTCAATTTATTGAGCTGTCATATTACAGCGAGAGTGCTCGCTTCTCCCTCTCCAGTTTGAGCTGCTCCGTCTATGACTTTCTCTATTAACCAAGTAGTGATTTCCATAGTAGGGTATGGCAATGATTCGTCCACCTTCATCGGTCTTGATGATATGTTTGCCTGTCCGTGCTGCTATTTAACTATTCAAAGTCATGAATCCTGTGGCTGTGGTATATGTCTGTCTGCCTGCAGTGACACACATCCCCATGATTTATGTCTCATGCAATGAACATTTACAGCCAGCCCAGTCTAGATGAGTCACATGACTTATTGTAAATTAACTGTAGCCACATTACACTTAAGCAAATAAAATACATTACTAAATTCAGAGACAAGTGTACATTTCAGTGTTTTTCCACTAGTACAAACACACCTTACCTTGCTCTCTGTGTCCCTTTTTGCAGATGGCTACACAACAGATGATATAGAGTTCTACTGGAAAGGAGGGGAGAACGCTGTGACGGGGGTGACGCGCATTGAGCTGCCTCAGTTCTCCATAGTCGACTACAAACTGGTGTCCAAGAACGTGGTTTTTTCCACAGGTGAGTTCCAAATAAGAGAAGGGAAATTAAAAGTGTTATGCCATGTTCCATAAAATCTAAGAAGGCAACATCAAACATAAAATTGTCTTTAGCTGATTGATAAACTGCAACCACTCCAATTATTTAGGTGCAGTGCGTAAAATGCACCACAAAACACAGTGTGTGCAGTATTTCTCTCATGTGAAATGACCACAAACAGTTGTTTATAAGTCTGTTATTGTATTACAGATGTCTTATTAGGAAGCAGTTTCAAATAATGCCCCTTTAGGGCATTTTAGGTTCCAGGAGGCACCAAGATATGAATGAATCTCTCGTGTCTGCATGCTTTTTTTTTTTTGGTTGTTTTTTTTTACTCTATCTTAATTAGAGTATTTTTATCATGCCATGACCTCTCTCAGTCTAACACCAGAACTGGGAAAAACATTAGAGAGGCGATTACCCCTTTGTTTCTTGCAGCTCTTGATGAATGAATGGATGCTGTACTTACAGCAGTATAATGTATTCATGAGGCAGAACGCTGACTGCATGAATTATTTTTCTATAATACAAAACCTCAGAGGCACCAAAACAGTGATTATTTCCATTTCTGAATTAATGACAAGTAGGACGGATATTGTCTGAACATTTCGGAGACGATAATACTGAGGGGGCTGTTAGAACTCCTAACAATTAGGGGCATTTGCAGAAGCTTTTAACACCTTCTCATTAGCTGAGGCTGGCACTCTGGGTACCACAGGTGTATGTTTAGTCTCTCCGTCAGGTTACACATGTAACCATTACTGGGTAAAAAGGTCACCTAGAGTTTACATCGAGTTTGATGTCACCAAAGAGTTTCTAGTACAATCTCAACATTAGTCTTCTCTTTATTCAGCTGTAAACGAGCAAGAAATAAAATAGCATCAGTGTAGCAGAGCCGCTGACAATAAGTGTAGTCAACAGATATGACTCCTGTTACTGCAAACTACCTACACACAGCAAAATGCATAGCAACGTGATTGTTGCTGTTCTTTTCGTTTGTTCTCTTCAGCTAATTGCTGGATGTTAACTGGCTATGGTGCCAATCGATTTTTCACTCAGTTGGACGCATAAAAACTTAGGCTGTTCAAGAGATCAATAGTATTTTACATTTCTTTTCATTTACAGGTTTGTGTACAAACATTTACAGTTTCATTTAAACATTTACCAACTCGTTATGTATTTAGAAATCTTGTTACACATTTACAGTAACATATACATTTACAAATCTGAATACAAATGTAGATTTCTTTACGTACTTATAGATTTCTGTATACAATTGCACATATTTCTGATTCATGGCTATGATTACAGCCTCAGTAAACATTTAAGAATATAAGTACACATTCACATATTTCTTAACATATTTAGAAATCTGAATGCACAGTTACAGATTTGTGTACACCTTTAGTGTTTTATACACAGTGAGAAATCACAAGCAAAAAAAGCATACAGTATTTCCTAAAATGTCTGGTAACAATATCTTTGTGTGTGTGTGTGTGTGTCTGTGTGCATGCGTGTGTGTTTTTGTGTTTGTGTGAGAGAGACAGAGAACAGAACAGAAGTTGTACAGTATAAGTATGTCTGCATTACTGTGCTTGGACTAGATAATCTCAAGGCTACATTTCATCAGATGGTTTGCAACTTGAACCACACTTGTTTGTTTCCATGGTGATGCAACTGGTTTTTGAGACCATCACCATAGGAACCAAAAGTGCAAGACATAGCCCTGTTTCTCCTGAATTAAAAAAAAAAGTGTAATTTCCCCTTCACTGTCTGTTCCTGCAGGTTCCTACCCTCGGCTGTCTCTGAGCTTCAAGCTGAAGCGAAACATTGGATACTTCATCCTGCAGACGTACATGCCCTCCACCCTCATCACCATCCTGTCTTGGGTGTCGTTCTGGATAAATTATGATGCCTCAGCTGCCAGAGTTGCATTAGGTATGATGTGTCCGGGCAGTACAGATTGACTCAAGGCCTGTAGTTTCACATTCAGGTAGATCTCTGTTGTTTTATGGTTTGTGCCCACAGGCTCATGAACATTGACCACCTCTCTCCCAAAGCTAGAAGCCTGACAGAAGACTGTCATGATCAAAGTGAGAGTCTGCTCGTACGCAGAGGACGATTTAGGGATTGATGGTAAATGTGGCTGTAGGTGGAGATTCAGAAAAGCACTAAAATCTAAAAACAATTTTCTTTTCTGTGTGATCCTTGCAGTTTGTTTCGGGCTGCTGCTCTGTAGTGTAATAGGAGACAGAGCTCAATCTAAGACTCAAACTTTCCACGGACCTCTGGGAGTGAAAAAAGTGGCTCAGTACACCACTGGAAAACGCCTCCATAACTGCATTGATCTCTGCTAGAAATGGAAACGCGCATCCACCAGCTATGCAGCCAAGCAGTGCATCAGGAAAAGCCCCTTATTGTCCCACTCCTGAAACAAAGACTGTAGGTTGTACAAAGACTAACATGAAAGGTGTGGGACATTTCAGGGCAGCTGGATAGCAGTGTCATCAGGGTCAACCTGGGGACACACTCGCCTTCTTCATCGTCTTTAACGCCCCGCAGTTCAGACAGCCCCTGTCTGAGATACAGTGAGATCGATGCCAGTTAGAAAGCATTTACACTTAACTCTACTATCCAAATTCAATCACTGCCTTTGCGATGATTTATTGTACTGTAGGTTTCAAGTCTCACTACCGTTATGGTTGTGCGAATATACTCAGCAAAACCAAATTTGCAGGGATGTCTATCAGACATAGGGCTGTTGAATCCTTCTGTGAGCCAGAGTCTTTAAACAGCACTTTCAGGAATGATTTGCTTCATGTTTTTGAGTGCGGATTGATCTTCTAACCAACCAGGGAATTTCACTGATTTGCTAAAATACCGATGTTAACGCTCCATCACCCAAAGTTAGCATCCTGTAGATATGATACTGACCATAGAGAATGCATGCAAACGATGAGAGCATTGTTCTTTATATTATAGTGTAGCTGTAGTTTGTGATATCTGATAAGCAACAATGTAAGAGCAAATCTTCTACATTGTAGAATAATTCTGTGTGGCTTTTATGCTTGTTTTTGTATATTTCTCAGCTAATTCATACTGTTTAACAGTGTAACAGTTGCAATGACTCCTCAGGTTTTTGGTTTTGGAATGATTAAAGTCATGATAAACTCATGATGTAAACTCAGAGAAAACTGTAAAGTCTACAGTGTGGCAGTACAAATATTTCTGGGTTTGTTGAGTAACCCTCTCTTCAGAGCTCTGAGAGTTTAGATTCATGCTCTTCCCTTTGTTGCACAAAAATCGATGCCATGTACCCACGCGGCTCCTGACGCCCCCACACATACTGTACAGTGCAAAATGTTGTGTAATTATATAAGGCTGAAGAGAACATGAACGGAAATAGATGCACTGTCCACGGTGGTAAGCGACGTCTTTGACGTTACCTATTGAGTCAGCACTGGTGGGGGGGGGGGACCAAATCAACCCCCAACAGCCCCTCAACAATGTATTGTGTTACAAATTTGACAAACAGCTCAACACATGATTGACACTTTATTCAGAGTTCATGCACACTTTCTAACAAATACAACGTTAATATAGACTTTATGTTAATAGCACCTGTGCACATGTTGCACTGGTTGATGGGTGAAATTGTGAATCATTTTTTATTTTAATTAAAAAAAAAAAAAACTGAGCTCTCACTGGCATGGTCTCATAAACTGATAAATAAATCAAGGTTGAGTTGTGTGCGGTGTTATCACGTTATGTTCTGACAGGAATTAAGCATGACACTGTGAGACAACAACCATTCAAAAATGTATCAGTTTTATTATAACACTTTACACCCACAGCAGTTGCACCAAGATTTCCAAATACTAGATCCTCCTCAGTTCTCAGTTTCCAAACACAGAAACAAAACTGCAGTACATCACCAAACTGGTAGCAATAACAATTAATGACTATTTGTTAAGTTTAGTTATGATTATGATTATATTTGCTAGTGATTAATTCAGAGGGTGGAGAGTTGCCTGTCGTTGCAGGGCAAATTTGTTGTACTTTTGATGAAAATGATGCCTAAAACTTGAAAAATGTGGTTTTCTGTCTCTCATTTTAGAGATTGGGTTATACTTCATCCATGTAATGTTTCATATATTACTTTAATTAGACAGTATTTGCAGAAAATGCGAGTGCCAGTCAGCAATATGGCCTCTGTGAAAATAACCCTGATGATGACATGAAGGTTATGCTGGCTGATGTATTGCAAATGTAACATTAAGAGAATAATTTTTATTCTCCATTTTCCTCCAGGGATTACCACTGTCCTGACCATGACAACCATCAACACCCATTTGAGAGAGACTTTGCCCAAGATTCCCTACGTCAAAGCTATAGACATGTACCTCATGGGCTGCTTCGTGTTTGTCTTCCTGGCATTGCTGGAATATGCCTTCGTCAACTACATCTTCTTTGGAAGAGGCCCCCAGATGCAAAAGAAACTGGCAGAGAGGGCACAGAAGGCAAACAATGACCGGAATAAATTTGACAGATCCAAGGTGAGAACAGTGTAACGCTGATTATTTTATGTACTAGATTTGGTGGATCACAAGGATCGGAGCAAAAGGTCTGACAATAGATGCAGTTGATCCAATAATTCTTCTAGGGTCAGATCAATATATTCTATAAATTCCTGGGTTAACACGGATCCAGTGTGGGGTTGATAAAGCCCTACAGGATAACATGTTACATTTACACAGCACCATGGGTAGACAGGTACACAAAAGAATGCACTCTTTGAGTAAAACCAACAATGGGCCACAACAACTGACTTTTCAGTTTAACACATTGTGTTGACGTCATATGGCGCAACAACTCGATTGTAACCCAAAGATTGTAAGACGATGATGTTTATGGTAAGATTTTTTCCGATGTAGGTATATGTTTAGCGTGTCCTTTTATCTTTTTAGTGTCTTTTATACTGTTCCACAGCCATTTACCACACAAAAGAAGAATGAGGTAAGTATTGACAATATGAAGATGATCTCACACTGTCTCCATCAAATATGAATAACATAAACAATTTTGGCCAAAGAAAAGATGCAGTATGTAGGTAACACATTCTATCTACACTGTACACTGTGGCAGGCACTGGTAAATAGACCAGGTACAGTAGATAGCAAGATTGATGATCATCCCCTAATGGTTACTCTAACTGATATAACCAAGAGAAGGCATGTCCTCATTAAGTTTCTTCAACCCTGACCCGATTCTGAGTTCAGGTATATTGGATTCCTGCGGATGGCAAATATGATCTGATATGTAGTTCCTCTCCAAAGTTTGATGCTTCAGTGTTGCCTTTGTTTCCCACTCTTGAGAAGAGAGAAAAGTACAGGAATGACATTGGACTTGACTCGTACAAACACTGAAAATATAGATGTTATGTTTAATTGTTCATTTATATTGTAGCTCAATATACTTTTTAAAATTGAAATTTCAATCCAATAAATGCTAATTGATTTTATTCAAAACCGTAAACAAAATTTAGAGCTACAAATGTAAATGAAATATGTATTTCACATCGAACAAATTTAAAATTCAGTATTCCAACTTTCGTACACATCATCCTGTTCATTTAAAATTGTAACGTTTTAAGCTTCAGAAGTCACAGAAATGTTTGCTGTCAGAATTACACATTGGAGATACACCAATCATTCACAAGTAGCTCCTTTTGGTGCTTTTAATCAAAAAATATAATTGATGCTGATGTTTCATTACGTGGTGTTTCATTATGTGTTCACCACCTGTCAACACATAAAAAAATCAGCTCCAACAACAGTGATCTTTGACCATTATTTTTTATTGATTACTGTACATGTCTCGCCATAATCAGTATTATTTAAACGTTTTGATCTAGTGCTGTTACTTTTGTACTTAATTTAAAAGTAAATTATCTGCTTAGTACTTTTATTTGAGTAAAAGGTTTGTAGTGATACTATTTTTATACCAGTACTTGGATTTAAGTATTGATTTTCTATGCTACCTTTGCACACAGTCTGTCACATTAATGAAGCATTGTCAGACGTGGAATCAGAGTTTAAATTTGTGATGAAAATGATCATTTTAGTTTTTGTCTTATATGAGGAGCACACAGGGCCAAAGGATGAGCAAATGAAACATGAGTCATTTGTAGGTGCTCTGATTCTTCCTGTCCTCATTGCAAGGCTCAGCTCACACCTGACCAACGCTGAGACAAAAGGGTTTGTGTTTGTCTTTTTCCTGGCTAGTCCATTCTGGAAGGAGGCAATTGCAAGTCTTCATCTGTTAAACAGTCCAATCAGGTACAAGGGCATCGTCACTCACGACGGGTGAGTGTCTGTCACTGCCTGTTTTGTCACATCTGTGAAACCTCCACAGAAACTTTGCTGCTCCAGAGCAAAGTTTGACCTCCTTGTTTAGCAAAGACACATGTTCACGACATCTAAAGCATTTCTGTCACCATCACCATCACATTAAGTGAGCGACCTCTTCACATACCCATTTCCGTTGTGGTGTTTTACCTCGTTATTGTTTTTATATGTTTGTGTCTCTCTGTTTACTCTATGGAGCTGAGCTTTTATGTAGATTCATATTCATAACTCTGCACGAGTATACGATAATAATGAACTTACTTTTTGATTTTCTGTGTATCTGTGTACGGATAAGGTAATACAGTAAATGCTTTGTCCTACTAACTTTTTAGTTAATAGATAGATTTAAATGAAACTATGTAAATGGCTAATGGTACCAAATTTTATGAAGGGTTTTCATAACAAGATTTAAATTGAAAATTAAAATACATTTTAACAAAGTTCAAAAGTCTTCCCCCCTTGATTTCTGCTTTATTAGTAAGTTTTGCAGTGTTCCTATTTTTTGTAATTTGGTAATGATTGATACCCGAAAGGCTTTGGTAGAGTGTAGCAGAGCATAGCAAATGGAAGAGGAGCACAGCTCTGCATTTCATAATGTAAATACATCACCGGTACAAATACTGGAACATGTGATTTCCATAGGGGTAAAGTATTTGTCAATGTTTTAAGTCTGAAATAAAGCAGACATAAGCATTTTCTTCTGTAACTGTACATAAGGATCCTACCTTGTTTAGAAAGCTGTTTGAAATTTGTCTCTAAAACACTGCTGCCTGTTTGAATTTATGTTGTAATTTATATATTTTATATTTTCAGCCACATGCAGCCACTGCAAAGTCATGGTGCAAGGACTTGACAGGGTGTTGAGTTTTTGGAGGCAGTTATATAACTTCGATCTTTGGTGTGCTTTTGTATGTGTGCAGGTGCAGTCAAGGTAGCTAGAGTCTCAAATTGTTGCTTTTATCAGCAACAGTATGAAATAAAATCCGTTTTTGTCGTTACTTTGCACCAAAGTTGGCAGAGTAAATAACGAATTATTCACCTTGTCGCTTCCTCTCGTGTCTTGTGACCACATTGTTATATTACTGTGAACATCTTGTGCCTCTATTTTTGCCACATATGACTGGATGATGTATTCGTTTTGTGTAGGGAGCAATAGCATTAGAGCCATCCAGACCAACCTTGAGTTGATTTGTGAGAAGTGATTTAACTTTGGGACAGGAAACCTGCTTTTGAAGGCTGCTCTCTGTTTCCCAGGCCGTAATCTGTCAGCCTGCTTAAAGACAGCGGCCCTGAGGCCTGACACATGCTGCACACGTGTCATCAGTCACTGAAGCCTCGGCTCGCAGCCCATTTTTAACACCTCTCCTCTCTGCCGTGCCTAGGTCGACTCCCAGGGGAACATTTTGCTGACAACCTTGGAGATCCACAATGAGGTAGGAGGGAATGAGATCACAACCACAGTCACCGAAAGTCACAACTCCTCCTCCATGGCGTTTGACAATTCGGGGGTCCAGTACAGGAAGACGAGCGGTCTGCGCGAGACGGGCCCCCACGGCCTGGACAGGAGTGCCCATCTAAAAAAGGCACGTCTGCGGAGACGATCCTCCCAGCTCAAAATCAAAATCCCAGACCTCACTGACGTGAATGCCATTGACAGATGGTCACGGATAATATTCCCCTGCACCTTCTCCCTCTTCAACCTAATATACTGGCTTTATTATGTCAATTAACGCACTGTTGTTGTTTTTTTAACCCCATCTGTCTCATTCTTGTTTTTGAATGAGAGAAGACAATATAATGCTGATGAATATCTTTTTATGATAGCAAACTTTGATGAGAAAACCGTTCAGACAGCATGCATCTGTCACAAGGATTTATCTAGAGTTCATGTTTTACAAAGACAGCCCTGTAAGTTAGTCTCTGCTCAGACACCTGTAAACCTGGGACATTTGATCTCATGTGGAAGCACAGACTCTTTGCAGTGTTACACCACTTTAGGTCAGTTATTACAGCTTTTTCCATAATATCAGTATCAAATGTACTCACTCTATTACGGCTTCTTGCTAAGGACAAAATTCCTAGTATTATTTCATCTCATGTTGTCAATGACTCTGCAAATGGAAAGTGATGACTGGGTAGGATTAAAGCAACTGGGTTCAAAGACCAGTGTTTGTTAACAAGACAAAGACTAATGGAATCCATACCAGCATTTTATAAAATAGTCATTATGTTCGTCGCAGCCACAACCTAATAGAATAAGTTGACAGTTTGGGACGATTGATAATATTTTCACATGTATCTGTTAAAATGGAAATGTAGCAGTTGGCCTAGGATTGAACACAAGGTTCAGCAGCAAACTTGGCCTTCTATAAGGTAAAAAACAATCCACGTAACAGCACTTCTAAAGCTCACTAATCAGCATGTTGCATCTCATTTTTTTAAGCTATACACAGCGTGAAAATGCCCAAACAAACGTATTGGGACAGTAAGACTAATGTCTGTTTTTGCTGAAGGTATTTGGGTTGACCATCGAAGAGCGGATATGAGATAAAAGTTCAGAATTTCACCTACGTAATGTTAACAAAATGTTTCTGTAAACCTCCAAATCCATTCTGCATCTACTATTGTGAATCAAATCCTCAATAACAACTAGTGAGCCTGTTTCCGAAGCAGCTATGCAAGCACAAGACTTTTTTTTTTTTTTTTATTAATCTTCATGTGGGAAAATTAAGTGGTCAGGCTGCCACATTTAAGGCTGAGTCGACCCGCTGACCCTCTGGTTAATGGATGACTGCTTAACCAACTGAGTCACACCGAGGCATAAATTACATGATGCTACGTCCACCGTGCTTCTTTGGATCATGAGCAATCATGAAGCTTTGGACTTTTCATCACTTTGGTAGAGGTTAACCTTGGTCTCATCAGATAATAAAACTTTTCTATAACTTTTGTGGCTCATACCTCTACTTGTTTGCTAATTCCTTCCCGTTTTTTTTTTTTTTTTTTCTTTTTAAATCTTACTGCTGATGAGAGGTTTGCATCTTGTGGTACGACATTACCTTTAATCCTGCCCTGTGGAGGTTGTTGGTCAAGTCGCTGACTCTTGTTTTGGGGTTTTTCTTTCACAGCTCTCACAATGCTGAATCAGCTGTTTTGCTTTCCTGCACTGACCTGTTCTGTGTATGTTGCTCAGTATATCAGTGGTTTGTCTTTCTCAGGACATTCCACATTTGTTGTATGATCTGAAGGATTGTATTGTCCCTCTTTTCTCAGATTCAAAGTGACTTGTTGGTCTTCCATAGACAGCTCTCTGGTCTATATATCGATTTATCCTTTTTAAAAACAAATACCGTCTTTACAGGTCAAACCCAAGGTTAAAACCAAAAGCAGTCATTTAGAACTACTTATTATTTGAAAATCGATGTCATGGGATATACCTGGGAAACAAGAAGCACCTCTCGGTCAAATGTTATAATACTCTGCAACATAGATTTTGGGTGATTGGATACAAAAGGTGTTATCTTCAGTATTTAATGTATTGATGTATAAATACCAGCAAATGAAAGCTGAACTTCTGAACTTGGAGCTAATATCCATCTCTCCGTCGCAGTCTGTCAGGGGCCACAAAGGAAGAGTGCCAGATGCGGCTCACAGAATGCCCTGCCTTAAGCTAAGATTATTAAAACTTGACTGTAGCTTTACATTTAGCACACAGACATAACAGTGGTATCAGGGTTTCACCTAACTCCGAACAAAAAAATGGAAAAGTCAGTATTTCCGAAAGTATCAAACTATTTCTTTAATCTTCACAATCATCCATTTTCTGTGTCTTTATAATATCTAACAAGAAATTCTGATAACCCAGCAAGAAATGGTCACTTTATGTGTCACATGTAAACAAAAGATTTCTGGGCTTTTTGTAGTAGACGTTCAATCCGTTTTTTTGTCATTGTGCTTTCAGAGCAGAGCTGGCAATATTTCATAGATTTAATTCACACAGTGACCTTTTTTTCTTTCAGACTTGATGTTGTGTTGCACACTTAGTGCAGACTCCTTGTTGCACATCTCATGTCAGATTTTTTAACGATCTTCACTCAAATTTCTTGATATTCCCTGAACTTTCATGTACATACTGTAACTGCATTTTCTTCATCTCACATTAATTACATGGCTTTGTCTTCAACAGTGTTATGCACAGTGATTTATGGCCTCACTGTTTTGTTTCTCTTACACACTATTATAATTTCCTATTTATGTTGCAAATATAAAACACGGTATCACAGCTTGTGATTATTTCCATTTTCTTTTACTTTGTGTGAGTTGTAGGAATTGCAGGTATTATTATTATATTGTAGTATCTTTAAAAGGGCCTGACGGCTCAGTGATGGATCATTGGGTTGGGATGCAGAGGTGCGGGTTTGAATCCCACCACACCAGGTATCCTGAGCCTGGATAAAAATGCAAGGGTTGCAGCAGGAAGGACATCCAGCGTTAAAATTCATGCCAAATCAACATGCGGAACATGTTCCTCTGTGGCGACCCCAGAAGAGACAGGTCGAAAGCCGTTGACCTTTGACTGTATTACCTTCAGAACAACTACTCTTGGCACACAGCTCGCAGTGCATCATCTGCACTGCCTGGCTGACTGACTTGCAGCTTGTAGGAGTGACACCACCTGTTAAGTCCACTCAGAACCCAATTTCTGTAATAAATCAAACCAAAACACATGTAATGTTAAGACGATGAGAGACTCTCAGATGTGACATCCTAAACTACTAGTATTTAGTGGGTTATGGCAATTTCCATAATGTTCCTTTAAATTTGTTCAGTTTGTTTTTTAATTGCAAAAAATTAACACTTGAACTACTTTTATTTTGGCTTTACTATAGTGATTGTGCAGACATGTTTCTACTGTGTGTCATGTATGCAAGATAGTACAGATTTTACTAAATAACATTGGCTTAATGGGGTTTTCTTTAAGCCACTGTAAGCAGTGAAAAAGTCTAATAAATTGTTTATAACATTACAATACCTTTGCAGGGTGATACAGTATATTAATACATCCACATAAAAAGAAAGAAACATTTTAAATTGGAGCCATACAAAAGAAAAGAACACGGGTGGGGTGTAGCGTAAAAAAATCGACTCAAATGGATAGTTAAAAACAAATACAATATATATTAATAATTAATATAGATTAACAAATTAAACAATACACCAGTACATACTGGTTCACTTGCATTCTTTTTTGATGCCACATTACAGTCATATGGCTTTTTTCTTTGTCAGCTACATATTTTTCAAAATCCTACACATCCTACATAAGATATTCCACAGAACAAGTGAAAACTCTTTAGACATTTGACTGAAAACACAAGTGCAAACCCAGTTGTCCCAGAGAATAAGTCAGGGAATTACCTGAATCATTGCATTTTATCCCCTTGGGACCATAAACAATATTTCCAACAACACTTGCTGATGCATTTTAGTTTGAACCAAGCTCTCAGACAGACTGGCTTTACTAAAAATGGCCGCTTTTTCAAATATTCTCAACAGCCCAAATAATTTGTTCCAATGTTCCACCCACCTTTTATGTATCTTGCATATTTATTGCAAAAAATGTAATGAATGAAACATTCTTAACTACATTTTAACAGACATTTGATCCTTGGATTGTGTGTATCACAGCCTGTCAAATGAGCAACACTGCTAAAAGTTTTAGAATCTGCACGACAATAATTGCAGCAGCTGTGTGTTTGGTGAGTACAGGCCTACAATATTCATAAAATGATAAGTAAGAATCCTCATGTTTACACTGACCAGGAAGCCATGTGAATGGCTTGAACAACAGAGGAGATCTCGTCATGACTTGTATGAATAAAGGATGTATTTACAATAATCGGTAACTGTCTTAATGTACATACACTGTGAGTACTTTTGATGAGACATTGAAAAATGTCAACTTGTCCTTTAATAATGAATAAGGACATTTATATAAATAAAGCATGCAGGCTCTAAAAATGATTACTGAAATAATAACTAAACTATAAATAATACATTACTAAATCCACTTGTGCTATATCATTCAGTAAGTAAGAAAAGAGTGAGCAAACCACAAATAGGCTCTAAAAAAAAGTAACCATTGTCGTATTGCCGAAATTTGTTGTACATCATAACAAAGGAATACGTGCTGTCAAATATATCTGCTTTCTAAAGCTTTTTGTACAAGCTATGATTTAAGCACAGAACAGTCCATGAAAAAACGTCAAGCATTTACTGCACAATGACAATGGGAACTGCAATAAAGCCACATGGTAGCGGGCGTGCAGTATGTTCAGGAATGACAACTTTTTCAAAAAAGTACGCCCTCCTCGAAAAGCGCAGCTTCGAGGATTTGACTTTGTAATTATGGTTTTTACAGTGGAGCTGTCAGATGGGCGGGTGAAAGTGTCACTCATTAAAATAAAAAATCTGGGTTGTTCAGTAGTTTGGCATAGAAATCATGGCTCAGATGGTCCAAATCTGGTAAGAGGAGTGCTCTTTGTGGAGTAAGGATTAGGGCACATGGTGAAGGGAAGAGGCTGTGAAGTTTGCGTCCATGAAGCTATTTTTTTAACCATGAGATAAAAACGTAATAGATTACGATTTCAGCTTTATTGGAATCTCTACTGATTCTCAAATAATGAGCTGAGGTCATGTGCGTGGAAGAAAAGCAATACAGGAAATCAATCAGACTTGATTGGACTTCTTTGGGAAACTCCGAGGAAGGTAATGAGACCATGGCAATAATACATTTCTTGGTGTAATGAGACACACAGTTTGAAAATCTGTACATTCACACAGGCTAATTAATCTAAATGAGGGATATTAAAACTGGAGGCAGGAGCAACAACAACAGCTGCCATGTGAGTAATCCCCTAAGAGCAGGTGGACCAATAACCAGGAGTCAGGGTTGCTGACACAAATTGGATCTCCAGGTTCATCTAAGAAGGTTTTCATCACCAAACAAGTGTGAGCACTCTGTGATGAAGATGCATGATACTGATATTATCCACAGCCTTGTTCTGCCCCACGATACACAGTGGAGCAATTTTTGAGACGGCACCTCTGAGACAAAGTGAGAAAATACAACAGAAAATGTAAAATGTGTCCCAGTAGTTGTTGTTTAGAACCTATTTCCCTGCACTTCCCTTATATCAGAACAGTCTAAACGCCTCCATCGAGGAGTAAGGACAGGTTTTCTGTCCAGCATGAGCAGCTTTGAGGGCTCTTTTTCTGCATGGACGTTTATATTTAGGACTTTTTTGCACCAAGCCAATGTTGGCTGTGCTCTTGCTATGAGATTTGTGATGCAACTGTGTAAATTTATTTAGGATCTCATTGCTAATTTATCTTAATAAAAGTGTGGAGAAAATCTTGGGCCAAAAAAACTAAACAAGCCACTGAGACTGTAAAAATGATTTGACAAAGAAAGCCAACATGCAGCCATTTATTACTTCGACTTTAAAGAAACAATCTCAAACATGTTTCTGCAGAGGTAGATGTTAGATGGGCCCTTTTATGACTTGTGCATATTAAATATGAAACCAGCTTAGACTGCAAATAAAACTTTTCTCTGTCTAAAGGTAAAAAAATGAATTAGTTAATATAGAAATGTCATGTTGTGGTTTTAAGAGGTATTAGTTGGTGTAGCTTTTTCTTAGCACATTTCTTTGTATAAGAAAACTGTCTGACCCTTTATTTTATTCTTTAAACTAAGGTACACTAAGCCAATCAGCTTCAGTGAGAATGAGAAGACTGAACATTTTAGTGTCCCCTTCTCCAAAACACCCTAAAATTATCAGCTGGACTTCAGTTATTGTTTTAAAGTATCTTAAGTGTCTATCAAGTTCATTATGGCTTAAGCTCATAATTACGTGACTCTCCTCATATGAATTGAAATCCAAATGGTTTGAGTGTAATTCTTATTCATTAATGTGTAATTTAAAAGAGAAAAAAAAAACGTACTTGAGAGCAATACTTTGCTACTTGCAATCAAAAAATAATAATTTCAACAAAAACAATTGCAAATCAAAAACCTTTTGCAGATTAAAATTTTTTGCTTGTGACTAAGTTTTGCAAGTTGAACACTTTTGCAAGTTGACTTTTACTGTAATGGTGCATCTCTATTGGCTACTCAAGCAGCCAATCACAGTGGCTGCAGGTCTCTGACTTCAGAGACCAATTCATTCATGTTTCAGGAATTTGACTTCAGGCATAATAGTTACGCTGAAACTAGAATCAATCAAGGAAAACAAATGTTATGCAGCCAAGTATCTGTACGTTTTTTACTAAACAGAGGAAAATATTACCCTTGATGGAAAACCTTGTAAAGTGTAACATTATCATACAGTTAATTGTGATCCTCCTCATATTATACTCTTGGATTATTCTTGGATGATACATATCCTTATCTCATAGGAAATAATTTAATATCTGTTTTTAGGTAACTGCAGCTGCATGTTAAGACCTTTCCTCCAGGGCTTATCACGACAGGCTGTTAGTGACCACATCATAAACTAAAACTATACATACAGTAATAAACACCGAGCTAATTAATGTTTCTGCTGCAGAGAGGCAGAAGGAAGGTGTGTCACAATTATTGGAACATTGTCTAGTCTTTTTGGGGGCTCATAGAACCATCTTATTTAAATAGAAAAGTAAATCTTATTTGACGAGATTATCATTTAGTATAAAAGCCGTTGGTACAGGTTCCACATAAGGAGAATTCCAAATGAAAGTGGTGGGTGTAACAGCACCATGTTCGTGTGTTATAGTTGTTCTAGATCAGAAAAAACATAATGTAGACATTATGAAATGTGCAACATCACAGAAGAAAACTGTTATTACCAGGTGATGTCGTGACATAAATTAGAGAGACACCAAATTTACAATTCAAGCTAAGATTTGCTTAAATATTTAAATATAAATGTATTTAAATAAATAAATGGAAAAAATAAAACTAGATCACCAAAAAACATTAGGTTTATAGATCAGTGAGATAAGTACATGTGAGTGGCCGCAGGGCAGATTTGGTGAAGAGGTGTAGTAGAGACAAGCAAAAGTGCATAGCAGAACGTGTAGCTCCCATAAAATATGTGTGGGAGGTTTTTCTTTTAGTGATGGTCCACCCACTTATTACCTGCAAGGTAGAACAAACAAAAGCCCAGGGGTCATCAGAAAACAAACCAAATCGTATAAATCACAGGAGGATGACCTCCCGTCCTCGAGGGCCACAGTCCTGCTTGGTGTCCAACTATCCCTGCACAACCTGGGATAAACACAGCCTGCAAATCTGTAGTTGTAGTTTATTTTTTCAGTTTTATTTAGACATATTAAAATATGTTTAAGTGGTGAGATACGTATTAAAAAGCAGTTTGAACAGACAAAAAAAAACATTAATCAGGCACATAAGACAAAAAAACATCTGCTTTGAGGGTGTTAATTAGGGGTGTGTGATGTTGACAAAAATAATATCTCGATATTTTCTGAATGACAGTGTGTACATACGTGGGTTTGTTGACATGAATCATACAGTTTAGGCATAACTGACTTAAATATTTTGGGCCTGGCAGTGTGTAGCTGGAGTCTAAAGTAACATTATTTAAAGGCAGTTTGAAACCATCTCTCATGTAATAAGAGGCTGCTGGGGCCGAGAATATTCGATCCTGTTTGTGATTAATTGTGATTAACTGTATAACAATGTTACACTTTACAAGGTTACAAGGTTAGAGATTTTTTAAACGTGCAAAACCTTTGATGTCATAAACAAAAGATTGTAATCTGCAATATTTTTTGACTTGCAAAAAACAGTGTTTTGGTTGAAAAAAAAGTTGTTGTTTTTTTCATTGCAAAATGTTGAATAAGAATTAACCTCATACAAATGTGCTGGTCACCGCTGAGCATATGAACTCATCATTTCTACACCTCGGCTGGCTGTTAGAGCGTAGGGCTGCTCACCAGCTGGGCTGCACTGTGTCCAGATGCTTCAACTGCACTCACACCCATATATATAGTTCACCGTTTCAGCTGCATATGAACAGAGTGTTATTCCAATAATTAAATCTTATTACCCTTAATTTATACAGTGCAAGACATTAAGCTTTCTGTAACGACTGACAAAACCCACTACAAATTATTAATCACGAGTGTGTATTTCTAAAATTAAACCCATTAAACTTTGATTATTGTGCCTAATAAAGTTGAATCAATCCTTTTTTGACCCTCACCCTTGCTGAATCAAGAGTGTGTCGTGTATGATGAAATACTGTTTGTGGTATAATTATTCCTTTGCAGGTGAAGATGAACTGCTGCACCTGAAAAAAAGAGGGTCACAGTTACTGCAAATTGGCAATAACAGTGACCCTCAGTAACAGTGACCCTATGACACTACTCAGACATTTACAATGCAGTTCTTTCATGTCTCCACAGGGGTTTTCACAGTCGTTCACACTTTACCTCACGTGACTGTAACTCCACACATGAAAGGTGAAAAAACAACGCTTGAAAGTGTCAAACGACCTACAGCTCCACAGAGTTTACAGGCTTGACACTCTGAGCCAGTCGGTCAGAACAGACGAGACCTTACAGATAAGAGGTGAAATGTCTTCAAGAAAAACAAGTGAGGCCAGTTGCCACTGAACAGCAGCTTTGGGGCCTGGATGAAGGAGAACATTAGTGACTACTGGTGTATAGTTTGATAGATTAAAAGATGAAACAGAAAATATTTTTAAATAAGGGCCCCAATGGCATAATAGGGAAATCTAATCACAATAAGCCCATTAACTACTGAGACTGGAGGACATTGTGCTAAATGATTTCAACCCATTTACATAGTGTTTTAGAGTTAGCAACCTCGGCTCTGGAGCAGACAGTCAACAGATGTCCGTAATTTCCCAAAGGCTTAAACTCTGACTGATTGCAAGTCATAGAGATGAAAGGACATTGACTGTCTCATTTAAGACAAACCTGGACCTAGAACTGCTTCAGTGAAGTCAAGTCTCTGTTTACACTGAATAAAGAAAATGACATTGCGTAGAGGTTTTACAGTATGTTTGTGGAAAATGAGTGAAAATTGGTTGAACGCAGTACAAAGTGTACAATTCACTATTCATCTGTGCTGGGTTATATATGTTATTGTTTGTTAATTGTTGGTTGGTGATGTAAGAGCACATTATAATCTGTAGTTAAGACTTCAGTGTGTCCCTAAATAGAAAACACACTTCAGAGTTGTAGAATAGGATAGAAAAGTATAATTAACATTTGTCAGTTTAATGAGGCGCTGTATGCACTTTTTAGCCTTGACACACACATAGCTCAGGTCGGATGCACCACTTTGGCTTAGTCAGAAATATTTCAACTATTGGATTGATGATAAAATTCTGTGCAGACATTCATGTCCTCAAGATCCTGAATCTTGATGAACTTCACTTATCTCCTGACTTTTCTCCAGTCCCATCAGTTGACGTCTGATTTTGACTGAAAGGTTTATTACACATATTCATCTCTATGCTTACAGTATAATTTGATTTAGGATGGTAGGAATACTAAGAGAGTATGTTAAAATATTAACACCCACCTTTAACATGGTGCACAAAATAGCATTTCACACAACATTTATGCCAAAACACAGCTGCAACAGGGGACAGTAATGTAAAAAAGTCTTACAAGTCAAAAACAAAAAACGGCTGTATTGATTGAGGGAAACGGACATGATCAAATAAAAGCATTTTTACTGCACATACCAAACTCAGTGGACAATCGTTGAATTCGTTATTTCTTTTAAATATGTGATTTAAATCACTAAATTGTTTTGCTTTGTTTTGTTTTTAAGATTATATGGTGATTTAAGACTTTAACATGCTGTAGCCAAGCTAAGCTCACAGCTTTTGTTTTCTATCCACTAACCATCAGCTGGAGCTGTAACACGTGCTCATTACACTGAAAATTTAATGATAAAGTGAAATGGTGTGGAATTAAAAGGCAACTGTGCAATGTGGCAAAAGTGGGTTTTTGCAGAGTCTTTGCAAGCACAATATATATATATATTTAGTAATTTTTAAGTTTTCATCAGTGCAGAAGTATGGAGCTGAAAGAGCTTGGTAAGCAGTTGGTGCTCCAGAAAACTCACCATTAGTTCAAGGTCAGTTGTCACAATAGGAGCTGGATTAGAAGATTTTTTTTAATTTCACACACTATTCAATGGTGCAGAAGCATGAACTATAATCAGTCTCTGTAGAATTTAATAATTGGTTGGAAGAAAGTTGTGGTAGTAATTACAGCATAAAATGATTATAATGTTATTTTTCCAAAGTAAAACACTGGTAAGTTTGAATTGGAAGCATGTGAAGATCTTACCAACACCTCCAACGCTCTGCTATTTCACCTTTTTTTCACTTTACAATTGATAAGATATCTCACAGCAGCACCGCTTTGCACTGTGTCAGCATTCTTTGACAACATCACATTTTTTCACTGCATCCTTTTTATTTCCTTACCTTTCAACATCACAGTCATTATCACAATCAGTAGTAAAGTCCAGGCTCTTCAGTTTCCTTCGCTGAAACATTCATTTCTGTGTGTTAGTGTACGTGTGTGGCTTGATTTTGGCAGGAGAGAAAATAAATGTAATTAATGTCTCTACATAACCAGTCATGAAGCCAGAATGTGAACCCACACACCACAATGAGATCAGCTATGCACAGTGTCTTGACTATATCCACCATGCAAACATTAATAAAAACAACTGATTATTTTTGTCTTTTTCTAATAACATTTTAAAGGCTAAACCCACGGGTGTACTCAAAATTGCACATTCTATATTTTTGAATATATTGACTATACTTGTTACATCTTAATAGATTATAGTAGATACAAAAAAAAAAAGGCTTGCATGCTGATTTCCTAGGACTCAAGACACTTCAAGTCAGGGCAAACAAAAGGTAGATCATCATTTTAAAAAGAGAGAGAGAGCCACTCTGCCTTCTGCTAATGTTAACAGGCTGCTCTGTCTCAGCTGATTCATTATAAAGGAGGAGAAGGTCATATGGTTTCCAAAATATTGACTAACACCAGTCGGCCAGCACATCATATTCACCTGGTGGTTTTCATATAAAAATATTGTGAACTAATAGATATTGAGATATTTCATTATGTGGTTTAAAGCAGCTCCACTTTTAGCAACAGTGATTTTTGACCCTCACTGTTAATTAGTTATTCTGATTATGTTTGTCTATAATTACCATAATCAGTACTGTTGAAAATACATAGTTTTCTTAGTGGAGTACTTTTACTTTTATACTTTTAATGTAGATAAATGGGTTTAATATAGAACTTATATTAGGCCAATACTTTTACTGGAGTAATGGGCGTGCGTACTTCTACCCCCACATTTTGCTGGGTATGGGACATTATTAAGACCACTCAAAGTTGTTACTGATAGCTCCATAGTAGATGGGTCTGGTGAGCACCTTGCATGGTAGCCACTGCCATCGGTGTGTGAGTGTGTTGTAAAGCGCTTTGGATAAAAGCGCCATACATTTACCCCGAATAGATTTCTTCACTGGTCCAAAAGTTTCAGCAACCTGGATCTAAATCCAACCAAACCCAAACACGACATGCGTAAGGATATATTGCATATAGAATGGTCAGTTGCCCTCAATGTCCAGAATGTACCCAGCCTTTCACCCAGTGACCACTGGGACAAGCTCCAGCCCTCCATGACCCTGAAAAGGATGAGCAGTAACAGATAATGGATTTTTGATTCCATCAATAACAGAAGACATCCACACATTTGTCCAACATAGCACAATGACTCTTTTCCTTCATGTTCAAACATTACACATCTGCAGCATGAGCTCAGATTGAAGCCTATAATTTGCTCTTGGCAGAAGTTAATGTTTTCGGTTTTTGTGCGTGTACACAAGGAAGCGAGCAGCTCCCCAGAAACAACACACTAATGCAGTAGGTCCAGCATAGTTCAAGTGTGTGATTAGCGGCACAGATCCCAGATTTGTTGTCCTGTCTGTCAAACGTCGCCAAGTAACAGGAAGATTTAAAACCCCTGCAACAACGCTACCTGCGAGTGTCAGCATTGAAGAAGTCATCCAACAAAGTCATCGCTGTACAACACTCACCCTTAATCTTGCATGTAATAAGGCATACTCTTAGTCATTGTAATACCTCTAAATAATATTAGCAATATGATGCTCTGCTGCCTCTGCATAGTCCACTGGAGCTGGCAGGATGCCCAGAAACCCCTTAAATTAATGAGCTAAAAGTATGTATGCTATGTTCACCTGATTTCTCTGGGTCTGCACTAACACTGCAAGCACACACTTCCCATGCGAGAGCACTTGGCCTCAGGGTTCACTCTGCACCAGCATGAACACTAGGGAAAAATCCAATTATGTAATAAAATGTTGTTGTTGTTGTTTATTTAATTAGAATTGATATATATACTGAATGGTCTGTGGCAATGAGATGAACGTGTATGAACTACAGTGTAGATAACATGTAAAGAACAGTTATTATTATTAATTATTATTAATATATTTAAATGAATAATGACAGCAGTGAGAAAGGACCTGCTTCATGGTCCGAAGGCCTGCTGAAAATGAGCGACTGCTCTACTGTTGATTTACTGCACAGGTTCTGTACTCCCATTTTGAGATATCTGTATTTTTATTTATGTTATTTTATTTATCTTTAACCGCACTGTAATTAAGAGAAATTTGACTATTTTTGATGTTTTCCTGTACCAAACTACAGACAAAGTTTGCAACTAGGTGATGAACTTAGAGGACATTGTGGGTGAGGACCAAAACTTATGGCTAGTGACTAATGGCTCCAAGTTATCGCTGCTGAAAAAGAGTATTTCACTGATTTAATATTGCACTCTGACAATGATCACTGACAACTTCAAAACCAGCAGGTATTGAAGTTGAAGTTGTTAATGTTGTGGTGGACAGAGGTCAGCGGTACCACTGCTAATCAAGACTCTTAAGCAACTTTTTGAAAGGACACAATTGTCACTAAAGCTCCAAAAGTGCCCAATCAGCTGAATTTAAAAGCACAAAACCTTTTAATAAAATTATACCTTTGTTTATGGCAAGTTACTCTATACAGAAAGGTCTGTTACTGGCAGAGCTTCTTTTCTCCTTCCCTCTCCTCTGAGATGTGTCCAAGTCAAACCCAATCTTTACAGAGGTTACTGTATCAGAAGCACAATGTTCCCTCTGAGGCAGCACAAACAGCAGAGTTGATGTAAGAGGTGTAAGAGACCTCTAACACAGGTCTCTTGTGGCGAAACAGAGGCAGCTGTGGAAGCTGTTTTTCTACTTTTTTCCTCTTCTGCATCACTCGTACTATGACTCTTCACATGGAGGACTTGCGGTATGAAACTGTAAACCCTTCGGGGAAAAACACCAACGTCTCTGTCCCCCAGTAAGACAGAATGTCAGCAGAGGTTCACTGATGTCTGAATGATCGCCCTCACAAATCAGCCACTGGCAGCTCCATCCAGGATCCATCCATGTTTGGATCAGATTATTCTACTCATGGACCTAAAGATACAGTACAACATTTTTTTGCACTGCTGGAACATGCTGAAATCTTGTTTTAAGCAGTTTAAACTTCCTGGATTCCTTTTCTGGCCATTGCACGTGAGCTGGGCTCTTGTAGCCATTGAATAATTTGCAAAATGCCCGGAGACCTCAGGTCTCCCCTCAGTCTGACACTTTGTCCTCAATATCCCCATTCATCCAGCCATGGTTGGGTTTGTGCTGGCTTTCCACATTACATGACACAGCACAGCTAAGGGAGTATACTACATATTATAGTATATATAATACTACAATAAAAACACAGAATTAATTGCTCGTTTCATTATGTGGTAAACAAAATATTGTTTTGCCAGTTGCGACCTAATAAAAAATATATTGATTAAAGTGAGCTAAAGAATACAAAAGGTGAGAGCACACAAGGGGAAGAGGAGAACTTTTCACTCTTAAGTGAGACACTAATTAATAGTGCTGTGTCAATAAAAGTCCCATAAAATGAGTTGTATAATTTACTACATTCTGTAGTAAGGATTAGTACTGAAAATGCTTTTCTTTTGACTTTCTCAAGCATTCAGTGACAGCCACCGTGACAATAACTGTAGCTGCTTCTGTGCAGGAACGACAGATGGGGCGAGGAGCAGTGTAAGAAGATGTGCTGACTGTGGATAGAAAACACACAGTTGTGCAATGTGTGACACTATGATTTATTGCAAAGTCAATGTTTCATCCACAAAGTCTTCTTCAAGTCGATACAGTAAGTGCAAATTTAGAAAAAGACTAGAGTTAAAATTGTAACTGTGCTAGCAGCAAGGCTGGAGGGGAATTTTGTTTGAACATGGTTTTGGTTGCAGCAGTGGAAATATTAATTATTATTATTATTTTTATTGTTATTATTATTATTCTCAGTATTACTCTCAGGGTTGATTCTAGACCCTGGGGGCCCCACACAGATGAGCCCATACAATCACCTCTGCCACTTCTCTCCTTTTCTCAGTTTTCTTTTATTTCTGGTGACCAGAAATGTATTGTAAGTATCTGACATATTCTTGATTTGATGAGACTATAAGCTGTTGTGTGACAATAGGAGGAAAGTGTTTTTTTTGTTTATGGATTGGTCTTTCAATTCCTCTTCCTCTTCTCATGTAGATGCAGAATGCAGTGTGTGTGTGTGTGTGTGTGTGTGTGTGTGTGTGTGTGTGTGTGTGTGTGTGTGTGTGTGTGTGTGTGTGTGTGTGTGTGTTTGTGAATTTGGGGGGGTTCTCCCAAATTCCTAAACCTTTTCAGATATAAAATGTGACAACATAACAATATAAGAAAACATCTCAAATGTAGATAACAATTAAATAACATTGTAAATATAGTGATTTGCTCTGCTTTTCATTTGGTCAGCTCTCTTTGTGCTGAAGGTTGTACAGCAGGGGTTGGCACCCGGGGTAGCTATAAGATTTGTGAGGTGGCCTGCAGCATTTTCAGTCTCTATACATCTAAAATCTTTGCGACAGGCTTCCAAAAAACTGGAGGTGGTGGAGGTGGTGGAAAAATCAGGCTACTCCGCTGCTGCATGTTTACGCAGATTTCCATCAACCAGGGTTCCTAAGTGCATGTAAATGTGGTCTTTGCCTGATAGCAATGAACTCCAGCCCCACAATTTTAGGCTACAGTCTTTTTATGTATAAAAGGCTGTTTGTGCTAAATCACATTGTTGTGCACAAAGGCATTGATTTATGTTCTGAGCAGCATTTGTTGTTACTATTCCTGACGGCAAACATGGATTTTCTACTTATTACACTGGCAAAATGTAAATCTTCCACCATCTGTATGACTTATAGAGAAATTCTGCAATTTTACGTTAGATTAACCATAATGCCATATAAAATATCATTAAGTGAGACTGGTATTAAAGCCAAAGACTGATGTCCTGAAAGACAAAGCAATCACTCAGCCTCGCTCTCCACATTGCATAACATTGATTATACTGGCGAAGACGCCACAGAAGGGGGCACGTCACATTTTTTTGCTTCTTTAGAGCCTAATCCAATTGGTGAATATCTGTATTTGTATTTGCTGCCATTTGTTGACTCATTTTTGTGGCCATTCTTACATCACATTAGTGTTAGTGGTAAATGGTAAAATCTTCTCAGCTTCTTTACCTACAGTTCTACCCACAGACCCATTGTCCTGTAGTCAAGAAATCGCCTCGTCTTGTCCCACTTCAAGGACATAACAGACTGCCCTTCTGGACCCCCTGCAGTTTGCCTACAGAGCCAATAGATCTGTAGACTACGCTGTAAACATGGTCCTCTACTTTATCCTCCAGCATCTGGACTCCCCAGGATCCTACGCCAGGAAACGGTTTGTGGACTTTAGCTCTGCTGTCAATACAATCGTTCCAGCTCTGCTCCAAGACAAGTTCTCCCAGCTAAATGTGCCTTACACCATGTGCAGGTGGATTACAGACTTCCTGACAGACAGATGGCCACGACAGTGGTACATCTATGACTCAATGAACATCAGCACTGGATCCCCCCAAAGCTGCGTCCTATCTCCTTTACTATTCTCCCAGTAAACCAACAGCTGCACATCTGGGCACCATTTCATCTGTGATGGAGATGAGTCGGCCTACAGGTGTGACCAGTGACCGTCTGGTGTTGTGGTGCGGCACGAACAGCCTGGAGCTCTACGCACTCAGGACAGTGGAGATGATAGTGGATTTCAGGAAAGACCCTTCCCCTCCTCCTGTCACCCTCTGCAACACTCCAGTGACCTCTGTCAAATCAACTTCTTGGCACCACAATCACCCAAGAGCTCAAGTGGGAGCAGAATATCAGCTGAGAAGGTTATTGGCTGCAGCCTCCCATCTCTCCAGGTGCGGTACATCTCCAGGACCTGAAGAAGAGCAGCCAGGATTGCAGCCAACACCTCTCACAAATTGTTTCAGGCCCTCCCCTCTGGCAAGAGGCTTCGGTCCATGAGATCAGGATTTCCTGCTGCACAGCGCCTCAAATCCCCCCTACTCACAGACAGTCACTCTCCTTTTTTCAAGTTGTACTACCTCCCATTGCACATTCACTTTCTTTACATGGATTGTTATTTTATTTTTCTTGTATTTTATTCTGTCTCTGTTTACATACTTTATAATTACATACCATTACACCTTTGCATTCTAACTTTATATTCTAGATTATGTGTTTGCACCTGAGACCAAGACAAATTCCTAGTACTGTTAAGTTTTCTTAACTGTGCCTCGCAATAAACTGTTTTCTGATTCTGATTCTGAGTATAGGTCTGTACAGTTGTGGATATGAATTTTCAAAATAAGTGTTTTCAGTTTGTCTGTAGTAACTCTTCCTCAGGTCTGATCAATACCTGCCCAAGAACAAACTGCTGTTAATTTGGAAGCAAATATTGATTAAAATTACTTAATAATGTCATGGGAATAAACAGCCTTGCTATTTTTGGTTGTTATTTTATTTTTATTTTTTTTGTTGTCAGCAAACCTTGGTTTCTTCAAAGTTTACCTATTTGGCTGTAGTATCTGTGATCAGTTTCCCCCAACCTCCACCTTTCATTTTTCACATTTTTGTTTTTTATTCAAGCAATGCAAAACCTGCTGAAGGCATGACTGTATTTCTTATAGCAGAAATTAGAAAATGGGGCTCATTTTAGGAAAATTGCATTTCAGAATGAACATTATCTGCTTGACACGAGGACATTGTCTGTTTTAATTTCCATGTGTGACGGGCGCATATCCACCATTTAATCACAGTTTAAAGGGTTATATTATGGCTGCAGATTCCAGTTTCTTGTAATTAAAAGTGCCTTACCCTCTGGCACAATGGGCCAGTTGTTTATGCAAGATATTTCTTTTTCTCTGTTATTTCCCCAAGCCCCACCAGCTGCACATTTCTGCCGATACAGCAAAAGTGTCCCCATTTTGGGGAAATTCATCAAATCAATTATTGAGTTAATTACTTTGATTTATTTGGGTCTCCACACACTGAACTTTTGGATGCATTTTGTATTCAAGAGGCAGTCAGCTAAACCCTTTGATAACCAGATCATGCACACACAGCAGAGAGTGACTGTTGTTCTTCGAGTGTTGGATGGATCAGCAATGATAACAAAACAGAAGCACTATAAATAATTAAGCAGTACAAAAACAAGACTTCACAGTGGTGCTTTGAGCTGCATGGCAAGCAATTCACTAATGAAATAGTGAAATGGTGATGCTTAGCACGAATAATGTTCACTGTGTGCTGCAGCTGAGCTTAGGATGTTAGTTTACAATTGCTAATTAGCACAAGATACAAAGTAAATGAGGAGCTGATGGGAATTTCTTAAATGTTGCTTGTATTGGATCATCAACCAAAGTTTGTGGACAAATTCAACTTTTGACCTGGACATTGACATTTCATTTACTTAGGGTTCATCCTCTTTAAACAAACGTAATCCCGTCCACTGATGATTATATGTGCCACTCAAAACCATAAGAATCTACTTCTCTGCAGCTTTAGGAGAAAAAAGGCAAGGGATCGTCAGTAGGCTTCAGCCTTTTCAAGATTAGTTTGAGACATAGCAATAAAAACATAAATATCAAATTGATTGTTGCAGTAGAAAGTCTGAATTCATTGGCTTCATCCTGGAGGGAATGTGAAAAATTTAGTTTGTAATTTTATTCCTTCAGCAGCATCATCACTCATTATTAAACTCTATGACCAAACCAAACGGGTAAGTTTGGTTTGACTAAATTTTATCTTAACAAATTGTTATTGCCATCTCTCCACAATCTCTAAGGTACAGACTTAGGATGCTTCTCTCAGTTAAGGGAAATACTAATTTTAAACACATCTTCATCAAAATGGCAACTTGTTCCTTTAATTAAGAGACTGCAGTATCCATTCCGTGAAGTCTCAGGAGCAATGTTCATTCACTGAGTTTTTCTCATTAAACACCAATCAGGCCCTGCATCCTTTGTACACACGCCTTCCCCTAATGCTGCCGCACGTTACCTTTGCTAATAAAAACATGCTACTGCAGCGATAAGACAGAGAAGAACCAATAAGACGTCTCTTACGTTATTAAAGTTAATGTCATGCTGTTCATCAGACTGTTCCACCTGCACATCAGGGTGTGCTTAGGGTCTGGTGCAAGTCTCTGTTTGGGATTATTCCAACACTAATTTCTAAACAAGCTTCTCCTGTTTCCCAGAGCAGCTGGAGTAGGTGTTTGTAATGTGACATCGAAACAAGGTGAGGCTATCAAAGTTGCAGAGGGTGTAGTTGATAAATTAAACCAGATGTTCTGAATGTGGAAATGTTGCTAAAAGTTCTTTAGCATCTGTCATGTGGCTTTACAGATAATAAAAGGTCGCAGATGCCTGTTTGTCCTTTCTGCTTGTGCTGTTGATTTGGTAAAGGTCACAGTCAAGTTCTATAAGATTTTCTACCGAAAACCTTTGAGATACCAGTGCTGCTGCTATAACTCCAGTACAAGCTGTGTTTCTCACTGCAGGCATTGTGTTGTGCTTGTTTCTGTTTGGAATTAACACGAAAATTTCCACTCGGTATTTCATAAAGTTTGCAGTTTCGTTTTTTGTCTTGTTAAACCCCGAGCAATAGCAAGATTCGAGACAATATAATCTTTAGCAAACTTTCACGAAGTGGTGACCTCATAATAATTCCCAGACAAGCGGTCACATTCAGCACTATCCAAATGAAATTTTGCCTAAATGTGCTAAACATATCTGTTTAAAAAACTGATTAGGTTCTTTATACCAGATTCTAGATTGATTATAAAACATCTGGTAGCATTCTTGCATGCACTTATTAGCCCCATTCACTTCCATTTTCTGTTGTGCTTAAAACTGGAGAATGATAGTGTTTCTTTTTAGACATGCTAGTTGTTTGACCTTATGAATAGTAATGTCTCTCGGTTTATCTTCACCACTTTTGTTATTGGATGGACTGCCAGGAACTTTTGTTTAGACGCTTACGAATCCTTGTGACTTTAGTGATCCTCATACAGTTCCTTGCACCACTTATTGTGTTTTTGTGAAATAGCGTGAAATTTGCTAATTTTTGTAATATGTAATACGTTCGATGATCCTCTGACTTTTCCCATTGTACCATTGTTAACGCTGTTTTCAGTAAATTATCTTGAGTGCCATTGGATGGATTTACAGGAAATTTGAATTCGATTATCTATCGTTTGGAATTATTATCATTATCCTGTAACAAATATCACATCAATTGGATGGTTTGGTCTTTTGGTTCCCGGGCATTTCAATATTCCACTTATTCAAACCTCTATAGCAACATTTATTACAATTACGAGAAGTGCACTATAAGAGACAGATTTGTTTAAACGTTTGAAAACCCACATAACGTATCATCCAGCATGTGTTTGGACATTAGCTGGTAAACGTGACTGAACTAGAATCCATCAACACTGTATAATGGGTTTTAATCCAACCTCTGCTGTTTCTGCTGCAGAAGAATATTTTTTGCTGGGTTTTAGATGCCACGCAGTAACTGATTACCTTTGTTACAACAGCCTCAAGCCACTGTACATCACTCCCACAGATTGATCTGCAACTTCACCTGAATCAGCAGGTTTACTCCTGGCTCATCTGGAAATTTGATGGCTCGTCAGTTATTGCTTTATGAAAAGAGGGTGAATATGGTGATCTACAGTCAGTAAGACAGATGCTTATTCACACCTTCCCACCTGTGTGTCTGTCCTTTTCAATATACTGTGACCTATTTTGTTAAGCGGACAACACTAAACAGATTTCTAGTTGTTAACATGAATTGTGAAAGTTATTAATTATGAAACTTTTACTAACTTTGGACATTTGGGCATGTGTCTGCATATTTACTTTGTTAGTAAGTTAATAGAAGATCTTCTCATTCTTTGACTGCTTAAAAACATACCACCAGTTATAATCAGACATAAAATAACTTGGAACTAGCCTTGTATCTCTCTTTTCATTTACATGGCTTTCTTGTGGTGTCTAAACACCTACAGATCACTTTGAAGGCGCCAAACTTTGTATCTAGGCAACAGAAATATGCTGTTCTCAGTATAGACACAGATTTTTAGGCCTTCCATTCACATCACACTTGTCCAAATCCTCTTGACTTATCAAGGCAAGGATTTTCTGCAAGTGAAGAAATGTGAATTGTCGATTTAATATCACCTGAATATGCTGATAGAAAATCTTCACATTCGGTTTACTTATATCCAGTGTGTGATTAGACTTTATGCTGAGTAGGTTTCATATAGTTGCCTCTTCTGGCACAAAAACAATAACAAAAACAAATTAAAGACCAAAATCACGATTCAGTATTTGTCATATACTGTAACACCTACACCCAGTTATACAGAAACATTCCCCAACCACACACACAAACACAAAGGCATGCACACACACACACACACACACACACTCACACACAGTCACACATATGCTCACATGTGAGCATATACATTATTTTAGATATTGCAGTGGGATAGTAAAACACCGCACCATGCACCATGGAGTACCATGCCCTCTTCTGGCAGGTCCTGGCTGTCTGTGACAGAAAATGAACTGCAGCTGTGTCCGTGTGTTAAACTCTGATCAGCTCAGTGTTGTGTTGTGCACAAGCACCTCTTCTGTCTTTCTGTTTAGTTTAGTTTGGTTGTGTGATTTTTATTTTCATCTATTTGTTTTGACACTGGAGTGGTTAGCTTTGTGAGTGTGACTCGTTGTTTGTCTGTGTTGTCTGTGTCGGCCTGGAGATAGATTGGCAACCTGTTCAAAAGGATAAGCGGCTGCAGATAATAGATGACTGGGTGGATGGATGGATGCTTGTTTCGACACCTTTGTGTAAGTACAAAAGAGGCTACACTTGAAGCAAAACCTAAAATAGTGACAGAAGTACTGTACTTGGTCACAAATTTTGAGGTTCTTGTCCTTTTCTTGAATATTTCCACTTCAGTTGTTTTGAATGTTATCACCTCAACCATCAGTATGTGCAGCAGCAGTGATGTGATATAAAGAGCAAGAAAGTTTAATAATGAGATGGATGAATAGGTTGACAAATTGCATGACTTTCAAATGGGACAGTTGTTTGTTTCCTGTTATTACTAGTAAGTAACTTATTTTCCCTGTTTCTGACAAAGTACCTTTTGCATCAATACATACCTGATGCATTCAGGGCCTTAAACAAATGATACTGGGCTACTGAGCCCATTTGAGAAGATGCAAATGTTGTGCATTTCTGCTTTAAAAATGAAACTTTTCATTTGAATTTACTCGATTAATCATTGCTGCTCTGAAATGTATTTATCTAAACTTTGCCTTTATCCCTCTTATCTCATGCCCCAATTATTACATTTAAAAAAATCTCATGACCCATAAACATTACATAACACTTATTGTGTGACGCCTACATTAGGAGCCACATTAATAAACTACTGAGCCATATAGTATATAAAGAATCACCTTGATCAAATAGATGATACTGTATCATCATAATGATAATCAGCATGGGCCATTTTTAATTTTTCAATTTTTCTTGTTTTACATATATACATTTAACTAGTATACTAATACTTTTATGTAATTTGAATGCTTGTAAAACAGACGTTTCACTTGTAATGAGGTATTTTTCACTGTGATATTACTGTTGTACAACCATTTCCAGACCTGATGCATCAGATATTGTTCAGAGGTTTTAGTTGAAAACAGATTAAGGGGCTGACTTCCGAGAAATGTGGGTAAAGGTAATGTTCAAAATGGACTTTTACCAAGGTTGTATATTTCATAATTGTAAGATGATATTTGGAACACTCAGGTTTTTTAGATAAATATTTGAAATATGACAACAACTGATTTTAAATGTTGCCACATCTCTGTCATCTTTACATATGTATTAACAATTTCAGCCTGAAATGTCTGCTCTGAAAACCTTTGCAGATGTCCTGACAAAAAACAACTGTGCAACATATATATTTCATATAGCTACATAAGATTAGCTAAATAAGAATCAGCGTATCAATGTATAACCTGCAAGTATTATACTCAGTCCCACAGCATGTCTGCCTATAATATAATGATTCAATTAAAAATGAATCCATGGTACCTGTTCTATACAATGATTGCATTTCATTACTTTGAGTTTATGTTCAGGGTCAGCATGTCAGTACACGTGATGTTGTTTTGATGTAATGAATGAAAACAGCAATGGGAGGCTCATCAATTTGATTTCATGTCACCATGAAAACAGTAAAAGTTTTAGTGTAAAATCACTTATATTTGTTAAATGTTTTGCCTACATTTTTCAGACAATAATTAATGCAACAACTTACGGTATTTCCATAGCCTGAAACAAGAGTTACAGGAAATTGATCACCAGTCACAGATAGTACAGTGAAGGAGCACTGAACATCAGTTTCCATTTAGTAACAAAAAAAGCAGATATGTACTGAATTTAAAAAATCACTAAAAATTTCTCTATAGTGCTGAGAGAAAAAGACAAAAATGCCCAAAAATGATATTTGAAAGGGACGACCACCACTATTGTCACAGCATGTCACTATGAAAATACACTGGACAGACAAAACCTCACTTTCTAAAATGTAAAGAAAACATGAGATGATCATATATTTTAGTTAAAAGGTTCTTTGGATTAGTTTCCTTTGTACCATAGCTGGCTGTTTGAGTCCAGGTGAGGCCTCTGATCCACCTCACGATGCTCATTCATCATAGGGAAATTGAATTGCTCTCCCTGCTAAGATGCCACCATGTACAATCAGCCATTAGTCTTTAGTCCAGCAGATGGAAGCTCCTGCTGCCCAGGAAAGGGCCTTCGATTTATGTCCTGTGGGGAACCTGCTGGCTAAGTCACCAGTCTATACTCTGGAACTGCTAATATCTCAGACCTTTCAGTCTCAGGTGCATTAGATGGCTCATAACTCCACAGTATTTTTAGGAAACTCCTCACACAGTATCATAGACGTACAGTCCCCTCTAAAAGTATTGGAATGACAAGGCTAATTCTTCTGTTTTTACTGTTGAAGTTTGGATAATAGATTAAAAGATGGATGAATACTTCCCAGAATTTACTCAATCTGTTAACCAACAGAAAACATTACACTTTTTGTATTACAGTAGATGGCCTAAATGTTATATCTTAAAGCAGATAGTTTTAAAGTAGAAAAAGTAGAAAGCCTAATATTCTTATTCAAAATTGGCCTTTCCATCAGTTTATTAGATGTTAATCCTAGTTTCCCAAGTATAAAATTTTATTACTGAACATTTGTGGCCCAACTTGGGATTTTGTTTGCAAATTCTAACTGGCTTTCTGACCCTTACTGCTGATGAGGTGTTTGCATGTTGCTGTGTGGCCTCTGTATTTATGCTCATTGAAGTTTTCTTCAAATGCTGAACCGTGATTCCTTACTCCTGCTCTGTAGAAGCTGTTGGTGCTGTCACCAAGCCTGTGCCAAGCCTCTGACTTTTTCCCCGTTTTGTCTCAGATTCAAAATGTCCTGCTTTTCTCCCATTGACAGCACTCTGGTCTTTACGTTAAATGTTTTTATTTCCTTAGTTTGAAATAGCAAAACGAGTAAAATAAAGAATTGTTTTCATCAACATAGTATTTAATGCACATTCAACTGGTAAACATGTTTCTTCATCAGAAATGGTTAAACTTAGGTGCTGCTTTCCTCAATAGTCATTCACTAATTTCAGTGGATTTACTCACAATGGCAATGATTTTCAAAATGCATTTAGAATTTGACCCATCAGACCACGGGACAGTTTTCCACTTCAGCCTAGTCTATTTTAAATGAGTTTGAGCTCAGATAAAGTAGTAATGTTTGTGGATCTTGTTTGTACTGTACATGGTTGTTTCTTTGCTTGGTAGAGTTTTAACGTGCTTTTGTCTTTGCAGCAACAAACTGTACACACTGACAATGCTTTTCAGAGCCTCTGGAATTCTTATGGTCTCTGGGATATTTTATACCCAAACATGTTACTGACCTGTGGCCAATAAACCTTATTAGTTGTGAAATGTTCGACTAGGTGCAACTCCCTTTACTGTCTTTAAACTTAAATTTTACACAACTTCTTAACTTTGGCAATGGGGTTGGTATCAACGTTACACATTTGTATTCACAAACAGGCAAAACTAAGTAAGAAATAATTACTTATTCTCTCTAATCTTTTGATATTTGGCTTCTTCCTGTGGCCCAGTGTAAACTCTAATAATACCGCGTGGCACTCACACACCAAAAAAACCCGAGGAGGGGCCTGCGGGGTCAGATTTCCAGAGGAGTGCGACCCCTGACCCGCTGACGATCGTCCTGTTTGTGCTCAACCTGCGCGCGTCCTCTGCTCTATAAACACAAGAGCGGCACGCGGCCAGTGGCGGAGCCTCATCCACATGATTTATAAATCATCTGCTGGGCTGTGGGAAGTCCCCAGTTATGGCTCCCTACTATCTCAGCATCCTTCCCAGCAGTGGGGGGAAAAAAAGGAGAAGCTAAACAAGCAGAAGTTTTTCCTCTGACTCGCGAAAAGAGGAGTCGACATGGATGAAAAGGAGCCGCGTGTGTGTGTGACTGAGTGAAAAAGACTGGAGAAAACACTGTTCACACGGTAAAAGAATGATAACATAGTTAGAGCTTTGTGTCGTTTTGTGTGAGAGAGGACAAGAAAAGCTGAAGGGGTGGGAAGTTTGAGACAGGGACTGGCTCATGGCGCGGGGCAGCGAAGACGCCAGGATGGCCAAAGCTCCAAAAGTCCAAAGGCAAAGAAAGAAGAAAACCAAAGAGAACAAAACCAGGACTGTTCACGCAAACACACTGTATAACGCCAAAGGGGAGGACAACCCAAACCGACACTATGCAAACAACAAGATTAAGACCACCAAATACACCGTGCTGTCCTTCCTGCCAAAGAATCTCTTTGAGCAGTTTCATAGGTTTGCCAATGTTTACTTTGTCTTCATCGCTTTGCTCAATTTCGTCCCAGTTGTCAATGCATTTCAGCCCGAACTGGCTCTGGCTCCTGTAGTTTTCATTCTGTCGGTGACTGCCATCAAAGACTTGTGGGAGGACTACAGAAGACACAGGTCGGATAAAGAAATCAATCACATGGATTGTCTGGTCTACAGCAGGTATGTGGGGCCTAAGCTAGCAGCCAGCAGTGTCCAGCTGTTGCTGTGACTGTGTGTTTGTGCCTGTCTTCCCCACCTGTGCTCCTACAAACTGTTCTTCCACATATTCTCCTCAGCTGATAAAGGGGACAGACCCTCCGTCAGATATGCATCATTATTTGTAGGTGCAGGATGGATGGGGGGGGGGGATCCACATTTCAGGCCTTGACGTTAAACCTGCAGTGACATTAAGGTGTCACGCCGAATCCTAAAGAGTAAATAATCTGTAGTTTGTCACCTACAGACCTGACCACACATCTGTCTGAGAGACAGATGTCAACCTATCTTATCATACAGATGTTGTCTCTGTGCAACCTGACAAACCTGTTTGTCCTCCAAGCTTTCTCTATGACTAAATATTTTCCTGTGTGCGGCCCAGTGTGTTGTGTTAATGAAAAGCAGCACTGTCGTCCACGTACAGAGCAGAATTCATGGTAGTCAAAAGGCTCAGTGTTTAGTGGCTTCGCACTTTAAGCTAAAACTTGACCCAAGTTGTTCTGTCAAGGTTTGATTTTTGTTGAGTTTTGTGGCTATATTGTGCAAAACATCCACTTTTTTTTATCCGCCTGTCCACAGTGGGCTCGGCCGAACCCTGACGGCAGTGTAATTTTACATTTGTCGAGCTTAAATACACTGTTGCAACTCTGTCACTTTGTCTCCGAAACTTACAGAAGTATCTTCACAAAGGGAGGTTTCACGTAACAATTCAGGGGGAGCTTGTGTTTACAATATACTGCAAGAAATTCCATTTGTATCAAGAAAGCTAATGATTACAAACTTAATTAATCATCAAAACCGACGTGATTTACCTTAGACGAATCCTCATAAATGTAGACTTTGGAGCAGCAACATAGATATAAATCTATAAAAACAGTAACTATAGCCAGTCAAATCTCACAGTTGCATTAGTAAATTTGGTTTGCTGGAATATAAATACTCTGCTTTTAAGCAGCTTTACAGACAGCAACAACATCTGCTGGTACTCTTCCGACTCCAGGTCACTGAAGGGCCAGTTACACTGCCACGGCTTTTATCTTGATGTTGTCCTTCTGGCCTGATATATCCTCCCATAACTGGATAATTGATCAGTGATGTGTGAGGGACGTCACGTCACCGCTCTGTTTGCCATAATTATTTTGTTGTCGTACAGAGAATGGAAGATAAATGTCACAGTTGCAGTAAGCATCATGAAGGACAGGCTTTCGAGAGCCACTGGGAGCAACGGGACAACATTACTGTGAATTTACTCTATTTGGGACTGGTGCACTAATCCTAACAGTGAAGTGTTTGCTGTAGCTGTGACCTTTTTAAACAAGGACCACAAGAAGGAAGAGTGGCCAGGGTGTTTCAAACAGATAGTATTCGCAGACGATGATGTGGTTACAGTATATTGGGTTGTATATATTTAATAAGGTGTGAAGTCACAGATAACAAAATGTCTATGCTCAATTTGAATAACGCATATAAAATTACTGTTGGGTATCTTTAATTATCATAGTGTTCCCTTCAAACTAACAAAAGCTGTGTATCTAAACTGAAGAGTGATGTAACTAACAGTCACATCGTTTATCGCTTAGTCCACTTATTGTTTTTTTTAACTACTTATGTGGGCCAAGAAAACAAACAGAAAATTCTGAAAAATGCTTTAAAAATGTCCCAAAGCCAAAAAAGACAAGGTCTTATAGAATTCATTTTTTTTTGGGGGGGGGGGGGATTGTTTTTTGAACCCAAAGATTTATTTAAAAAAATAGGGTTTTAATGATGTAAGACATATCCTCAAAATTCTAACATCACAGAAGCCTGAATCCTCAAAACTGTTTTGCATTTTTGCTGAAAAACTTAATTATTAAAACCTTTCACAGAAGGTTCTTCTAAGAAAACTTGATGCGTAATTATTTAACTATACTTAGGTTGCAGCTATCTGCTTGTATCAGATTTCTGTGCCAGCGGCATGGTGATGGAGTGGCCACAGATAATGGGTTGATGGGTGGATTTCTCTGCAAATTATTTGTTGAATAATTGTTTGGATAGTATAGGATATGATCGAATTAAATGTGAACAAAATAAATACCTGTTGGTTAAATAACATTGGGGTTTTGTTATTTAACTAGTTGAACAGAAATTCAGTTTACTATCAGATGTAAGAAGAACAACAACAACAAAAAATCATTGCATTTGAAAAGCTGAAACCATATTTAACATTTTTGTTTGAATAATTAGGTTACTTCGCCTGTTGCTGTCTAAGGCCTTTGTGGTGTAACACTTTGCTTTGAGGCTTCTTTTTCTGCAGTAGCAAACTTTAAAAGCATATCTGGGTCACTTATCTAACTATTCTGGGCTGCAGCTTTGGAAAGTACATTCACTGTCCTCAGGATATTGTTTGGGCAATGGAAAATAGGCGAAATAGTATTAACATGCATTTTTATTGTTTGTCATTGTCCTAGTCTGTACTATGTGCATTTTGTTGTATTCAGGATGTGTTTGTCTGCGCTAGAATAAGAAGTGCCTGGGGAGAAAAAATAAATAAAAATGCTGCCACCACATGCATTTCACTGACTAATTCAAAGAAAGGAGTATTTTATACACTTGTATGTGAGTCATTAATGTCAGGAGGGAGGTTGTTATGAATAAACCCCAGTGTTTTTCCTTTCATTGTTGTTTATAGCTCAGAGACATGCATTATTTAGCATATTTGCTACCAGGAATATCACATTGGCCATTCTCCTGGTTCCCATTAGCACAGCTTCAAAAAGTTGTTATCCATCCGTGTTTAAGAGTACAGCAACTGTTGCTCAGTGTAGTGACAGCATGTACAAAATCCTGACGTAACACCACAAACTCATTTTGCGGTAAGAAGAATCAGTCTGTTGTGAGACGCTGGCTAAAAATAGCAAAGCGTTGTGAGAATCTCCTCACTGTTTGCCTGGTAGCAAAGAGAATGTGGTGTCCTGTGAGGTGGATCCTTTCTACTAATTCATCTCTCTTAAACTGTTTTCTCCCATCGACCTACACTGCAAACCTGTGTATATTGTCCAGTGATGTATTTTGACAAACACCTTGAGAAAGAGGTGGAGCGGTTGGTTCAGAGCAGGTTTGCAGTTCTTTATGACAGCTTTAGCATCAACAAACAGGCTGCCCCATGCAGGTGCAGATTTATGAAAGTCGTGTGACAGTTTTGGCTCGTGGAACAGCAATTATTGAAAACAATAGCCCTGCATCTTCTCATTAATCAGTTTACACCGACCGTTTGCCATCGTGTTGTTCTGGCAGAGCAGAGAGACGCTACGTGGAGAAGTACTGGAAGGAGGTGCGAGTGGGAGACTTCATCAAGCTAAGATGTAACGAGATCCTCCCTGCTGACATTCTGCTGCTGAGCTCCAGTGACCCGGACCGCCTGTGCCACATTGAGACAGCCACACTGGATGGAGAGACCAACCTCAAGCAGAGGCAGGTCGCCCGCAGCTTCTTTGAACTGGTCAGTTTTTGTTTTTGTTTGTTTGTTTTTTCAGGACCTGCTGAGTAAATCTAGTAAATTTTAAAAACTGGGTTTGTTTCCTTCAGTTTTTTCTTCATTATAATTAAATGACAGTTCTGTCTTTCTTGTTTACGTGTTTGACAGTTTTGACACAAGAAAAAGACATAAAAAATTGTTTATTAAAAAGACAGTGTTTCCTGCCATGTCCCCCGTTCTTCAAACCCAGTTTGTACAGTTATCATGATGAAAGACCCATGAAAAATAAGCAAACTCACACTTACAGCAGCTCGGATGATGTAAAAAGGGTTGATACCATAACATACACATAGAAATTGGTAGATTGACTTTGTGGGAATACATACTGTATATTCAGCAAATACGGCACAGTCACTGGTCTGGAGTTGTGTTTACTGCCTGAATGATGTGCTGTTTGTTTTTTTTGCAGGATTGTGATTTTGACCCCTGGAAGTACAACAGTATAATTGAATGTGAAAAGCCCAACAATGACCTGAACAGATTCCGAGGCTACATGTGAGTGTTTCCTTGTTTTGTCTGTATGCGGCTGATGGATGTCCAACATGTGGTGGTAACTCTTTGAAAGTGTTTTGAACCCAGCACGCTCCTTTTTCATACTTTTTACCTCACGATAAAGATTCACATTTGCTTTTCATTTCACTGTAAATGTAGTGACTGCTGAGCTTGAAAATGGAAATAAACTGAAACTGTGGTTTTGTTGACAAGCCAGGAGTTTTGATCTTATGATTATGATTTAAGTAGTTTTTTCCACATCAAAATTACGATTGGCCCACTTGGGATGTTGTTTCAGGGGATTCTCTATGTGACCATGCATGTTTGGTCATGTATATGCTTCCTTCCATCCGAAATGAAATGCTACTTTTGCACTGTGGTGGCTATAGTGGTAATGCTTAGCCTTGTACCACGACCAGCCAGCTTGGGTGTGTAGCAACAACATACCCCCTTACTCTCTGCTGGTTTCCTGTGTTTCCTTTCCTGTCTTCCTTTAGCTTGTGTTAACAGTTGAAATGCGAGCATGCTTTCCAAAGGTTTCTCTACATGATTAATCTGTACTGTGGACATGTTGAGTGGGGATGACAGAAGACTCTGACTGAGATTAAGCAGAGTATTCCAGGGTCAGTAGAAAATAAATGGTAAATGCTGAATGGACACTTTTATATAGCACTTTTATTCAAAGCGCTTTACAATGTTGATTCCCATTCAACCATTTACACACACACCGATGGCCATGGCTTATATGCAAAGTGCTCACCTGACCGACAGGGAGCAACTTAGGGTTCAGTGTCTTACCCAAGGACACTTCGACACGTAGCCAGGACCGGGGATCGAACCACTGAACTTCTGGTCCTTTGGGTCCTTTGTTGACACTGAATTGCAAAACTGCCCCTTTAAAAACTACCTGGCATAATATTTTTTTCTTTGTGTCTGTGCGTCTTCTCATTTAACTCCTGGCATAGAAGAGAAGAGACACATTCCTCACAACTGTTCCTTCAGTCTCTAGATGATCTTTTCACCGAGTCTCCTCACTGGGACATGTTCGATAGTGCTGTGTGAGGCAGCAGATGACGAACGTCCTCTGAGCCTACAATAAGCCGGCTGGGCTGACCTGCACTCACATGATTATGACACTTATTCTTTGTTCAGAAGGAGACCAGATGCTGCAGGTATTCAGTTGCCAAGATACAGTGGAGCACAGGGCACAGTGGCAGAGCTGTGTGGTGGGTGGGTGCTTTGGTCTCAGCAGTGTTGTGTGACCTAATGGCCAATGACACTATGTCTAAACTCACTACTTTTCTAGGAGAAAAAGTGTACTTTGCATCTCAGTTTTATCAGTTTCTTCAAAAGTAGGTGTCATGATGAGGTGTGTGTATGTGTGTGTGTGTGTGTAGTACGGCTGTTAATCTATAATGGTGGTGACGTGTCAGTCACCCTGCTGTCAAAGGCCAAAGGATGCACATTGGTGTTGGTAAACAAGCTTATTGTTGCATGACTTTCAAATGTGCACAGGTTAAAAGCTGCTCCAAGGTAGAAGATATTTTCTGTAACTATTTGATTAATGGTGATACAGACTGTTCAGGTCTCCCCAACAACAGCCCCTCAATTAACACATTAGCTTTAGCCTTTTTTGTGAGAGGGGGTTGAACTTTTCTTGGTGTGCTGTTTTAAAGATGTCCTGTCAGACTGTGTGTGTGTGTGTGTGTGTGTGTGTGACATCGGTGCTTTAACTGAAGAGTCTGATGTGAGATCTGAGGCTATGCGGAGAAACTTTGTTTTGCCCGAAGTGTGTTCTGTGGTGCGGTAGCGCGATCAGTGCTGCTGTATCGGAGGGAATTTGTGCTTAGATAAGGGCTCCTGCTGAGGCAAGACCATGATGCTTTGGAGCATGATCGATTGTAGTGCTCCACAAAATAAACCAGTGTTCTCTTGAGGGCTCTGGTACAGAAAATACATTTCTCCTTGAGCATCAGTAGTTTTTACATCGATTTAAAGATGTAACCACGATCATTTAAATTTTGATAAGACCACTTGGGGTCATCTTTATGCATCTTCTACCTTTACAGAATCCATCGAAGTGGCAGAAGAGATGCACTTTACAAAGAAAACCTGCTGCTGCGTGGCTGCACCATCCGCAACACAGAGGAGGCTGTGGGAATCGTCATTTACGCAGGTTTTATAAGATAACTGTGGTGTCGGTTGTCACGCTCCATACTTGACCTCTGACCGACTTCTGCTAACACATCCCGTGTCTTCACAGGTCACGAGACCAAAGCCATGCTGAACAACAATGGCCCACGCTACAAGCGCAGTAAACTGGAGAGACAAATGAATGTAGATGTGTTCTGGTGTGTCATCATCCTGCTGGTCATGTGTCTGTTTGCTGCTGTGGGTGAGTTTATATAATTAACTGAATTGGGAATCTTTGATCTACTTGAGAAAATTCCATTTAAATCAATTCTGCAGATTTATGGTGAAAAGACTGTGTGTTTTACTGTGGTTTTATTTATATCTTCTCCTTCCAATATGTATGTGAGTTGACCTTGTGGTGTTGTTGTTCCAGGTCATGGTCTGTGGATGTTTCAGTACGGAGATAAGAGACCTGTGTTTGATGTTCTTAGTCCGGAGGGGACCGAACTATCGCCCATTATGTCAGCCATTTATCTCTTTCTCACTATGATCATTGTCTTTCAGGTATGAAATGGACAGAAGCTTAAAATTGTTTTATCCCACTGTACAAATGAATAGTGTTGTCAGTAGTTACTTCTGCCCCATAAGGTGTATATGACCTTTTATTTAAAATGTCTTAATCTTCACGTTTAGTCTGGAATACCAAAAGAGTAAATGCATGTTTCATGTGTCTGTTTGTTTGGTTTTTAGCTTTCATGGAAAAAGTCACCCTGCTCTATGTCAGATGTTGCAGCTAATTTGGAAGTAAATACAGCCCAAAGTCAGTAAAGATAGCAGTTCAGTTGTGCTGTATAAACAGTTACTGTTTGAGGCTTGGACCTGCCTGTACTCCCAGACATTAGTTGATACACTTTTGACACACACAACGCACACAACCCTGTTAGCCCACAGGGACAGTGTAGAGGCCGAACTTCTGCCTCCCATAACTCTGGGAGGCCTGCCCTTCCAGAGTTATGACTCATTTCTACTACTTTCCACAAACGTTGTCTGGAAACTTCTCACTTAAGATTATAGTTTATGTCATAAAAAGCTAATTTTAATAACACATGAAACGTAAGCTCAACATCACAAGATCGGTCTAAAAGGAAATGCATATAATTAAATAAAAGGTGGCATAGCACTCTCATAATAAAAGTAAGTTTAAAAAAAAAAAAGTTCGTAAAGTATTCATTCATCCTTGGTTGTTATCTGCTTACATCCTAATTATATTTCACTCCCAGAGATTCCACAGAGTTGAAAAGTCAGCGATGATAAGCGAGTCAGAGACCCTTGATAATCAAGCTTTGTTGTAACCTGTTTGACTGAGTAAGGTGTATCCTTAGTTCATTGTCTCTTGTTAGAGAACTTACCTAAGATTTTCTCCATTTATGTTCAGTTACTGTTTAGATATATTGTTGCTGAAATTACAGGATCAGTTATAATATTTCTGTAAATTTGGCATCATTTCACTTCACATCATTTAAAGTTAATGGCACCGACACGTTCAACCAGAGGAGTTAACACTAATATGATCAGCTCTTTTAAATAAATCTAACACTGAGCATTATTTTATTTGAATGTGTTACTTATTGTAAGTTAAACTCAGCTTTTATATGTGTAACAGCGACTTTTCCACTCTCCAATTGTTGCTGTGTAGCACAATCAGACTGCACAAGTGCCCCAGAGCTTTCAGACAATGTCTCACTCTCTCCAAACAAAAGTAGATTGTGCTTCTTTTCTAAGACCTTATTAAATAACTGCGGCCAACACATGAGAGCAGGACTGATAATGTTTCGATGCTAAGAGAGGGGCTGTGTGTGATTTACGATTGTGGTACAAACATTGGCAATTTCATCAATTATTTTACTTTTCTGTATCTAAGATAAACTTATTATGCTTATTTTGGACACAGAAGAATTCTGTGAAATACCTCCTGGTACAATATTGGACTAGGGCTCCCCCCCCTTCTAACAAACTGAAATGAAACTACTATAGAGAAGTACAACTTGTTGGAAATGTAAAATGTTTCTTTGTGATGGGTGAGATAACCAGCTCTACCTCTTTCCTAATAAAACACTCTTTCCTCTCCTAGGTGCTGATACCCATCTCCCTTTTTGTGTCAATTGAGATAGTCAAGATCTGCCAAGTGTACTTCATCCATCAGGACATGGATCTGTACGACGAGGAGACAGATTCTCACCTGCAGTGCCGAGCTCTTAATATCACTGAGGATCTTGGCCAGATGCAGTACATCTTCTCTGACAAGACAGGCACGCTGACGGAGAACAAGATGGTGTTTCGCCGCTGCACTGTGGCAGGGGTGGAGTACTCCCATGATGCAAACGGTAAGATAAGCCAGTCAACACACACACCCTCCCATAAGTTAAGCGGTCTTTGCTGCTCTTAATGATGTGTGGGTTTGTGTGTGTTCCAGCTCGAAGACTTGCTATGTACCAGGAGGTGGATTCTGAAGAAGATGAATGTATGTCTCACGGTGGCACCCTTCCCAGGCGAGACAGTGTGACAAGCCACCACAGCGCCCGGGTGGTGCTGCGCTCCCAGAGCACCAAGTCCCACCGCAGGACAGGTAGCCGGGCGGAGGCTAAGCGAGCCAGCATACTGTCCAAGCACACAGCCTTCAGCAGCCCCATGGTCAGTGCGCCACACTGTGCCGCTCCCAAAGTCCTCTGTGCTGTTAGCTCTTCACTGACAATAAACCCTGTTCTGTCCTGCAGGAGAAAAATATCACCCCTGACCCTCAGCTCCTTGACAAAGTTAATGAATGCAGTAGTCAAATGGACTTCATGCGCTTCCACAGCCAGCCCATGTCTCAGCTGCCCTCTGACCTCTCTGACATTTTTGATTTCTTCATCGCTCTGACCATCTGCAACACAGTGGTGGTCTCCTCCCCCAACCAGCCCAGACAGAAGGTAAAATTATCCTGACTTTAAAATTAATAAGTTATTACTTTTTTTAGAAATCTATTTTATGATTTTGGTGAAACTTTATATGTCCATGTCTCAGTTTGAATCTTGATTTTTCTTAATCTTGTGTGTTCTAGTCTGTGTTTCACTGTGTGTATTCGTGTGAGCATGATGCAAAGTAGATGGCAGTGCCTAACTAGCAGGGAAAGCAGGCTTTGTCTTTAATTACTATAATACACTTGTCTCTATGACAGCTGAAGAAGTTAAACCTACGGTGCTGACAACATTACTGGGTCCTCTTTCACTGGAGTCAGGAAAATGCAGCTTTTGAGGTTTTCTCTGCATCATTTTGTTTTTTCAGGCAGTTAAATTGTGAAGTGAAACATTACAACCACTGAATTTAAAAATGATGAATCCCTTTCATCTTATTCTCTCATGAATACTCCACCTAAAAACGGTCTTTTTAACAATATGTGTGTACTTTAAAGTATTTTTGAGGCTTTATTGTACAGTACACAGTAGCGATGCAACAGGACACAATAGGAGACAGTAGAGCTGACTCTTGTTGGTGGGTTTATATAATATTTGATTGATCCCTTAAGCGAAATTTAGGAGACACAGTAAAAATTACATCAAAAGTCAACCAGAACAGATTTTGCTGGGAACAATGGAGACTGAGGTCCAATGGCAGTAGGAACCAAAGACCCACTGCAGTGCACACACTGCTTGTGAGGCAGCCTGTCACTGAAGATGCTGCTCAAGGCACATTTCATTTGCCTGTTCCCCATCACCAGCTGGATACCATCCAGTTACAAGTGTGTCAGCAGTGAGTTTGTTCAGCCACGGCCTGGTCTGGTCTTTGAGCCGCACTGACGTCTCATTTTATAGGGGAGAGGATTTACATTTCTCATATGGTGGAAGACAAACAAGCTTTGTAACCCCTCAGTTTTTCTGACTGGCTCCAGCTCTGGTACTATGGCCCTTCAGCTCCTTGTGTTTTTCAGGCCTCTCTCTAAGTAGCAGGCATTTTGCTACTCTTTGTATTATTGTTGTGTGACTTTGTGATTGTTTTTTAGTATATTTCCAGTTGAGAGAGAAACTTTGTATCCCATTACATTGAAATGGCAAAAAAATAAGGTTTTTTTTTTTCCCGCTCCATAATATGTAACACACATTCAGCTACTACAAATGTTCCTTCGTTATCAAAAGTAACACAATTGTCAAATTATTTTTTAAAAGTTGTTGTAAAATAATAAATATTATATGCTAAGGTTTGCATCCCCCTTGATGAACTGAATATGTAAAATCGGGTGTTTGATCTTTAAATAAAGAGGGGCTATCTTAAGCAGTTTGCTGGGACAACAAAAACGACAGGATCAAGAAAGAGAAATGCAAATCCAGTATCAGTCAATAAGCTGAAATGAAGATTCAAAGGAACCTTCAAGGAAACAATAATCCAGAGCACAAAGAAAAGTCCACTCAACTTGGGAATTCTTTAAAATAATTGGGTAAATGTTTTACCAGATTTCAATATCATTAATATGAGTGGATCGATTTGAAGAAGGCAGAAAGCCAAATAATCTGATAGACTTGAAACAATTGTGCCACGAAGAATGAGCTAAAATTACATCTGAAAGGATAAAAACATAGCTCAGAGTGCACAAAGAGGTCGGAGGAGGTTCTAAAGGCAAAAGGAGGACATACAAAGGATTAGAGAACATTTTATAGAGGGGGGGCTGCAAAATTTTGCAATGATCTCATTTTCATCATTGGACTATAACTTTATTTTTGTACAGTTCTTGATCATTTTTGTTGCTGAATGTTTAATAAATAACATGTTGATGAAGGAAAACTATCATGACATTTTTTTGAGTAGTCTGACAGATGCATGTTTTTTCGGTGTTCTCCTTGTCAGCACGCTAGTGAGACTGGCAATAGACAAGATTAATATCTAGAAAGCTGTGAGGTATTTTAATAAGCATCAGTAAAGGACCCTGTACTGACTAATGCTAGTGAAATCATTCCAAAGCACAATCGAGCACTTATGTTGCTACCTTGTTTGTTTGTCTGTCTTTGAACAACATGGGAGCAGTTTCCATCTTTCGACTAAAGAATTGGAATTGTTGCACGTTGTTTTGGTTTCTTGTCCTATAAAAACAGTCTTGAAACTACAAAAAACCTTCTAAATTGTGTTTTTGCACGTAGCTTTCACTTTTTACTACATTAACTGTACCTTTTTGATGTTACTCGGTCCAGTCACAGTTGTGTATCCGTGTTTTGTTTTTTTGTTTTTTGTTTTTTTGTGTGTGTGAGCCTGGGTGTTGTCATCCTGTTCCAAGGTGATATCCTCTGTTCGCCACACACTGTGTGCCCCAGCTCACTGTCCTGCCAGTGAGAGACACAAATCTGTTCAGATTAAGCCTTTGCCGTTAATACATTATTTATGTTCTGTGCTTCTGTTTGGAGGTTATCTGATAAGATGTAAAGAAATGTAAATCTTCAGAGAAGAATTGGCTCTGTCTTACTCTTTTCATATTTATTTATTGTTGTTTTCAGATTCCATGTTCTATCTCTCTTCTTATTGGTTTAAATAGGAAATAGGAAATTGGAGATAGGTAAATCGGCATGCATGCAAGTTGTCCTTTACATGTTTTGGGATAGTGTTACAATTTTGTTTATATATAAAAATACTGGATACTCAATACTCTCAATTATTGTTTTATTTTTTACAATGAATTGATGTTAATTTAATTAATAAATACTTTTTTTATCACAATCACAAGACTTGTCAAAATCTAAAGAGATAATTTCAAAATAATCCAAATTATTTAAAGCAGAACATACAGTTAAGAATCATGAAGAAACCGAAGGAACTTCCAATGTTGGGGAAAACCTTCTGAAATTGACCCTTTCTGGAAGTGGAGCCATGGTTATGTATGTTTTGTGTATAGTATTTTTGTTTGCTTTGTACCTCACTTGTAAGTTTGGATAAAAGCGTCTGCCTAAATGTAAATGTAGTTTACCCAGTTGACCATAGAGGGTGATGGTGTTAAAAGTTGATTGGCTCATTTATCCTCTATCTGGTTGTGACCTTTTATTTTTGTCGTTCAGGTCCGAATGAGGTTTGAGCTGAAGTCCCCAGTCAAGACCATTGAGGACTTCATCAAACGCTTCACCCCCAGTCGACTAACATCTGGCTCCAACAACAGCAGCTCCTCCAGCCTCATTACCAATCGTTCTTCCAACAAGGGCTGCTCCAGCATGCTATCCTCCCCATCTGCAGAGAGCACACTCACCAAACTGGATGAGGAGCAGCCTGCAGGAAACTTAGACCATGTCCTCAGCCCTGCCCCACTCTGCTATGATGAGAAGGCCTGGACTGTGGAGGAAGGTGAGCTTCGCTACGAGGCTGAGTCGCCTGATGAGGCTGCACTGGTTTATGCTGCCAGGGCTTACAAGTGCTCCCTGGTCGGGCGCCTTCCTGACCAGGTGACTGTGGAGCTGCCACACCTGGGGAAGCTAAACTTTGAACTTCTGCACACACTGGGCTTTGACTCCACAAGGAAACGCATGTCTGTGGTGGTTAGACACCCTCTGACAGACCAGATCACAGTGTACACTAAAGGAGCAGACTCCGTCATCATGGACCTCATAAAGCCTCCAGACACAGGTAAGAATAAAAATTTATACTTATGGCAAATACATAAATGAATAAGCCCTGACATTTTAATACCTTACGAGTAGAGGGGCCATGGACTGTGTGTGTGTGTGTGTGTGTGTGTGTGTGTGTGTGTGTACTCTCTTGCTTAGTGCAAGGCGGGGGGGGTGGGTTAGTGTTAATGGCAAAGCTGTAGTAGACTGCAGGGATGCTTAGCAAGGACTGCATCAGCCTGCAGAATGAAGGGTTGACAAAGTATTTACAAATTATGTCCAATAAATATTAACAAATAAATACAGCACATTTGTTCTGTTGAGAATCTGAAACAGGTTAATGTTTGGCTAATAAAAATGTAAAACGGCTGAGGTTATTTTGACAACGCAACAACTGCGCCCCCTAATGTTAGAGGACCAAATGTTCTCCATTATTCTCCACTTCCAAGCTGTTAATCACTTTTTTGATTTACAGTTCAGTAAAATTGCATGACTTTGTGTCTGTGCAATAGTGGCAGTCTCTCAGAATTGGATTTCTTCTCACGGGTCCATGAAGTGCTGATAAAACAGGATGACTGTCACCAGAACTGTCTAATCAGTGAGTTACCTCTCAGTCCAGTGTCCAGTTGTTTGTAAAAAATCTGTGTGATCAAAACCAGAAGTAATAAGTAACAGTGTATATGCATGCGTCTGATCGCATGAACCAGAACCACAGGTGGTTGAAAAAAAATAAACCTGAGCACTGACTAGTCAAAAGGGATCCACGCAATTCTGTTGAGATGCATTGTGGGAAGCTTACGCTCACACATTGACAGTATATTTTGATGGCTTTAACCAACCAGTGCAGCCGCTCGTCTTGACTTGTCTTTGTAATAGGCAGGCAGTTTGCAGTTTGTCTCAACAAAGTAGCTCCGCTTTATTGGAAAAAAATGTTTTCCAGCTACAGTAAATGATTACTTGTTATCTGTAACACATCAATGGAGGAAAGCACTTAACCATCCTGCTTTAGCATGTTTTCTACCTAAAGTGTTCTCCTGTTCGTAGGAGGAATTCTGAACTACATTAGGATTTTAATGTATTAAATATCCATTGTGATGAGCCTGCTGGTCCTTTTTATATGTAACTACAAAGCTGTTCTCATTGTTTTAATGACATTAACATTGATGGTGCAACGTTTCAGCTAAACCTTTTCACTTGCTTGAAATTTACATTGCTGCTAACCAGAGAAGCGACTCCTGATCATTCTCATACACACATACACACACACACACACACACACACCCTACCCCTCCTTCACCATGAGTCTCAGTTCAACATCTTTAATGGCCAACAGGATGTGTCATCACACATACAACTCAATACTTTGTTTTTCCATTGGTCAAAACCCAACAGTTAGTTAGAACACAGTTCTAACTCGTGGCCTCCTCATAACACAGACCTCCATAATGGCTCCATTCAGACGATCAGGGAGTTATTCAGTGTCACTGTAATAACACTGCACATAGAGGTGCTGGGGGTAGACTGTACAGCCTTGGGGCTTGGAAGTTAGACTGTGTAACTCTGGTCTGACTGTGCTATAGGGTCCTGTTTAATAGCAAATTCCACCTTTAAAAAGAATTTCACCCACTAATAGAAGCTGACAGATGTTAAGATTATATTGAGGCTGCAGACCCCTGGATTCTGAGTTTTCATATCTTTACATCTTTGGTGAACTTGGCTTAACAAAATAATTGTATTAAAGCTATATGTATTAAAATGGATCAAACAACTGCGTAATCTACGAGAGGTTGTTCATGAGGATGAGCCCACAGAGTTTTATCGCCTCCTCCTGTGGTTCCCCATTATTTTTTTTTTTTTTTTACTTTTTTCAGCTCTTTTAATGCCTGCAACTTTATTGTCTTAAGTCACACAATCTGCAGCTACAGTCAGATGTTTCTCTCTCAGCAGTGAACAGAGACCAAAACGGCTAAAAGTGAATATTAGACTTCTATGGATCTGCTGCATGAGTAAAGAGGCAACAAACACGTTGGCCTTATCAAATACAAAGGCAATAGTAAATCAGCCTCTGGCTCACGTGAGGGTTGGACAAGAGAATGCAACTCGATCCGTGCTGTAGTTTAAAGGTTACCGTGTGGCCTCTGTTGACTTTATGGTTATATTAGTGTGTTTCTTGTTCTTGCCACAGGTTCATCAGTGAAATAGTGTGAAACCATGGATTTGAATGTTTATTTCACACCTGCACTTCCTAATGAACCCTCAGGGGAGCAGACAAATTGGGGAGCCACATATAAAAACCTCGGTGTTGATAGGACTCCGAAAATCCTCATCAAATAGAAATAATGTTTTATGTAGATTTTTTTTCTACTTTTCAGTGGTAGGAAAAATAAACATTGTGCTCACTTCCTCCTTAGTCTTTAAGGCCATCTGGACCTAGTGACAAAAACGGAAAACTCATTCTATCCTTGTGTATTTCTTTTAACCAAAGGGTTTTGGAACAAGCTGAGGCTACCACATTACTTTAATATGAGATCATAATATGTCTACTGTACTTGATTTCATCTTTTTATCATAGTTTAAAAATGGTGCGTTTAATTCTTAGATTACAAGTGCTGTGTTAATCTGTTCCTGTCAGTAAAAATTATTTTGCGTGGCATTGCATGTGCAGCAGTGCCTGCCAAGCTGTTGTGTTATTGGTGAGATTACATGACTGGCAATCGGAGTGTTGGCTGGTGCATTTGTGTCAGGAGACTGATAAAGCCAATCTGTTTGTACAATGTCCCACTGCCAGAAAGGTGGCCAACATGCTGCACCAGAGAGACACTTAAACAAGGCTCTGTAACAAAATCTAATCATTCAAAACATTTCATATTCTGTCTGATTAAAATCATTTTTCTAAATAATTGATTGAGATAAATACTTAGTAAAATCCTATTATCCCATTTTGGTCTGTTGATTGGTGAAGTGGACACCACTGGACATGGTTCGTTTAGGTGTGAGGACAGATGGCTTTAATGTGTGTCTTGGAAGACGTTTTTGGTAATCTGGAACCAAAACGCTAAACCACTTAAGCCAATTCCCTAAAATCAAAAATAATTTAACCTTTTAGTCATCTGCTTTTTTTTTTTTTTTTAAGGAAACTCCAAAGGGAAACGGCAAAGAAAAATAGTCTACAGGACCCAGAACTATCTGAACCTGTACGCAGCAGATGGCCTCCGTACACTGTGCATTGCAAAAAAGGTAACGTAGATCAATAAACCTTTTAAGAATTGCTGAATAACAGCCCTCTTCTATTTAAACCATTTTAGAAGGTGGAGACGATGTGTCTTAGTAGCTGCTTGGCAGCTTTTGTTTGTAGCCCAGCACAGATGATCAGATGGGCCGGCCCTTCCAAGTAACATTCTTTGTGACTCAGCTGCAATCTGTCCCTCTTTCCCAGGCTGTTAATTTATCCTTTCACAAGCCAGACTCATTATATCCCTGTTTCTGCAAAGCCCATCACCATTGTAATGTGATAAAACACCTTCTCAACATCTCACATTCTCCTGCGAATCCTCCTCTTCTGTAAAGAGAAGGAGAAGCTGCTCCACAGTTAAATTTTGCTCTGTACCTAAATAGATGATTATGTGTTCATGAGCCTTTGTGTTTCGTGCTAGGTTCTGACCAAGGAGGGATATGCCTGCTGGCTGCAGCGTCACCTGGAGGCTGAGACGGCCATCCAGGGAAGGGAACAACTACTTTTTGAGTCGGCACTGCGACTAGAGACGAACCTGCAGCTTTTAGGTATCGCTGCGTTTATTTTCAAGCCTCCCCAAGAATATGTCATATTCATACTACATCTTTAGCTATAATGGTACTGAATCTTTTTTTTAGCTTAATAAATAATAAGACAGTTTTTGCGGTCCTGCTGGCTCATTGGTAGAGCATCAGGTTGGGATACAGAAGTCTGCGGGATCAAATCCCACCCGACCAGGTGTAGCCCCGCCCAGCCAACAAGGCCCACCTCTGTGCCGGTCCCGAGCCTGGGTAAAAATGGGAAGGTTGCGGCAAGAAGGGCATCCGGTGTAAAAACTCATGCCAAATCCACGTGTGGAACAGGTTCCGCTGTGGCGACCCCTGAAGGGACAAGCCGAAAGCCACTGACATATTAAGAGAGTTTTTCACAGATGTATTCCTCACCTGCAGGAGCAACGGGCATTGAGGACCGGCTGCAGGACGGCGTGCCAGAAACTATAGCTTCTCTGAGGAAGGCTGGCCTGCAGATATGGGTGCTGACAGGTGACAAACAGGAAACTGCCGTGAATATAGCTTATGCCTGCAAGCTGCTGGACCCCGAAGAAGAGATCCTCACACTGAATGCTGATTCCCAGGTGAGTAGCCGTAGCTGCCAGGATGTCATTAACTCTGCCATGCTGCGCTGAAGAGATGATAAACTTCATTGTATATGAAGTTAACATAACACGGTGCTAAGCATAGCGCGGTGACTGGCAACTGAATGAATGAATGAAAACCGCATTTGCTCCCAAAATGAATATTTTAAAAGAAATAATTGAATATTTTGTCTTGCTCAGAGTTAGGTGAAAAATTTCACTCTTTCTTAAATCTACAAGCAAAACACTGGAGTTATCTGCCATGTGTCCTTACCTGAGTGAACATCTATGGAAAGAAGCCTTTAGCCAAGTTTGTATGCATTAATGTATCTTGGCTGGCAGCGGTGATTTATAGGTGTGGTAGTTATTAATCATCTGTGTTCCAGCACACCGAGCCAGGTCATGGCAATCAAAACACACATAATACGCCGTTTGAAAACTTAGAGGTCTGAGGGCTGTAACATCACAAAACAGCTGATGATGGGTGAATGGAGAAATATATACTGTAGGATCTCTTCTGTTAGTTGGTGCATATTACGGTGACCAAGATGAATTAAGATACTAGTAATGCACTTGTCTGTTGATTAATTTGCAATTATTCTGCCAATTTTGTCCTTATACTGGTTCATACATGCAGCATGTACTTTGCCATGCGATTCTGATTCACTCTATGGCTACAGGTAAAAACATAGTTAATTATATCCCTCCGTTGGAGGTCAGCAGGAAGAATGGAATTTGTCCAAAAAAATGCTGTAACTTTGATAGATTTAAAATCAATGTAGCCCAGAACAGAACATCACATAGAATATCTTTGGGTTTGGATAAAACAAGCAATTTGAAGAAGAAATTGTTTGAAAAGAGCAATCGATAATCGTTTGTTGCAGTCCTCTAAGTTAGAAAGACATGCTGGTACAGTAGTGGTGCAGAGACCAGTTGTTGCCAGCCTTTATGCTAAGCTAAGTTAACCGGCATCATATTATTGTACAGGCATGTGAGGAGTCTTTTCATTTAGAACCTCCTGGCGAGAAAGCACATACACGTATTTCCAAAAATTTTAATATAGAACTTTGACAGAGTAAACCTGTTTATTCTTTTTTTTCTCATTGAAATCATCTCTTTTATTAAAGAATGAGGTTGGACACTCATTTTAGTACTGACAATATTAACCTCTGTGCTTTTGTAGCATCTGGCTGCCAGATGTGAAGCAGGTCACGCAGATTGATATAAAACAACTTTGTGTCCTGATCCTGAAGTTTAACACACTCTGTGCCTGTCTCTGAACCAGGAGGCATGTGCATTGTTGCTGGAGGAGAGTTTACACTACATCCAGGCCAAATTCCTGTGCAGTTCTTCCGACCAAGCCACCAAAGTATTCCACACTAACCTTGCGCTCTTTGAGATCTATCCGTCTTCATCCCCATCCTCCTTCTCTTCATCCTCCCACACCACTCCCTTCACTGTGCACCGGCTGGGCCTGGTAATTGATGGGCGGACTTTGGCCTATGCCCTGGATAAGACTTTGGAGGATAAGTTTCTGGCTGTTGCACGAAGCTGTCGTTCAGTGCTCTGCTGCCGCTCCACGCCACTGCAGAAGAGCATGGTGGTCAAACTCGTGCGGAACAAGCTGAAGGTCATGACTCTAGCTATAGGTAAGCACCAGTTCAACAATACACTATTACACTGTTATTTAAATTGATATGTACATCATAATGTTCCTCCAATTACTTTGAGTAATTAAAATAATGAAACTCATTTCCTCTTTCTGTTTCCGTCTGTGCACAATTGAAAACAAATTTAAACATATGTAATTCTTAACATCTGTTAAAAGGCAAAGAAAGAACCTTTTGAGTTGCATCAATGAAATGGAGGATACAATATTTGTGGAATTTTACACAGAAATCTAAAAGCCTGGGGTCTAAAGTCTGTGGTCACCAACTACCAGAAGCTGAGACTGGAACTTATGCTAAGATGTGTCTAGTGTATAGAACCTTAAGTTTACATGAGAAAAACATCCAATCCAACACCACAGCCGGAAAACAACAAGCTTCCCATCTTAAATAGATGATGAATTATTGAAATCTCCTGCCTCTTTACTCCCCAGTGTCACCGGGGGGGCTCTGTACCTTTGTGTCTGACAGTGCATCAAAAATAAGGATGTAATTTCTGTCCAGTTTCCAAAATCAAATATCTGAGCAGCTGATCATTCAGTGTCAGACACTAAACTGTTTTAGCCTTAGAAAACTATATTTATATAATTCACTGAGTTCTTATAGTACGTCGCTGTCAAATAACCCTGTAACAATTTTAACTTGCACTCAAATTCCCTAAAGTCTCCAAGTATCATTAAATATTATATCCTTTACTATTCAATAATTCATAACATTTATCCCAACATCATGTCCCTTTTTATCATGAATATCAATGTGGCAGACTCACTGCAACACAGTTACATGGGGGAACAGTGCCATGATGTTTTTCCTGGTGTGATGTAAATATGACTTGAAATATGACTTGATTTTGAAAGTACACACTCAAACACCTTCTGCACATTTGCTTTGACCACTGATTAAAAAAACAAAAAATGTTTTTTAAGGCACCTGAGTAATTATACACTGTGGCTTAATGAAGCTGTAGAGTAATTGACGTGACATTAGGATGTCAGTGGTGAGCTATGATTGTCTTTGCCCTCTTTGCCATTTGTTTGTTCCTGCTGCATTTGGGAGGATCCTGTTTTTGCCAGACAAGCACTTTTCTATCGTTATATTATGTGGGGGGAACACTGCAGCTGCACATTCTCTTTGATTTTATAACTCTGTGGGGAAAGGAGAGGAAGGTGCAGCTCTAATATGTATCAGTCCTCTGATCTTAGACTTCTCAGTCCCTGCTGCTGTTACTCCAAACACAAAAATGAACTCTTGCCTTATTATGTTTTATTTGAATGTGTTCATTGAACTTAGACAAAACAAGCTCTGTTAAAAATTAGTTGTTGTTTTTTTTTATCCAAACATTAATTTTCTTTAACAATAATGTAATAATTAGTTACAGTATGATATGGAACCTAAAAGAGACATAAAATTGTTAACTGTTGTCCAAACCCGAAAGGCTGCTGTAAATGAACGCTGCACACAGCTACACAATGAAACACTTTTTTTTTTACCACCTCTCTCTTTGTGAAAGGACTGCAGGCCTACATTATCCACAATGCAATAGTGCCAATTGTTCAGTTGGCAATTTTGGGTACATTATGTTGGTAGGGGCTAATGTAGCCTTGAGCAGGGATGAGTGGGTGATAAGAGGTTTAATAAGATCATCTTTTTTTGTAATTCTACACCCTACCCAGGGGAAATTTCTCGAAACATCACATTTATTAAGTTATTAGCTAATGTCAAGATGGATATATGTGAAATTCTTTTTTTAGATGTGCATTAAATCCCCAACACCTGCAAATTTGTATCTATTGTGGACCTGTTCACATGCCAGTTTATAAACTGCCAAGGTACTAGTGTTTTTGGAGAGACTTTGTGATACAGGAACAGTTTTCGTCAGCCAACACGAATCAGTCACCTTTGTTTGCGTGCTAATCACCACCTACCTCTTGTGTTCCGCGCACGCTGCCACTCCAGCACTGTTTACTATTATGACAACCAAGCACTCTCTGCCCACCAGCATTTTATCTCCCACTCCACCACCTGTGGTGACAAAAAAAATACATCCACATCCCTCAATGTGGAGCAAAAACATAATAAGTCAGCCAGCATAGCCAACAGCCTGGCTCTGCCACAGCCAGAGGGACAATGGAGCCGGTGAAGGGCACCTGATAACACACATTCATGTTATTACTGTAATATAACAGCTGGGAAAACTGACAGTTCTGTGAATGTTCTAACATTCCTCCACATATATCGTATTAAAAACAACCGCTCAGGGAGTCACTGTGCTCAATAAAGTTCTCTCTGTTTTCAGGGTTCTGGCTGAACTTTTGCCCTGCTGATCTAAATTGGGAAGTTTATCGTGTTTTGATGTGTTCTGAAGTTGTCCACACACTGTCCTGTCCTAAGGAACTCATTTATTTCAGGTGATGGGGCCAATGATGTCAGCATGATCCAGGTAGCAGACGTGGGCGTGGGGATCTCGGGTCAGGAAGGCATGCAGGTGAGGTCAAATCTGGGATGGCTGAAGGGAGTCACGCACACACGGGAGACTGGATTACGCTGTGGGGGGGTGGGTATTTGAAAGAGAATATAAAAATGAACTCTTGTATGAATGAGGTTAAGTAGAGGTTTAAGAGGATTTATGGGAGAGAAGATAAGGAAATAAGGGAAGACACTTTCAGCCCAGTGTGAATCAAGCAGGGTGTCCTGAGACCTGCAGAGAAGCAGTTGGGACTCTATTCACCTGAGCTTCTCCCATCTCTAAGGTCACACCCAGTGCTACAGCCCGGATGGCTTCATGTGCAGTGGCAACCGAAAAAAAAATACCTCAATTGACCACCTCCCTCTCGCTTCCTTTTCTGGAAAGGTGATCTTGAATAGAAATGATGGAGAATCCCAATTAACTTCCAGAGGAGGCTTGTGAGGCACGCTGCTGTGTAGCACATCTGTTAAAGTCTCCGTATCCTGTCCTTAACTGGACCACTAGATTAATCATTCTTAATCAAATTTCCACTTAATGAGACAGCACCCACTCGTCAGGATTCCACAGTGAGCTGAGATGCAAATTTTTGCACTAAGGCCAACGCACACTGCATTATGATTAACACACCTTTCTGCTGTTAGACGCGCCCTCCCCGTGCAGTGGTTATGAGCCCGTTATTAAAGCGCAGCAGAAACTAAATTGCTGCACAACAAGACATCTGCTGTTATTTTTCTTGTTGACAGTTAATGTTGTCAGTTGAGAGGTGTCATAAAGGGTTAGCAGTGCCTCTTAAAATGTAAGTTATAAACACGGCTTGACTACGGGGAGGGTTTAGTTTTAGATGATGAACACTGAATCCCAAAAGGTGGACAACTTGTTTAAGGGTTATTGCTTTGGAAATATTACACCCACTGAAGATGCAATAAATGGAGGCAGATTGGAGTAGAACCATAATAACTCCAGAAGTTGTGAGTGTGTGTGGTGGGTGTAACAGAATGGAGGAAATTGAATGTTGTTCTGTTTTTTTGTTTTTGCAGGCGGTGATGGCAAGTGACTTTGCTCTCCCACGTTTCCGGTATCTCCAGAAGCTCCTGCTGGTCCACGGACACTGGTGCTACTCCAGACTGGCGAACATGATTTTGTACTTTTTCTACAAAAATGCTGTAAGCATCTTTGCACTTCGTTGTTTATTGTGGTTCCACAGAATATCTGCAGATCCAAATGTGAAGGAGAAAATTTTAAGCGTTTGTTAATGTTTCCTTGTAGTTTTCTGCCTCCTCATGTGAATCCATTGTATGTTTTGTTCTGCTCAGATGTTTGTAGCACTCACCTTCTGGTATCAGTTCTACTGTGGATTCTCAGGCTCGGCCATGATTGACCAGTGGTATCTCATCTTTTTCAACCTGATGTTCTCTGCCTTACCACAACTCATCACTGGCACTCTGGACAAAGACGTGTCAGCAGAGACACTCCAACATCTACCTCAGCTCTATGTGAATGGCCAGAACTCTGAGGTGCTGTCTGTTTGTTTGTCCCTTTGTCCTTTCTGACCTGTTTTTATGTGTATGTGCACATGCAGTTAAACATTATAACTACACATACAGAATACAAGTGATATCCAGTCATATCACTTGTTTATGAAAACTAAATTGACTTCACATTTATCACACTACAAAGAAATGATCATAGCATGTGTAAAAATAGCTATTGCTAATAATGTTGCTTCTTTTATGGTCTGCTTAGGTACAAGTATGTCCATAAAGGACTGACATTATTATCATTTTAATGATTTTTACAATGCCACACGAAGTTTAACAATTAACTCACAGGATAAGCCGAAAGGAAAGGAAAATAAATTAACCAGCCAAATGTCAAACTTTTATTAGCTCCAACCTCTGTTTTTTTTTAATTATTATTTAATAAAAATTGATACAGGAAGAAATCCAAACAGAAAAAGCAGCTATTGAAGCTTGTGAGTTCAGGGTCGCCACAGTGGGCCATTAGTCCGCATGTTGATTTGGCACAGTTTTTACGCTGGGTGCCCTTCACTGTACAGGATGGGGATGGGATGTTCGGTGTTCAGTGACTTGCCCAGGGACACTTCGACATGTGGTCGGGAAGAGCGTGGCACGATCCTCCGACCCTATGGTTGGCAGGCGACCACTCTACCACTGGCGCCATAAAGCTATCGTTTCACTACCCAAATTCCCAAATTCGTTTATATGACTTAAATATACCGTACAAGAGACAACAATGTATGGATTACATATAAAAATGAAAAGGAGGGAAAACGAGCTGTGTTTCTGGATTTTTATATGTGGTTGTTTCTTTGCAGGATAGAGTTTTAACTTTCATGGATGTTCACTGAGAACTATTTACAGAAGATCTAATTTCTAAGCTTTCTCAATGGTTAGGTTTTCTTTGTAGTATTCATAATCATACATACTTTTTTTTTTAATGATTTGCAGTCATTGCATTCTTTTTATTTTTGTTTTACCACTTTCCTAACTTTTCTGAAAATAGGGTTTATACTAAGTGATTGAGGAAATACCTGTCAGCTTCAATAATGAAAATACATCTTGGCTGCAAACCTAAAACAAGTCATATTGTAATTTCTCAGTCTAACTTGTAGAAACATTTCCTCTTACTTGAAAGTGTTTGTATTGGTTTTTACCATAGTTGTCCACTTACTAAAGTTTTCCTGAGATTTCATGAGTGGAGTGCTAATTACAAGATCAAGCTCGAACCCCGAGTCTTTTTGTAAGATGTAATAAGGTAAATTCTCAGCAGTCTTTTAATTACTGCACTATCGTAATCTTTTCCAGGCATTTCATCAAGTTGTGCATGAAACAAAATGACACAAAAATGTATTTTGAAATACACAATTACTTAAAGAACTTTGCTTTAATGTAATGATTTGTGATACCGTTTGTTGCCTTCACTCTTTGCTCAGTCACATTGATGAGTTTCATGACTGTCAATCTTTGGTTTTATCTTTCAGGAATACAAGCCATATATGTTCTGGATGAACATGATTGATGCCTTTTACCAAAGTCTGATCTGCTTCTTCATTCCTTACTTTGTGAGTCTGGTTTTCATTTCTATCAGCTTGTCGTCTTCACTCAGTTTGTTGCTCTTTCTTATTTTCCCACCTGTTCTCCCTCTCCTCCTCCCAAGGCCTATGCTGACTCTGATGTGGACTTGTTTACGTGGGGAACTCCTGTTACAAGCCTGGCTTTATTTACCATTCTGCTGCACTTGGGCATTGAGACCAAAACCTGGGTAAGAAACCCCATTTTCTATTTATTTGAGGCTGATATTCAAGATTTCTTCAATTCAGCCTGATGGCTTTGAGAGCTACAGCGAAGGCTGACAGGCACGTAAATGTTTATCTCAGGTTGATTCAATCGAACCAGAATGTGCCGCAGCACTTCGGGCTTGTAAATCAGCTTGATAGTGTGTCTTCCTGTGCAAACTGTCTACACCACCACTTTACACTGCCACAAAGCTCCAAAACATCTGCTCCCCCCTTCCCCTTTCATATCTTTTGTTTTATTCTGAGGCATTTGTGTGTGGTTCTCCTAAACTGCCTGGTAGTCTTGGCCATGAGCAGCCATTTTATATTTATGACCTGGCACTGAATCAGAGTTTTTTTTTTTTTTTCCATTATGCCAAGGGTGTAAATTTAGCCTGACACATTTTTACATGAAAAATGTCCCTTTCACTAACTGCCTTCCTGGACATGATGTCCTCTCGTGCAGAGAGGTATTCATAGGGAACAGCATCGACCCAAGGTAAACATTTCCAAATGTTCAGATGGCAGGTACTCTGTGCACTGGCTGCTTAGGAACATAATGTATGCACTATTTGTAAATGGCTGTGAAAGTCAATTAAAGGTATTTGAGGTGACAGCAGGCAGCGCTCTTTCTCCCCCCATGCAGCAGCTATGAGGCTGTAATTAATTATGTGCTTCAGTGTGTCATCAGGGACAATACTCTCATGACCCACTGTGCAGTATTCGTATTGTCAAATGTCAATCAATCAACTCAAGAATGAAACAAGTCCATTTTCTCTAACTGACCAAACTCGTTAAAGACGCATCTAAAGTGGTGCGTACAGATTGCTTTTTTTTTTTTTTTTTTTGTATACCTCCTTTTTCAAGGCAATATCAGTGTGTGTAGTTTTTGGCATTAGAACTGCGCAGAAACAGCCATTTACGTAAATATGTTACATAAAACCAGGTCAAAATCATCGACTTGCCTGCAAGTTTCATTGTCTTATTCTTTTAGTTTATAAATAGATTTTTCTTTTTATACTAATTTGTATATAACTTTATAGCTTCGCCAAAAAGTACTGAAGCAATTTTCCCTGTTTCCCATATAGACCTGGATGAACTGGCTGTCTATCACCTTCAGTGTTGCCTTATTTTTCACTGTGGCTTTGTGCTACAATGCCTCCTGTCCCACCTGCTACTCTCCCTCTAACCCGTACTGGACCATGCAAACGCTGCTACAGGACCCCCTCTTCTACCTGCTCTGTGTCGTCACGCCTGTCACAGCACTGCTGCCCAGGTACAAACTCCAGTTACGGAATATTTATGAGTTATGTCTGTTATTAATACCAGATGCCAGTTTTGTTTACCAGAAGGATCTCACATGTGCAATAGTGCTGATGTGTCCTGATGTCTAGTTTTGCTTTTCTTTCCAGATATTTTTACAGGGCGTGTCAAGGCACACTGTTTCCCAGCCCTGTCCAACTTGGAAGGCAGTTCGATAAACTGCCTGCTGAGGCCCGCAGGAACATCCTCAGTCTGAGCAGGGTCAAGGTGGGGTCACAACTCAGCCCAAAGCCTCCCTTCCTGTCCCTCACTAAGCCCTCCCCTAATGATTGCAATGAGAAAGACCAGGGGAGCTTTCTCAGCTCCAACATGCCCCAAGCTAAACTGGGGCCTGTCATACAAACACAAGGAGAAAACGCTCAAAGAATCCCGCTGGGACCAACAGACAGTGAAAAGGGTCTCTTAGATCCCTACACATTAGTTCCTAAGGAAATAACTCTTCCTTATACCAAAGATGCTTGTTCACTCCCAGGAGTGCAGCAGCCTTCTTCCACCAAAGACTCGGAGTGGCTTGATAAGACTTTAGAAGTATCAAATCTTAGTCTGTCCGGCTGGATCACCTCCACACCTCTGCTCATGCAGACAGACAGCGTCCAGTTGACTCTGCCTTGTGACAGAGACCCTCAGTGTGTCAAATACACGAGGAACTCTGAGGAAAGACTCACATCTGACTACAGCATTCATCCAGCACACAGGACAGAGCAAGTCACAGAACAGTTGCTGCAAACAACCTTGTGATATCTTACAGTTTTAAATATGTTATTCAGACTCCAATTTGCACAATAGTTTTTTTTTTAAATGTAACTTTATTATATTTTTCAAGGAGATTGTTTTATATAAGATACAAATAGGTACTTTATATTTTGGGTGTTTAAAGCTGGAACTAAATTAAGTTTTGGGAGATGGGAGAACTGGAAAATGTTTCATTGTTTTGTTTAGTTTTTGGATCCTGATGATGTTTTATTTCAAGATGCATCTCAGTACTTGATCAGGTTTTAAGAGACAGCAGAGTAGAAACATTCCACTGCTGGGAGTTTGTTTTGTCTCTGATATGGTACCTTGTTTGTTCTTCTAGGTTGGCCTTTAAATGTATCATAAGCTGGATGTGATTCCACTGAAGCCTTAGTCGTTACAGCATCACGTCTGATTTTGTGTGAGTTGAGCATCCCAGAGGTTTAGGTTTATTTACATACAGCAAATCAGCAAATAGTGGCATTTACTTTGCACTTCAGCGTCATTTATTCTTGATTTACAAATTATTTTATTTGATAGACTGAAAAGGTGTGTTTGTAACTCACACACAATACATTCCTCTGAATATGAGCCTTTCTTTAAATATAATTATGCATTAAGCACCAAAGTTTCAGTCTTTAAACAAGAAATTATGGTGTGTGTGTGTGTGTGTGTGCGTCTGTGTGTCCACAGTTAATAAATCGGTTTTAACAGTACCAACCAGTTTGATATTAAAAGCATAGTTTTGTATTTTGGGATTTATTACCTTTTTGCTCTAGTATCTGTACAGTCGAGATGACTAGCGATAGCAAGCCACACATTAGCTTAACTCAGCACAGTGACTGAAAACGGGGAAACGACTGGCACGGTTCTGTCTGAAGGTTAAAAAAAAGTCCAATTTTCAGCCCTTCTAAGTTTGGGTAATGCATTTTGTCTTGTTTGTTAAGTGTTGACCTATACTTGAGTCCTCAAACTCCACAAAGTTGCTGCACCTGGCCACCAAACAAGATACAATTCTGAAGTTTTTCAAGCTGTTCTCCCTCCTAGTGTTTACGCTAAGCCAAGTTACTTAACATACGAACGTCAGTGGTGTCAAACAATGAAGCTGAAGCTCAGCTTATGTAATTTGTTTGGATACAGAAGGCGATTTACAATTAAAAACACTTTAAAAATCTGAATAAATGTGTTAATTAGTAAACTATAGAGGAGCTGCTGGGTACTTTGCCTTTGGAAATGCAGACATAACTGTAGGATCAGTGTTCAAAACAAATAAGTTTTCTTTATTTCCCAAAATCCCCAACTATTCCTTTAAGAGCTTGTTGACAGGCAGATGTCACGTTTCATTAATCTCAACCAGTTGAAATTGTTTTCCCAAAACAAAAGTTCAATGTAAATGATGTGTCTTAAAGATTTACATTTGCACTTTGAAAGGATTATTTCCGTGTTGCCATTGAGTATCATCGGTGCTGTCGACATGGAAAGTGTTCACAGTGTGAAGATAATGGGGTGTTTTTATTCCATTCTTATTTTTGCGAGCATGATGTACTGTATGTACAAACTGGTAGAAGCATGGAAGATCGGAAAGATGCTACAGTTTAATGGTTATGTGTTCAAAGCAGCAGCACCTTTTTAATACTCTGCTCATTGTATCTCTTGTGTCATTGTAGTGCTTTTGTAAAGTGTATCATTTACCAAAGATCATTTATATTTCTGTATTTTCTAAGCAATAATATGCGCCTTAACACTGGATAAAAAAAAATTGCAGACCTGGAGTTTGCTTATAATGCAGAGTCTGTATTTGTTTAAAGGGGACTCTGCATTTTTGTACAATGAGGTGTGTGTGTGTGTGTGTGTGTGTGTGTGTGTGTGTATGTGTTGATGAAACATGCAATGTGGTTTCTATCCTCCCGTCTGTTTTTTGCACTTGTTGCTTTCTCCTGGCATGTTGTTCTGATTCTGACTTTGCAGTCTGTCCACGTTGTTTTATAGTTTCTGTCTGTTCTGTACTTTTGGCATCGCACTTTACGTGCCAGAACGAAGCTCGAGTCGTGTTAACTGCTGCATTCCAAAATAGCCACTTTCACAAATTCCTCACAGGAACACTGTACTGAGCCTTGAACATATCAGTTGTTTGGGTTTTAATTTTTCTTTTGGTTACAAGGTTTCACATTTGAGAGGAAAATTATCTACTGAAATTCCCTGAGTTCATCAATCAAGGTAGTACTTCAAACATCCAATAGAGTCAAGATTGTTTAGTTCCCGTTTCAGTCCAGGCTCTTTAAAAAAATGGGCTGCAGCCTAACAGCAACATATACCTTTATCACCTCATGCCTGTTGCTAATGTGGAAAAACAATATTAATTTTTTATTTTTTTTTTATTTTAAACTAGTCTGCCATTTGAGTAATTGGAACATGTTTTAGGGTTATTTGTGAACAAAGTAAAAATGTTAATAAAGCATTTATCCTTTACTACCAGTTTCATTTTTTGAGGAAAATATGATCTTATATATACAGTGTGCCTGTCACAATGAGCGTGGGGGTGTTAGGTATTAAATACAGCATTGACATTATTATCTTATGAAGTAGAAATGGGCAGCCAGTGCAACTGAATCATTCAATTGGACTTTTTCCTTTGAACAAACAACTAGGAGTGATACCTTTTGACAAGTCAGCTTTGGGCTCACTGTATGAGCAGCATCATAACAGTAACCTCTGTTATTATAGGTAAAATCAATCGCCACTTTGGAACAGTAGACTAACTGAGCTATTGGCGGTCGTGATATTGTACACATATCCCAACATGCAAGTTCTAACATCCGCATTTACATCTGCACAAAGGTGTGGGATGAAGGGCCTTCAGAAGATTGATGATCTTTGCCCTGGTGTGCATCACATCTGCAGTCTGGGGGGGGGGGGAAGCATCATTATTAATGCATCTTTTAGGGCACAGTGAGAGAAAAGGGACAAATGAGGATTTGCTGATTCTGCCTTTTAGGGAACCACTGCAACGGGATGGTCGAATTACTGAGCAACACTGCACTTTGCAAGAGCAGGTAATGACGACTCCTCTATTCTTGCAGCACTGCTCTTTCTATTACTTTCTCAACCCAGATGTACAGTAAACCAGCTCCACTGATCAGCTTTTTTGTGGTTTTGCACACTGGGTGTGAGGTTGTCATAGCTTTAGTGTCTGCACAACAATAGTTTTTCTTGTTTATCTGCTTTCAGGGGCATTGTGAGCAGCACATGCAGTAAAATGGATTTTTGTCACAGGTAACAGTGTCTTATGAGAGTTTATGTAAAAGATTTATAATTTAATTAAACAGGCTCCACTCTGGATGTGAAAGCTTCCACACAGTCGTCTACCAGTGTCTTTAATTACTTTTTTTGAGGACCTGCAGTGCACGGACGGACAGAAAACTAATGCTGAAGAAGTTAATGGAGTTTAATTTGCATTTCTCATCGAGAAGCTTCATTGATTCTGGTCATTAAAGTCACCTTGACCCACTTCGTGATCCATTGTTTTAACAAGCCTAAATCAGAACATTTTCAATTTCCTAAGCTGCCTACTAAATAACTAGGTTCGATAAAACCGTCAAAGGGCTTGATTATGGGAATTCTTTGTTTTAAAAACCTCGCAGCCTCCGCTCTCCATTCTCCCAAATATAGCATTTTGCTGAGAAGACTTAATTTACACCAGTGGAGATATGCACTGCATCAGTTTTTATTCCAGGCAACAAATGGAGCCTTTTTGTGAGCCAGGGCCATCTGTCTTCCAATTGGTGAAGGAATTATAAGGCTTTATTCTGCACTATCATGAGTAGCTTAGCCAAAGCATTATTGCCCTTTTTTTTCAGTCTAACTTCCCACTGCCACAGGAATCCTTCCAAGACAAATGGCAGGAACAGATAGCACAAAGACAGACAAACACCTACAGGTAACTTATTACTACCAGGTCCTCTGACCTGCTTCTGTTTCCTAGGCGAAAAAAAAACAACAATAAAAATATTCTAATATTGTTATTGTATTTACATGATAATTTCAATAAGTTCACACCCGATAAGCAGTTGGTACATTTTCTAAAAAAAGTAGAATATGTCACAAATAGTGTTAGAAGGCAGACAGACAGATACAGTAGTAAATCTGTGACTTCCATGATGAGGCACAGGCTTCCTGGAATGTCATTGGAGCGTTCCAACGAATACCAAGGCTGTTGGCTGACAGAACCAGGCAAATGCGGGAAACGTGCAGTGGTCAGAAATATGCAGGCAGTTCACCTAAGCAAAAGTCCAGAGGAGCTGGCAAAGGCACAGTCAATAAAACATTGACAGAATGTCTAAACAGAAAACCCCAAAGAAAACAGAGGGACTACATCACAATCTGGCAGGTAAAAGGGGAAACTGGCAGGTACTGTATATACAGTATACTTGCGGGAACTGATTAGTGAAGTGGGGAACAGTTGAGGTGGCAGAGGAGGTCAAGGCTTAGCAATCAGGCAATGAGGAGCAGGGAAACTATGGATTCGAAGCCATCGCTGGCTGGAGGAGAACTGTGCAGAGACAGAAATGTGCAAAGTAAAGCTACAGTATGTATAGTTATTTTTAATAGTAATGTATTTAATTTTTGGATGATACCGTTAATGCACTGGAGTTTCTGAGTGAGTCTCGCCCTTCTAACAATCCAAACCATTTCTGCTTGATGAGTAAGTTTAGCCGTGTTCTTATTTGCTGCAATTTGATAATAGATAAAGCCTGAAGGGTTGTGCAGAGTGTGGCAGAAGAGCAGAGCGTAGCAGGGAGAACTGGGTGGAGCAGAGTGGATGGATTTACGGTCTAGTGTATGTTGCACAGCCTTAGCTTTAACTAACAAGAAATCTTGATTGGAAAGCAGAATAGTTGCTGAGACAATTCACTGGACATCACAAATCTACAGCAGAGCTTCATGGTGGCATTAAATGAAAGGAAAGTATTTTACTGTGTAAGTGATAATTAGGGCGGCTGTGCCTCAGGAGATGGAGCTGTCACCAATCAGGGGGTCAGGAGTTCAGTCCTCAGCTCCTCCTGTCCATATGTCTAAGTGTCCTTGGCCAAGAAACTGAAGCCCAAGTTGCCCACAGCACTGTGTGTGTGTGTGTGTGTGTGTGTGTGAGAGAGAGAGAGAGAGAGAGAGAGAGAGAGAGAGAGTCAAACAGAGAGTGTTCATGCTGTGTAAACAGTGTAAATTATAAAGAGCATTTAAGTCTTTGTCTTTGCCACATTTCAGCTGACCATTTCCCTGTGTGTCACATTTTGCTGAAGAGCTAAAAATCCCTCCAGCTGTGGAGCACAGATTAAAAACTACAAGTGAGGGCTTTGTGTCTACGTACCCTGGGAAGACATCAACTGTGTCTTGACAGCCACGGTGACCCATGTCTCCGTTCACTGCATGGGACATTTACAGAAATCACAACCATGATAACAGCCCTGTCCTACAAACAACCTTCAGTTTTGTCTCCTCAGCTTTCAACAGTGCAACTGAGGTTAATTGTTATGTTCCAGGAAATAAGACGTGCAGTAGTAATGTCCATTTTAGGCAATCTTAATTTCTATCAAATGGCTGGGAGGGAAATCGTACAGAAAGCAGCGGCTACCAATGTGAGCCGATGTTCAGTCAGATCTGCACCTGAATCTGTGGCTGTTAAACACCTAATTTCCTCCATCACAAGCTGAAAAACAAGGAGCAACTGGTTTGACTCAGTCATGTGTCTTTTTCATTTTTTGTGTAATAAGACAAAGACGAAGAAAAATAAAAGAGACCAGAGAAATAACAAAATCATGGCGTAGGAAAAGTGTCAATGAGCTACATGCTAAATACTTTGTGTGCCCACAGTGTCTCCCAGTGTCCATGTATATTATTGCAGTCATGTATCAATGTCAAATCTAGGTAAAGTCAGACGGTTGGTACCACTGGGAATTAAAATGCAACAATTGGAGTAAGTTTAACATAAGCTTGTTAGTTTTCTGGAATATGCAGCTGATGACATATATTATATTCATTTATTGAAAAACATGATTCATTTCTATTTTAGACTTTTATTGTATTCCCAGGTGTAACATAAGTACAGTAATTATTTTGAGCACACGTTGGCCTTAGGTCTTACGATGAAGTCACATCAATCTGCAGTGTAAAAAAAGTGACAGGTTCCCAAATGTAATGCCACACTAAGTGTTCAGTCTGTGTCAGGCTTGATACTGTCTCCACACAACAATAGTAATTACCATGAATAGGAAAATGTATCATTTAAAAAGGATGTACGGAAAGAGATGACAGGGGCTCCGTTACCTGCTACACATGCCAGCTTTGATTTATGGTTTATGGTTCATATCATTTATGATTATTGATTGAACCATATGTTGGCCTCTGTACATCGAGCTGTCCAGTATGATTCATGCTTTTTACACTTTTGTCGCATATTTGTATATCATGCAGCGATGTATATGTAGGACTTACCCACCAAGGACGACTTGGTGGGACGACTTAGTTTTACATATTTAAATATTTAAAAGCAATGCATTTAATATGAAATATTAAATTGAAGGAAAATAAATTTTTTATAGTTACTTAAAGCCTGCACTTACATTTACTTCAGTATTTTCATTTTATGATAATTTATACTAAACATCAAACAATGTTATATTTTACTTATCTGACATCTTAATATTGTACGTACATACTAGAAGCTAATATCATCTTACAAAACATGTGGTGTTGTGCAGTATTATTAGCACAATATTGTGCTAATAATACTGTTTAATGACATGACTTGTAAGCTGGACTATTGGACCCACTTGAAAATTAGATAATAATAATTGCAGTAAATTAGCGTTAAGTATATTTTTATAAAGTGCACTACCAATCTGAATACAGCTAATAACAAGATAGTGAAAGTATTAATATTATTATTATTATTAATAAGCTTTGTTTTCTTTTTCATCAGTGAATTTACTTTAATTGTTTCAACAAACAAACTTCCTGCCTGGTCAGTATTTCCAATAGTAACCAAATAGAACCAAATGCTTAATTCGAAAGGTTTTTTAAAAGAAATCTGGGTGTGTAATACCCCCTGGTCTGTGGGTCGTTGAGGTGGGAGGGGGCATGTTGCAAAACCACGCGCTGCATGCCGGGATACACAGTACATCTCGCTCTTGTTTACAAGATGGTAGAGGAGAGTCTGCTGCTCTGATCTGAAAAGCTCCAAATATTACGGCCTGGCAGTGGCGTCACACTCGCGCCTTATTTACGTGCTGTGAAGAAAGTCACGTTGTTTCCAACCGAGTGACGCAGGCTCGATGTCGTTCAACCAGCGGCTCTCAGGCTGACGGAAGAGGGGTTTTTGCACTGTCACTGACACACACACACACACACACACACACACAGAGGACAGCAGTATCCTAATCACAGGTTGGTACAAGAAGCTGAGAGAAACATGACATGTCACTGGACTTTACGTAGTTTGTACGAGTTTGTGTGGCGGCGTAAGTTGCTTTAAACAACATTTTGTATTTATTGCTGCCATATGATAATAATAATAATATTGTAATGTTAATGATAATGTAATGAGGCTGATGTGGTTGAAAATTGTCACTTACAATATTATTGGTGTTCAGGGTTGTTATTTATGATTTATTTTGGATTTTCTTCTTCTTTTTTTATTAGTTGAACTTTAGCTCGTCAGGATTTCTGTTTTGAAACAGTAAAACGTGACCGGGGTGTCAAATCTTTTAGTTCCAGACACAGTACAAACACCTTCACTGTAATACTGTTTCTGGATGTTTATCTCCACCCATATGTTTTTCCTCCTATTATGATATTTTGAGGCAAATTACACCTTAGGCCGTCTTTCACTGGTTGGACCATGCAGTGGTTTCCTGACTGACTCTTCCTCCTCTACAGATGATTGTAGTCATTAAGATACTGTAGATGTCTTTAAATCTGTCTTAGAAACATCCTACAATCTACTGCATTAAACTGACCTTTCAGTTTAATGCTTGGAACTTGTCAGACTCCCTTCATGTTTTGGTCACAGTTTTAAACAATATATTGAATGGCTTCAAAATGAGTTACGTAATAAAAATCTTGGTCTATATTATGTTAAGACATCACTTATGCTGAAATATTGGTGTCGGTCAGAAATCCCTTTTGATAGGAATTCTTTTTGTATAAAATACATATATAACAATAATACTAGTAGTGTACATTGGTACATACAGTATAATATAAAATTATGTAGTTTGACTTAAAGTATTTCTCATTTGCTCTAAGTTTCTTTGGCCAACAAACTAAAATCAACTGGCTAACTAATTAAAAGTTACTTGCCATTTTTTTATTACAGGGTGTATAGACTATGGTGCTCTGAAGTTTGAGGACTTTGAGAAATTTTCTCAATTTCTGTAAAAAAAACATGGCCTAAAATGTGAGCAAATTTTAATCCAAGTTCTATAAGTGAATACACAGTACTCAATTTAACAGAAAAAACTTTTGTTTATTCATTGTGGAAAAATAATTAAGTCCTAAATATTTGTGTGTGGCAAACTATGCAGACTTCTAGGATTGTCAACTCTTTTAAAGGGGAAATTGGAATCAGCTGTTTCAAATCAATATACAAACAGGTGTGAGTCTGGGAGACACTATATTATTTAAAGAAGAGAAATTTGGGTCTTCACTCAGAGTGTGACCTTTAGAGATGATGGTGGCAGATTTATTATGATTTGGGCCTGCTTTGCTGCCTCTGAACCAGCACTGCTTGCCATCACTGATTGAGCTATGAGTTTTGATTTGTTCCAAGAAAACTCAAAAGGATAATGCGAAGCTCAACAGAAAGTGGATCATGTACCAAGATTACAACCTAAAACACACAAGTCGTCGATCTACTTTCACCATTCTGACCCTAATCCTGTAGAAATACTACATTTATATGCCACATGAAGCAGACAGTTTGCAAGAAAGTCAACCAACAACCCAGAGTTGTTTTGTATAAAGAAATTGGCTGAAATCCCTCCAAGTCAATGTGCAGGGCTGAAAAACAGTTATTGAAAACATTTAATTGACGTAATTGCTGCAAAAGAGTCCTGCATGTCCTCCAGGTTCACATACACACACACACACACACACATATTTAGCCTGATACATTTCCTCAAGAAATAAATGGAACATTGTAATATATTGTCTTATTGTTTACCTGGGTTTCCTTTGTCTAATTTTAGACTTGGATCAAAAGCTCATAGTGTTTAAGGTCCTATTTATACAGGAAAAGAGAACATTTCAGGCAGCCCAGTCTACATTCAGTAGTGTGTATTTTTTAAAGTAGCTTCAATAAATACCACTCATAAACTTGTCTTTTAGAGGACAATCATTTGGACCTGCAGAAGGACACCTGAAGCCATCCGAATGTAAGTCCCTTTATTGTAATTTGCAGTTAGACGTGTTAAACAACTATTATGTCTTTTTAACAAGTTTCACTTTGTCATCGTCTCTGCATGTGATTCTTAAAAACAATTGAAACAGGACCATGCGCTTGTTCAGTAGCAATTTCTCCAGGGCAGCAAAACCATTTTTCTTACTTGCATTCCAGGATGTGTACATGCTTTTTGCTTGCCAGTGATGATATCGAATCATCGGTCTGAATTCCTGTTTGAATGTGTTATGCAGGAACAGAGCGACCGCAAAGCATCTAATCGAGCGCTACTTTCGGCAGTTAACTGAAGGCTGTGGAAATGGCGACTGCACGAATGAGTTTTGCGCATCATGTTGTGATTTTCAGCCTTTGGATAACAATATGGCAGCTGCCAAAGCATTTGAGCTCTTTAAGATTAATGCTAAACTCTGCGATCCTCAACCTTCCAAGAAAGAATCTGAGACCAGTGCCAACAAAAACACACAGCCGGACAGTAAGATGAGCGATACAGACCTCTGTCCAATCAAGGAGGACTTCTCAGGTACCATTAGGCTATTTCTCATCCAGAACACTTGGACACTGACTTTGAATGACTTCACTCTGTTTCATTTTTCACAGATGTTCATTACCTGACCGAGAACACTGTGTGTATGATCCTGAATTTCTGCGAGGAAGAAGGGGACTACTCTGCTCTCATCCGCATCATTGGCCGGATTTTCTCTAATGCAGAAGCCCTGATGAAAAGTTTTAGGAAGGATGAAGGAGACACTACCGAGAACCTTGACGCTTCGACGTCAGCAGACATTGGCAAGAGTGAGAACAAAAGTCAGGAATCCTCAGAGCAGATGGGTGCTTCCTCTGCGTCTGCTTTAGCAAAGGAAGCTCCTAATGAAAGGGTAAGCCCCTCTGATATTACAGTGGACATCGATGCCATCAGGAGAGTCTATGAAAAACTTCTAACCATCAGCCAGGCAGAGGCAGCTCTTGTGAATGCGCTCGTTTACCTTACTCCAAACATCGAACTTGATCTGGAATATCTTGATGTATACGAAACAAACCCTAATTACCTGAATATCTTCATCATCGTGATGGAGAACAGTAACCTTCACAGTCCGGAGTACCTTGAAGTGGTTTTGCCACAGTTTTGCAAGGCGATGAGCAAGTTGCCGGTGCCTGCACTTGCAAGGCTGTCAAAGCTCTGGTCGACATACAGTCCTCCCCACATGCGTCGCATGATGGAAACCTTCCAACAATTAATCACTTTCACGATTGTCAGCAATGAATATGATGCGGAAAATCTGGTAAATGATGATGAGACCGTGGTGGCTGCAACCCAGTGCTTGAACGTTGTCTTCTATGCAAGTATCCTAGGGGGTGATGTGGATGTAGAGCATAACGAGGAGGACGAGGACAACTCTGAGTCCGATGAGCTAACATTGCATGAGCTGTTAGGGGAGGAGCGCCTCTACAAGAAGGGACCCCGGGTCCATCCTTTGGAGAAAGAACTGGGCGTTCGACCCATCGATAGCATTAGACCTGTCATCCCTTTTGAGGATTTTGTTAATGATTCGCTGAATGACGTGGTGGAAATGGACAAGGATTTTACCTTCTTCAAGGTCAACTCAGAAACCAAGTTTTCTTTCCAGAGTTGCCCCTTCATCCTGAATATCATCACCAAGAATCAAGGACTGTACTATGACAACAGAATCAGGATGTACAGTGAGCGACGCCTCACGGCCCTATACAGCATGGTGCAGGGTCAGCAGCCCAACCCTTACCTTAAGCTCAAAGTACGCAGAGATCACATCATCGACGATGCCCTCGTCAGAGTGAGTCATTGCCAATGCACGTGCATGAGACGATACACTGAGGCTCAGTACTATTGTGTTTGTCGTAATTTAAACTCTTCTGTGCTGCAGCTGGAGATGATATCCATGGAGAGTCCCTCTGACCTAAAGAAACAGCTCTTTGTTGAGTTTGAGGGGGAACAAGGTGTAGATGAAGGAGGCGTCTCAAAGGAGTTCTTTCAGCTTGTCTTGGAGGAAATATTTAACCCAGACATAGGTGAGAAATAAAGCCAAAATGTTTACATCTGTTTTTTTTATATTGTTCTGTTTTATATGATTGAGCTGAATATGGTTAGTGCCTTAAAGTATTTCTGAGGTTTTTTCTTCTGTTTGATTGTCGGAGCAGGAATGTTCACATATGATGATGAAACAAAACTTTCCTGGTTTAATCCATCTTCACTGGAGAACGAAGCACAATACACTCTTATTGGAATCGTCCTTGGGCTCGCCATTTACAACAACTGTATCTTGGATGTCCATTTCCCAATGATTGTCTACAGGAAACTCATGGGCAAGAAAGGGACCTACTTGGATCTGGCCGATTCACATCCAGTATAGTAACCTCCAAATAAACTCTCTGTAGTAAATTCATACATGAAATATACAGTAGATTTGCAGATCTTAACTACATAAATTGGACAAGATATAGAACAACAATTTAAACTTTTAGAGTTTCTATATCCATTAAAACTGTTCCAGAGACAGTGTGAGGTGAGGACCTAAAAGACTCAGAACACAAGTATGGAAATAAAAGACTTAATGGGGTGATAAAAAGATATAGTGGGACAAGTAGAGGTGTCTAGAGGCAGCCAGGGAATGAACCATCCAGGTGAATTTTTCCTCGAGGGCAGGGAGGATGGCACAGAGACACTAAAACAGAGAGAGGTGAGTATTAATCCATAGTGGAAGTAAACTTACCAGACATGGAATAGAACACTTACTGATGGAAATGAAAGCAGGTTCTGAGCCAAGCAGGTAAGAGGAGGCTTAAGTGGACCAGGGACCGGGAGACAGGGCGTCCGAGGACTCGGGTTAGGTGGGGTAGGCAGTACAGGAGGGTGTGCAGAGGAGTTAAAACACACTGTGTAATGGAGTACACATCCAAAATATTAAGATTAAATCCAAAACTAAACTTGGTCAAAAATAATCCACGTAGTAATCCCTTCCATCCAATACTGTCCAAATAATTATTCCCTCTAGGCCAAATAATAATTCATCCAATCCAATACTGTCCAAATAATTATCCATATCTCACAACATCTTACTTAAACACATTCTAGAGTCCAGAAGTGGTGTAAAAGATTAAGTGGGACTTAAGACACAGACGAATGCACTTAGGCACAGGTTGGAAGATGGGAGATCTGGATTAAATAGGCTGAAGATAAGTGTAAAGTAGCTGACTAGACTAGGCAGGATGTGGAAATGAGGAACCACAAAATAAAAGTCAGTGATGGGAAGTGGAGCAGGAGACCAGGACAGACAGTGAAATTAAAGAAAGCCTTTCCATGCACATATGTCACAACACTGTCAGACAGATAAATTGAAGCAAACCTATGCAGAAATTTAAAATCCATTAAGGAAACAGTGTTACAGGTAACTATTGTAAACAATATTAGTCAGTGTAGCTTCATATTTATTTGTCAGTCATGTAATTTAAGGCAGTTTTCTAAACTATTGACAAACAAATTTATTTTTCTTTTGTTTTAGGTTCTCTACCGAAGTCTGAAGAGATTGCTAGAATATACAGACAATGTGGAGAAAGACATGATGCTCACGTTCCAGATATCAGAAACTGATCTTTTTGGGAATCCAATATTGTATGACCTGAAGGAGCAGGGAGACCAAATCCCTGTTACTAAGGAGAACAGACAGGTGATGTCTTTGAAATTAGTTTTTCTGTTAAAGCAAGCCTTTGTATTTTTTGCTTAGAGTGACTGATCTGCCCCACAGATAAAAATTAACGCAAAATGAAATGTTATAAAGTCGATCACATTCAAAAGCACAATAATTCTCTTTCTGAGAAGTAATGATATGATGAAAGTAAATCATTGTATGACATCAGTTGGAAGCTAATTTACTAGACAGGGTTTGAATATTATCTGAATTCTAACATTCTCCACCAATTTTTACAATAAGTTATAATGAAATAGCTGTTTCACATAATCTTTAGTAACATAAATGACACATTTTCACTGTTTTAAATGAAATGGGTATTTCACAACCACAGCACATCACCATTTTTCACTATATGTTCCTCTAAAATACACAAAATACATATTTATATTTATAGATTTAAACATTTATTTAAACAATGTTGATGAGTTTACTGTATATTTAAAGATGTCTTCTGTTTGGTAATTCACAGGAATTCGTGGATCAGTATGTTGATTACATACTGAATAAGAGCGTGGAGAGACAATTCAAAGCTTTCAAAAAAGGTTTCCTGATGGTCACAAATGAATCTCCATTGAAATATTTATTCAGACCAGAGGAAGTAGAGCTCCTTATCTGTGGAAGTAGGGTGAGGAAATTTATTTCCAATGTTAGTGTGAAGGATACTAACATTGGTTTCACTTTGATCTTTAAAACTTGATTTCGTTTTTGGTTGTTTTATTGTAGTGTGTTGTTTTTTTATGACTTTTTCTTGCGATTGCGCAGAATCTCGACTTTGAAGCACTTGAGAAGACAACAGAATACGATGGAGGTTATAGCAAAGAGAGTCAAATTATCATGTAAGTCTGACTCTTCTTTGTTCCACATCCAAAGCCCTTTAATATCCAGATTTTATAAGTCATGTCATTGCTTTTGAAATGTTTTTTTCTATATTTTCTGCCCGCAGAGATTTCTGGGAAACGGTCCACTCATTTGGAGAGGAGCAGAAGAGGCTTTTTCTTCAGTTCACCACTGGCACAGACAGAGCCCCAGTTGGAGGTCTTGGCAAATTAAAAATGATTATCGCCAAGAACGGCTCAGACACAGACAGGTACACGACAGTGCAAATCTGCCCTTTTTTTCCTTTGGCTACAAAAGCACAAAGTACACTACAGAATCAGGTTTAATCTGATGCATCATTGAGACGTTGTTAGTCACAGATAATCAGGTACAGAACAAGAGACATTTTGCCCCTTTTCTTAGTCAAAACGTGCTTGTATCCAAAATAAGGAAGAGGTTCAAAGCATTCATCACGAACTTTATCTCACACACTGTTTTTCACATTTCTACTATTTTCGGTGCCAAGCCTGACAGCACACCTACCTCTTTTTCCTTTCAGACTACCAACTTCTCACACCTGCTTCAATGCGCTCCTGCTCCCAGAATACACCTCCAAAGAAAAACTGAGAGAAAGACTCCTTAAGGCCATCACTTATGCCAAAGGATTTGGAATGCTGTGACAGATTGTCAGAGGAAAGTTCTCAAATTGCATTTTAACAAAAAGAAAAAAAGGGGGGTAGCGCAAAAATATATATGCCATGAAACAAAATGCTGCAATAACCCTGTACCTAACAAACCTCTACCAGTTAAGCTCCACCGTCAGCCTTTCACTCGGAGGCAACTGAGTCAGTTTCATTAGGTTTCACAAAGACTTTAATGTGGCGTTTAAACAAGGTATTTTTTTTCCACGTTTTGTTTCAGAGCAAACATGAACAGTATTTAGTTTGTTAAACTGTGAAAGTGCACTTATACACAGGATTTTAATAAATGCCAGCATGTACAGGATACAGCGTATTTATTAATTTAATTAGTCGTGCTATTTTTCATTTTATTTTTTGCCATCATTCATAATGTATCAGGACGAGTGCTCAGGCCATCTTCCTACAACTGAGTGGAGTGGGCATAATGGTGCTTCTTGGGTATGTTTGTCACTTTAGTAAACTGAGGTTAAGCATAACGCATAACCGTAATAAACCCACTGACAAACTGATATGTAAACTACTTTGTCAAGGCAAGAAAAAGCCCACCACTAACCTGAAGGTTATTTTAAAGCATTTGTGTCGTGCCTCGTGTTACATTTCATACTTTGTGTTGTGAATTTGCCAACCTGATCAGATAGTGGGGTTTGAAGAGCTTACACTGTTTCGGAATGTGCTTACTGAAGGATTTCACACTTCGGGGGAGAAACAAGTTTCTCGTCTCTTGGTTTGTTTGCTACAAGTGTTATTGATTGCACTCTTGTAAGTGCAGATGCCAAATGCGCGATGCATATATATATGGAAAGAATTCACATGGAATGTTTTATTTGGCCAAATATCTCAGGTATTTAAAGAATTTGCAGATAATGTGAAACATTTATGCAAAGTGAATAAAGACTAAAAACTCTATAATCTTTGTCATGAACGTGTTTTGAAGGGTTTTCCACTAACAAAGTTTGATACTGATAACTTGCATCAGATTTATTTATAACACATTTCATACACAATGGTAATTTAAGGTACTTCACATGAACGTAAAAGGAGATTTGTCTTTTTTTTCCAGTGAGTAACATGTCAAAGTAAGAACACTTATTGCCAACATCTTAATAGGACCTTTGTCACATATTTATTTACAGTATATTTATGTTACTTACAGTATGTGAAGACAGGTTTTCAAGGACTTTAAGCCATTAGATTGTTTATAAGCCTTAATGAGAAAACACATTAGTATATACACACAAAGTTTATGTTTAATGAACATTTATTCACTTAAAACATAGCCAATTTGCAACTGATAGTGAACCCTGATACTATCTTACAAACAAAACTTGCATTGGAGTTCATTTTGTATATTCATATACTGTGGAAAATGGATTGCAATATGCAGTTCCAATATTGTTCCACTCATAGATATGTTTTGAGAAAAAATGGCCAAAAAAAAATGGTCGTGATCAGGAAAAGGAAACACTCCTCGGGCAGCTGCCTCTAGCTCAGGAGGTAGAGTGGGTCATCCACTCTGAACCCCCTGCTGGCCCCAGTAGCCCAGGCCAGCTCCTTGCATGAAGCTCTGCCACCATTGGCTGAATGAATTTGTGTGAATGTTTTATAGACGAGCACATTTTTAAAGCTTTGTCATTTAAGGTAGAAAATTCCTATATATGCGAAGTCATTTTTTTGCAGACGCAGGTGCTTCTGATCAACATACGCCAGAAGACAACATGTAATTGGCTTTCAAGCATACACACAAAATATAAATATGTGCTGCATTCACTGTACACAGTTTGACACATTAGGGTGATAAACATGATGTATAAATAAAGATATAAACACAGGCCTTTGAAGTGTCAGTGTACTACTGTAAATGAAAAATCCCTCAATCCCTCAGGTATCTTCCACATTACTGAACTTTTTTGTCTTTGTCGGCCATCACTTCACACAGGTCCTCTGGTTGTATGGATTTCACTTTGGCCTCCATCTCAGTGACCCTCTGCTTCATCCTCGTCTGGCTGGAGGTGAACTCTGCCATCAGATGGGCGAATTTGGTCTGCATTACATCCAGGTTGGTCTGCAGCTTTTCAATCTTTTCTTCTAAGTCTTTGGGGTCGGCACCAGCGTTGGCGACCGCCTCATCTATAAGGTTGTCCTTCATTAGAATGGCCTTTCCCTTCTCCTCCAGAGCCTTCTTGGCTTCGGGATATTCCATAAGCACTTCCATCAAATCATCTTTGGACAAGGCAAACAGATCAGAGTAACCTACACTTCTGATATTTGCGGTTCTTCTATTGCCTGCCTTACTACCTTTGATACCTAAGATGCTAATTTCCCCAAAATATGCGCCATCGCTGAGCACCACAAACTGAGTGACTCCATCATCAGCCACCACGGCTAGCTTCCCTTCCTTGATTATGTACATTTCCCTGCCAATGTCTCCTTTTTTACAGATGTAATCTCCCGGACTAAACACTTGTGGCTGCAGCTTGAGCACCAGCTCGATCAGGACTCCGGCTTCACAATCCTGGAAAATGCGCACTTTTTTCAGGGTATCCAAATGGACGTTGATGGCAATTTCAGCCTTCAGCTTATCCGGGAGGTTCTTCAGCACTTCTTTTTCATCACAGGTCTTCTTTTCAGTCCACAGGTAGTCAAACCACTTGATGACTCTGGCCTCCAAGTCTTTGGTGACCTTTCGAAACTGCATGTACTGCTTGATGGAGTCAATCTTGGCCTGGAACTCAGCACGAGAGGCATTCATGTTTGAGATCATGGCACCAACGTTACCTACAATACTAGCAAAGATGAGCACACCAGTGAGGAAGTCAGCAATAACAAATAGGTATTCGATATCCTTGACTGGTGCAGGGGTCTCCCCAATGGTGGTAAGGGTCAGCGTAGACCAGTACAGGGAGTAGATATACTTTCTGGCCAAGCGGCCGTACTCTGGGTGGCTGATATTGGGATAAACCCACGTGTCAGATCCAAAACCAATGGTTTTGGAAATGGCAAAGAAAATACAAGCATTCCAGTGGATAATAACAAGAATATAGAGTACGAGCTTGCTGATTCGAAACATGTTGGGGAAGCTGGTTCTGGTTTCAGTTCGCTCGAAGTACTCAAAAAGCCTTGGCAATTTGCAAAGACGATTCAATCTAAACTCAGGGTTGTTGAATCCAAACTTTAGAAACAGCAGATCCGTTGGTATCATTGAAATCATGTCGTATTTAAACTGAGCTGTTGTTCTGTATTTACTTCTCAATTTCGTGGCATCCTTTACGAGCAGGCCTTGTTCCAGGTATCCTGAAGGACAAACACAGCGTTAGGAAATACAGTTACAAAGGACAATGAACACAGACTGGTGCGCTTTGAAACAGTTTTAAGGATCTGACCTGTTCTTGATCTGACAAATGTGTCTGTGTAGTAGATGACGTCTGAGGTGTAGTCCAAGAATATCCAGAGGTTTGTGTAGGAATCCTGGAGTTCGTTAAAACAGGCTCTAGAGGGCAAAGCAACTCTTAAACATTTGCTACAGTCTCAATAAATAAATAAATGAAAATTCCTTTACCTCGTCACAATCATTATCAGGTTATAAAATACTGGGCCTGCGATGACAGTAAGCCATCTGTAGTACTGGTCTGCTGCGGGATCCATCATCCAGACTTCTTTCCTGAAAACAAATCAACATTAACTGTTATTGGAATATATTTATTTAAAATTCCCCATCAGACTGGACTTCCTCTATTTCATGGCATACTTACGGGGGCTCGTTTTTCTTTTTATCGTCTTTCTTATCATCCTTCTTGTCATCTTTCTTCTCATCCTTTTTCTCCTCCTTTTTTTCATCTTTCTCCTCCTTCTTGTCACCGTCTTTCTTCTCGTCTTTTTTCTCCTCCTCTTTTTTCTCATCTTTTTTAATCTCCTCTTTTTTTTCCTCTTTTTTGCTATGGACCACAAGTTTGTTTTTTTATATAGGTAAAAGGAAGGAGGTGTTCTATTGGGGGCTGCCGACCAGACTACACAAAGAGGCCTAACTAGAGGTTTCACTGCTTTGGATTCTAGGCTTTGCTGAAAGATTTATTGGGGACCCAACACACTTGTCCACTAGATGTCAGCATAAAATAGGAAAGTTTCTTCTTTCAGTACAACCCACATTATAGCTTTCCACAGCAAGATGCTTCAAGCCAGCAAAGGGGCAAGTTTTTTTTCATATATATATATATATATATATATATATATATATATATATATATATATATATATATATATATATATATATAATGCCAGAAGACCCACCAAAAAGGAATGGACTGAAGCATTTCTGTGGTGTAAGCTAAATGATTTACTACAGGATATAAAACATTAACAACAACAAAATGATCTATGACTCATTTTTGTAAATATCTACTGCTATTTTTATTAACTTACTCATCTGTGTTGTTGCAGTTATTCGTGTTGTAAGCAGCTAGTGGCCACTTACTGGCACTTGAAGGGAAAAAAACAAAACCATTTTTGGACAATGAACCCTCATTAGACATTAAAAGTAAAACTATTTACCAGTGCTCGGTGATTATTGTTAATTTATATCTTGTTAAAGATTTTTTTTAAATAAATGTTTAAATCTATAAATATACAGAATATGTATTCTTCATATTTTAGAAAAACATATAGTCAAAAAAAGTACATGCTTTCACCAAAATGATGTGCTGTGGTTGTGAAATACCCATTTCATTTTTTATTTTCATTTTTTGTCCTTTCTGCTTATCCTGTGAGTTCAGGGTCGCCACAGCGGATCATTGTCCACATGTTGATTTGGCACAGTTTTTACGGCGGATGTCCTTCCTGACGCAACCCTCCCCAATTTTTACCGGGCTTGGACCGGCACTGCACAGCTGGGGAGGGGAATGGGCTGTTAGGGGTTCAGTCTCTCGTCCAGAGACGCTTCGACATATAGCCAGGACCGGGGATCAAACCACTGACCCTGTGGTCTGTATAGCTTGTTAAAGAAATAACATTTTAACATCGATCTTTTTACTCCGTGTGTAAATGTATTTTTAATGCGTTTTAATGAGTATTTTAATGAGGCATCCCTCAGTCATGCTTTTCAAAACCTAAACAATCAGGTGTGATCTGGGTTGACTGGCTGACCCTGGCATTTGTTCAAAACTGAAACGGACCTTCAGCCGATAAAGGGGCAGAGCAATATTAGATATTTACAAGGCCTTTTAGCTGATAATGACTTTCCGGTTGCAATAACTCTTGTCAGGAGGGTCAATGAGGGCCAACAGGAAACAGTCACAGTACTGAAGAAAAGGATTCTAACACTGGTTTGACTTTGATCTAAATCTAATTCTCTCCACCCCAGTTCATCAAAGCTGTCTAATGTTGCACATTTTAAAAACTGTTAGCCATAACCAGGGTTCCTTCACAGTCCAATTACTTACTTTCTCTTGCGCAGTGTGTCATCGTGACCCACAGACTGGCCATTACTCTCTCGACTGGCCAAGTCTTTGAGCTCAGGGCCTCTGAAGCGTTCCAGGAAAGAGTCATGCTGCTCGACTTCAGGGTTCATCCTGTGAGACGCCCAGTTCCGCACCATGAAGAAGAAGTAAGAGACCCTAACGGGTGAGGAAGGTAAACAGTACAAAGTGACACCTGTCTAAGCTAGGAGCAGACTTTTAGTCATATCATCTCACAGAATATGCAAATGTCAGTGGTGGAGGAACGTTTGTAAAAGTACTCATTATGCAGAAAAGGATCTTTGTAACACACAGTACATTATCATGTATTACATAATTAATCATTAATGCTAATGAATCCATTTCTGTTGTAGCTGCTCAAGGTGGAGCTAGTTTTGATAACTACTTATAAGTACTTTAGTCCAATGCCTCCGGCCTATAAGGTTTGGATTTTTATTAATTATTTTGCAAAATAGTTTTATCTGCTTAGGCCTAAAACTTAATCAACTTGTTTGATATTGAAATATGTGTTATGTGTTACAGATATAATAACAATATTTTTATTCTAAAGTAAAGTTGAGCAGAAGTACAAAGTAGCATAAAATGAAAGTTGTCAAGTACGTCATAATTATTGTTAATTTTTAAGTACTTGAGTAAATACTCATACCACTGCTACTAAGTACCTTTAAGTATTACAGATGTTTACCTGGCCATTGCACCGGCACCTGTAAATGAGTTTCTGGGGGGCCCCGAAGAAAACGCTCTCTCAGAGTTGTCGTCACAAAGTGAGTGAGCCCTGGAAGACAGCACGTGGGGTGAGGATCATGCTATGTACCTGTATATGCTACCAGGCGACTGTCATTGCCTGATTTCATTCTGTACAACCAATAGATGTGTCTTCCATCATCAGAACAAAAGAAGTATATAAACAACAGTACAACAGCACTGATACTGTGATTAAGAGTATAATGAGTATTATTTAAATGTGAAGAATCTTATGGTAATTTCCGACCTGCTGTTCCCATTTTCGATGACAGCAAGCTCATCGTCAGGTGTGTTGGTGGACAACCGCGGTCTAGTTGTGAAGCAGTTTTCACTGGAAACCTTTGCCATGTTGTCCTGTCTGGCTCTGCCGGGCCTGGAGTGCGCAGGTGCAAAGAAAAACCAAACTATGAGACTGAAATTTTATTCCGACTTAGCAACCCAGAAATCCTACATCAAAACCTGTTATATTGACACACGAGAGCTGTGTTGCTGATATGTTTAAGGAACATTACTTTTCACTGTATGTCTGAGAGTAGCACCTAAAAATACATCCTCATTATGTCCTTAACCCTAAACAGGATCAGTGCCCTCTCTCTCTCTGTGAACGATCAGCTGGCTTTTAAAATAACTAAGCTATGGCTTACGGGTAGACTGTGGTTGCTCTGTTCAGTCGTGTATACAGGAGGTTAAGTCTATTAGGGCCTCACTTGAAGAACAGGTACAACTAAAAGTTCTGTGTTCAGTCTGGGTCAGCAGCCAAATCAGCCATTTCTCCATGAACACACACAAAAAAAAATCTTGTTTTTTTAATACTTTGTTACAAACCGATTTCCATCTCATGAATGCCCTAAAACTGTAATATGTAAAGTGGGGTCTAATTATGTTTTTGATGACAATAATAGCTGGTAAATAATGACTCAATGATCTCTGGGGAACACCAGCGGTTGTAACACGTGCACACATTAGGTTAGTGCTAATGCCAGGGAGTTAACCAACCCCCCACTAAATTAAATCACGCTGACAGAATCACCAAGACGTGCTTGAAGGGTGACAGCAGGTAAAGCTAGCAGTGTGTGTGTGTGTACACAATGTGAGTAACATCATCATCACTGAATCAAGAATTTTTACCCAAACCATACATATTTACTGTGCACTACTCAGAAGCATTACTGTCACCTGCATTTAGTCCCATCGTCGAGGAGGGTGGTGCAATTGTTCTGAGAGCAATGAGATGCACATCCAGCGTTCCACATTATGGTAAAAGTATTGGACTTTTGAGATTGTTCTATTTGTCAAGTCCTACCAATATCTCATTTAGGAAAACTGACACTGCATTGGAAATGTTGCCTAACAAAACGATTTTTTTACAGCTTGCATTTGAACATAAAAATTCAGGAAAACACACTTCAGGTACGTGTGTTAATGTGTGTCTTACTAAAGAAAATGAATATTATGATGCATAATATCAGATCCTTTGCTTTCTGTTTGGCATTTGACAATGAATATGAGCTTTCTAAATGACCTGCTTGAATTTAGCATGTTTTATTTTATGACAGTTTTGTTTTTGGAGATTATCTCCTGTGTAGCAGCAGAGGGTCAAGACTCACTAAGAGGCTTGAGATACGGTTGTGGTTTTTAAATCGAGAATTCATCATCCTAATTAACTCCAGTTATAGATATGTAGACATAGGCATTCAATGTTTTGAATGGTGTGGTCATATAACATTAAATACACTGGCAGAGTTTCACTACCACAATGTCGTATGCTTGAGATTAAAAATAATAACACAGCAATTCCTATGTTTATCCAAATGTATTTTTTTTTATTAATAAGTTGCGACTCGCAGAAAGATTAAAGCCAACTTACAGTACGAGGGGATTTATTTGAGCATTTTCACAATTCACCTGTTGCTGCGACAGACTCCAGAAGAAATGAGACTCAAATGTAAAATAAAAAAAAAACAAAAACCTAAAAGTACGATAACTTGTTTCCACGTATCCTTTTCTATCTAAAGACGGACAGCGACTGATAACCCACCTGTTTGAAGCCTTTTCACTCTGATTTCACCGAGCAGAGCGAACAAACTATTCCCGGCTGACGCCTCCTGTAATATCCCATCTTCACAACACAAATGTCTTTTCTCCAGAGAAATAATTCCGATCGCCTTGTCTGAGCACACCGAAAACTGTCGATGCCTGTCTACAATCGGTCCCTGCGGCTGTGCTGGATGGTGATGGAGAGTTGGGGACAGTGCTGACAGGTCCCAGATCAGACAAGGGGAGGAGTTCTGTCCATCGTTGTCTGCAGCTCGCCACACACTTCTTTACAGCATCATTCTAATTCACAATATAATCAACAATTACAATATGACGTGTTCGAACGGGTGAAGACTTTTGTAGAAACCCTGTGGAGACAGAGCCATATCAGATCTGAGAGGTGAGAGGGAAAATGTGTCTTTGGTTAAAATTCTAACTATTTACATCTGAAATCTGACAAGGAGCCTCTACTGGACACAGATTTATTTGTAACGGTGCGCACAGTTGGAAACTTCTACTTTTTGCTACTACATTTGTTTTGTGAGTTTATAATGTATCTTGTGTAAATAGGTCATTAGAATTTCATTAGTAATTAGTAAATGCAATACATACACATACAGTACCAAAATACTCCATTAAGTTTTTTAAAATGTGCAATAAATGTGCTTTCCAGAGAAGCCTTTTACTTTCCCTACTATTATATTTATTTGACATCCATAGTTAAATTGCAAAGCAACTGATGACAATTACAGTGCAAGTAATGTGCTCAACTGTGTAAGATTGTTAAAAATGACAATAATAATCAGTATTACACAGTCTTTTATTAGTACACATTCATGCATGAATGACTAATGTAATAGAAAGACTTTGGGTTTTTTTTTGTAATACTTATTAGGAAATATTTAAATGAACAGTTTTTGTTTATTTCTGTTTACAATTTATAAATTACATTGACAGAGATCAAGTTTCATGTACAGAAAATATGATCTTTTCACAATAAAAATCTGTGATGACATCATCATTATTACCCCTTTATTACTTTTACGTGAGCCGTTAACAAATAAGGCCACACATGTTTTGCATTTGGAATGAGGTCTGATGAGGTCCGCTCTCTTACAACACCTGCTTTAAATTTAGGCCAAGACACAGTTTGTTGTCAGCAGTAGAAATGGAGGCCAAGCAATATCTAAGGACACATAACTTGACAGTTATGTATTGTATTGACTGAATTACAATATTAATCTGAGGCCAGGCACTTGGGCAGTAATTCAGATGATTAGGGAAAACTGAGGGAAGCATCCTCCTGTCACCCTACCCGCTCAGCACCACTTCGCCGCCCCGCCCACTCAACACTACCCTAAGGCTTAGGTTAAAAGAGTAATCCCTTGGAAATATACGGAGCTGCACTGCTAATCCAAGCTTAGAGCTGAGTACCTTTTTCAACCACCTAATGCCCCCACATATAAAGCAATATGCTGCTTTTTTAATAATTATTCCCTTTTCGGGGGCTATTTATTTTCCACTCCTTTACCGTTGAATGTCACATGTTACACAGTTTGTTACATGTGGTCTTTTCTGGTGTGGTTTCTGACAACACATAGGATCCAGTCATAGATATATTACAAATTACATATACATTTACATAACTCATTCCTTTAATATAGATGCTAACAATGCTGCAACAGACATTGATAATGTTTTATGTGTTTCTGTGGTCATCACAACAGGAAAGGAATCGAACTGTATACCGAGGGGCCTGTGGACTTAAACAGTGAGAAATAACACTCTGATTTATATACAATGTTAATTTATTTTCATGTTTACTTTATCAGATAGAATTTCTGATTTTATGGAATATTGTTGATTGTAGTAGTAAATCAAGCTGTAGTTAATCCCTCATTGTCCCCTTCTCCAGACCCCATTAACTTTAGGACAATCTCCAGGTGAATAGAGATCTAATGAAAGCTTCTTTATGTCTCTGCCGGAAGGTACATGGTAATTACTGCATCCTAAACCCTGGAGTGTACTATGCCACAGTGCAACTGTTCCATGGATGTTGGCTTTACTGTGCATTTACAAATCAATCAGACTGTTCAGCTCCTTCATCAACAACCCTCAGCTATTCAGCAATGAGCTGAAGCCAAATTAATATGATGAGTCTCTGTTCAGGCCTGATTGCCAGCTGGCAGCACACTCTCCTCTGTAGTAGTCCCAGATGACAACAGACACCAAGTTTAGAGAGTGTGGGACTAAATCATGTAAACATTTCCACACTAATTTTAGTGGATTGGAGTAGGCTAAACACTGGAAATCTGTAAAGCATTGTGAGATTCACTCAAATTCTCCTGTTCAGTCTGATCAATGTCTCCTTCATATTTTGTCTCTGTAGATGAAGTACGATCATGGCTGTTGATTTGCAGATGCAGAACAACACTAGAGAACATGCCAAAGCTGTGACCCAGGCATGAGGCCAAAACATGGTCCTAATCAGCGAGCAGTTGAACAGTAACAGTGAACAGCAGGACAGGAGGGGTTTAAGTTCCAAACACACAATGGAATTAGTCTGATAGAGTGAAATGTTTTTAAATTTCTATTTCATTATTTAAATCAATAATCAATTATTTGGAATTGCTGAAAAGAATCAAGTCTAATAGGCTGCAGTTACACAAGTGGCTCTGTGAAGCTGTCATTAAAGGAAATGGCTCTTTGAATTAAGAACTAATGTCAGCGATTTAACATGCCCACCTTGGCCATAAACCAAGATGAAGTTTTGACCATCACAGTGTCTGATATTTGTTGCGACATTTCACTCAAAACTAAAAGTGCAGTGGCACCAAGTTTAGTGGATCGTTGACATTATTGAGTTTTCATCCTCTGGGTCTCTCATGTCTCCGAACATAATTTTACCACAAGTCAATCTAATTGTTGTTAGGATATTCTCATCTGGTCCATCTTGGACCCACTTTAAATGTATATTTTACTTTGGTTTGAATGGGCCGTGGGGATGGGAGGTCTGTTGGCTTGTTGGCTGGTTTGTTGGTCTCGAACTTAATGCACTGTTCAGCTGTACAGCACTGTTCCTGCTTCATAGAATTCTGGAGGGGAAAAACTCAGAGGACCTCAGTGATTCTGTGTCAATCATGTCAAGCTGAACAATTCTTTCTTCACTAATCCCAATGGAAACCTTTTCAGAATGATAAGCTGGGTGGAGTTTGGCTCAGGCCAAGGGGTTTGGTTACTCTTTTATAGATTTAAGATCCATAACCTACCTTAATTTGGAGAGGTACTTTGAACACCACATCGTTAGAGAGACTAAAGCACTGACAGCAGTGCAGAGACGTGCAGTGATTCAGAAAAAGTCAACCCCTGTGCGTCAAATTGTGATGTGAAGCAGTACATTATGCATATCTATAAGCCTCCATAGGATTTATCACAGTGTCAGTCTTTGACACCCTGGGTGGTTTGATTTTGAGTCCTGTGGTGTAGCTTGATCTCAAAAGTTGCATATTGTAGCTTTAAGAGTGGCAAAACAAAATCTACCATAATAGGATTAAGGAATCAGCTAAAAGCTGAGCCAACGCTGACACTGAGTGTAAACAATGTACAGTACATAGCTACTGAGAAGTTGAACTGAACTGAACTTCTGAATATATCTTGGATCCGATTTTTATTTTTGATTTGTTGCATCAAGTGTTGTAAACCTAAAAAGGAAACTGTGGTAAAATACAGGAAGAAAGAAAGAAAGAAAGACAATACAAATGGCTGATGTGTTTCCTGTTTGTACATCTTTGAAATGTGCTGGTAGATGCACTGTGGTTTGAAGTGTTGGTCTCTATATCCGATGTTTTCCTTGTTCAATTTTCAGCTGAGTCAGACCACACACAAACCCAAAAGTCTTCAGATAAGTATAATCTGTGGTAGTGAACATGCCATACATGCCTGTAAAGTGAAATCAGATGACATTTTAGATAACAAGTAGGTCCTCAGGTGTGTGTTGGCACAAGTGGCTGTGACACTGCTATGAATCATCTTGGGCTGATGAGCTGTACTCTGCGCTTATACATTTTCAATGTTTTATTCCGAATAGATGAGAGGATTTATCCTCCACCAAACACAGGGTTACTATAACAACCTCAAGGATAAAACTGTGGGCCTTTGCTAGAGATGTGAAACACAACATAACAAACATTGGCAATCTGTAACTCTGGTTTATAGTCGAGGCTTTCTGTTGGCTTGTTGTTTCATTTCACCTGCACTGTAATCAGCCACACTTATGTTGTTTGTTCTCTTCCCACAAAGCACAAGTGTTTGTGTGCACTTTGCATTCACCACTTCACAATCACATGACAATTACATGGCTTTCACAGTGTGCGGAGGAGTGCGTTTGCAATAAAGGTCACAGAATAAGGTCCCAGAAAGGAGCAATTCACAAATAAATGATGCTTTTAGCCCATTAGTACATTTGCAGATATGGACACATTCTGATATGTTGACGTGGGACAGCAGAAACAATAAATAAATGTAAATTTAAAAAAGAATGATGGGCGAGTTCCATTTGGGTGCTTCAGTTTCACAATCTGCCTTTTCGCTGTCACACTGTTTTGACATGCCGTTGTTTCTGTTATTGTAACTCTCACTATTAATAACTTTGCTATGTATGATTTTTCCATAAATATTTGTACAGTGGCAATCGGTGCTCACTGATTTTGAACAAACAAAGGCTACATTTCTGTCCTTTCAACTAAGAGGAAGGTTGGTGTAAAAGAGTGAGGCTTCATTTTGTGAGTAAATATTAATTTTGCCCTGACAAGAAATGGGACTAAACCTGCAGCACTGTAAATAAAAACACAAATATAGTTTTAGATCAAGAAATTCCCTTAGTTGGTTTCCTACCCATGGCTACTGGATTAAGTTGAGCCATTCTTGCATTGGTGCTAATTTTGCAATCTGACACAATGATTTCAGTGTGTAGATCCATTCAACAGTACATGGGAAGCATCCAGTAGACTAAGAAGGTTTTACAAAGCCTGTATTTTATGGGGCATTTTTAAAATGGTAAATATCTCATATATAAGAACATGAATGAAGGAAATGAGTATAGTATCTTTATGCCCCTGGGATAATCATGTTTTCAAAAAGTATTTATTAAGTCATTTAAATGCAACACAAACCTTCAAACCTTAAAACAAAAAGAAATTCAACTGAATTCTTGAGGTGATGACTGATTAGCTCGATTCTTTTCTACCTGTTTTAAATGGAAATGTACAGTAACATTGTTTAAATGATGAAGAAATGATCTATCAAAGACCTGCCCTGTGAAAGAATGCATTGTGTTACATTTGTGCCCTCTACAGGAAGCTTAGTGATGAGCTCAAACCATGGCCAACAATGTCCCCCGTGAGGTGTTTTAATGATCAGCAGTGGTTAAATTGGGATTTCCGCAGAGGGGGAGCCCAAGTCTAGGTGGTGGGTGAATTGTAAAAAGAAAAAGTAAACATCACTAATGTTGCAGCATAATGTATTGATGGTGGAAATATTTGAATAATATATAAGCTTTGAGTCAATTACAGTATATTTTGGTTTAGAACTGTGTAAAAAGTAACTGTATAGGAAAAGTACAGCTTTTCCCCCTAAGTTAAATACCTCCAAATGAAGATACTCAATGAATGTGCCTTACTGAGACCTCAAATTTACTCAAGTAGTCTACATTAATTTAGTGAAGGTTCATAAATATAAAAGTACAGATTGTGCCAGAATCAAATCATATCATATTTTAAAGACTGCTTTACCAACTTCCTGCTTTAACCACACTGACAGACACATCTACACTAAATAATTTCAAGTTTGCTTGACTTGCTGTCTTGAAAATGCATAAAATTGAAGTTAAATAGTTAGTTCAGGGTCCATTTATGAGTTTTGTCTTTTCGTAAAACTAACTCAAGCCTCTTAATAAAATAGGGTGTGTGTGTCAGACACAGACATATTTAAAAGGAATTCACACCACCTGAGGATGTGTTTGTCTTGTCCAGCAACACACTGATAACCTGGATGGTTCACAGCAGCATGATTTAGTGACACATATATGCTATTTACAAAAAACAATTGACTGAAGAAAGTGATCCTTGTTCAGATTTCATTGGATGATAATGCTGATTCTGTCTGGATACAAGCTAGTGAATCTGGTTTAAGTCCCACAGTGATTTAATAAAGTCCAAACTATTGAGATAGTTAGTGAGTGTGAGACACTGGGAAAGCGGTGAAGTTTAAAACAAAAGTGCCAAAGGTTTGGTGCTGAAACAGACGAGGCTCTCCAGCGTAATATAACTGCTGGTTTTTAGACGGTTCTTGAAGTTCTCACACTTTGAGAGGACACAGCAGGAAAAGCATAGTGTTAATAATAACTGGCTCAGTTTCACAGGTGTGCCTGTGACTAAATATACACATAACAGGGCCCTGGAACTGTTGCAAATACTGTAGTGTGTGTTAAGTGGCAACTCAATACATCGTCAAAGATACACAGAGATGCTTAATTTTATTTATTTTTGTCTGTTTTAGTTGTTATTTTGAATGTGTTACACTTACAAAATGATATTATAGTATCTACGTTTAAACATACTATATTTTGAAGAGCCTTTGTATTTGTATCACTGTACCTCTGCACACACCAAACTTGCAATCGCTTTGGTAAATCTGGTTTTACCTGCTGAGGACATAAAACCACCCAGAACATAAATGTAACAATGACATGCTCTTAGTATCATCATTTATCACATATCTGTTTGTTTGACTTGTTAATACACCTGCCAAACAATGACAGGGTAACAAGCTTTCTTTGTAGGGATTGTCATACCAGCAGAGTTTGCAAGCACCAATAAAAGATGAGCAGCTACAAGTTTGTGCACAGATTCAGACAGCAGGTTTTAAAACTATTTGTCATTCACATACATCACCACGCAGTGCATGGAGGAGCTAAATCCTTTTCTACAGTGTTTACTGAGCAACAAAGTGACACAACCATCAGAAAATGCTCAACCTTTGTCACCTTGGTAATTATCAAAAAAGTAATCGGAACTCTTCAGTAATATAGTCTGCTGATGGTGTAAGTACATAAAGAAATAGCCCTTCTAGTCCAAACAATAAGCAGCCAAATGACCCTTTTGCTGTCCACTTGAGTCCTCACCAGTTCTCTTCTCGTAGGCCCAAATGCAAACATTAGACTACAGTACACAGAGACAAGAACAAGTTAACAAAGGTAAGACATGAGCTACCATCAAGTCAAGGTTAGTTTCCAAACTACAACTTGGCTTATCATGTTCTATTGACTGTCTTATATCGTTGGTTTATCCTCGGTTTTCTACACAAACTTCACTTGTCAGCAATCATCTCATTTTATTGCTGTTAACCATTAACCCGTACTTCATTTTCCCACAGTGATCATGTGTTTAGCTTAAATTTTATGTAATTCCCATTTCTATTTATTTTATTGACACTCCTTGATTCTGTCTGTTGGCCCTCGCTGCCATCGTAAATTATGTGCTTTACATCTTATGTCAGTGTTTGATAGCAGGAGAGTACTTAGGATAATTACTCTGCATAATTAATACCTGTGCATTCAATGTGATGCCAAATTATGCCATATAATCTTTCCATGCAATCAATATCGTTAATTTCCTTTTTGAGACCTGTACCTGTACCCTTCGGACACCCAAAAAAGGTCGTGTCCATTTGTGTCTTTGAACTCAGCCCCTATGCTTTGAGTAGATGTGTTGAAAAGGTTGTAAGAGATTGAAGAAAATCTAAGAAGATAAGCAGGGCCACAGAATAAAATAAGCTTTTGTTCAATAAAATTAACACAAATTTATAATGTGAGCAAAACAGTGACAAGCTACGAGTGAATCAAAAGTTATAAAAGAAGCAATGGAATTGATTCAGACTAAGTAAGTAGAATTAATAATATTCTATAGTATAAAAATACTAGATAACAGTACAATTAATGAACGAACTAATTAATAACATTTTATTATTGAATTGTTACCCCTGCGGCATAAGCAGAGGTTTTATCATGTAGATGAGTGAATTTCAACCATTAACTATGTGCCTCGTACTTTAATCAATAATACTATAAAAAAGTATTATACAATAGCTGTCTGATAAGTGTAGGGGAATAACCCATTCAACATTTCTCTGAGTCGCGTGGATAACGTACCAAGTAATATAAAATAAAATACTCACTGTAAGTAAAGTATAAGTACTTGTAAGCTACACACAGTATGCAGCGCATGAGTAAATTCATGAATTACTTTTTACCACTCACGAAGATCTTGAAACTTGATATCTAAAATGTGCTCACAATTTTATAATACAACATTTTAGTTGCAAATTAGGCCACATTCATCATTTTAAACGAATGGTTAAACAGCGGGAAAAGAGGAACCGTTCATCTGCTGCACCTCGCTGAGCGCTGACACAAATCAATACCATCGCTCACGCCGCAGCAGCAGACAGCGGTAAACACCGCTTTGGCGCGTGACGCACGCGGCGGAAGAGGAAGCGAAGAAGAGCGGACGACGTCCTGCTCTGTAGTCTACTGCTGCTGCTGCTCGGCTCCGTTTTTTTTTTTTTTTCTCTTCACTGCTATGATTGACAGAGTCAGCAGAGGTTTACACGGGCATGTCCGCACACTTGCTCGGTTGTTATCGTAACAGAAATATCTGCAGTATGGCGGGTCCAGAAAGAGTCCAGAGTTGTCGTCAGTCATACACAAGAACAAGAACATCATGTATCGGATTATTGAGGATGTTATTTATTGCTTTTATTCACACGACACAGGCGAATAAACAAGGTTTGTAACTTAGCTGGCTACGTCCGCACTAGCTAGCGCTAACTTCCGTAGACATTTCGACCAAGTGTTGGTTGAGGTTACCTCTACGGGCCAACTTTATTTCAGCTAGCCCGCTACCTTGCTTACATTTATACCATTCCGAAACAACTGAACGGTTATGTGTCTTTGCCTTTGGCTTAGTTTCAGTTACAATTGTGTCGTATTGGCATTTTATTTTCCCAAAACCCTGACGTTAGTTCATAATGAATATGTGGCCTTTAACATTACTTCAAACGTTAGCCTCGGTTGTAGCTTGTTGTCATGTTGTCATCCTTCCATATAAGGATGAGTGAGGCTAACGCTGTTCAGCGAATCGATAAAATAGTTCAAAGCCAAGACCAAAGGAACAGCTTGTTAGCGTCAGAGCCTCCAGCCGTTACTGTGTGCTACTGTGTGTTACTGTGTCATTTTAATGCACTGGAATGAAGCTGTCAGACTGGCATTTATGTCAAATTTGACTCCGTTGCAGCTACCTAACATTACTTCCTCATACTGTAGTGAATGAAGGAAATGTTTGCATCAGCCAGATGACTTTTGTGTAAACGTGGCTTTAGCGTTTTGATTCTGACCCTGGGTTGGTTCCAGCTTGGAAAATGATCAGTCCACCGGCCACATAACAGCCGCATGTTATTTATCCAGCGGACTGAAGTGACCAGCTGTCGGATCTACCCATCATGTCAGGTCACAGTGATAAGTCTTAAGCAATTGTGCTTGGACCGCAGACGTCAACGTCCAAAGATAAGCTGTGGCAACTTTGAAACGTATCTAGTGCCTATAAATTGTTTGCATTTGTCCACAGCCCCTTGCCACACAGCCAGAATCCAACAGGTTATGTGGCAAATACTGTGAAATCCCGTTGTTATACTTATTCTAACGTCAACACTGTAACCGTTATCAATCTAGGCCCAGTGTTAACTCGAAGGCTGATTATTGCTCATCGCTGTTTAAACTATCGGTACAGATTTCCACAGGGCTTTGCCAACACAAGAGACGTGATTTATTGGAGAGAAATGATTATTTACTTTCCTTCGGTTTTGCATTTGAAAAGTTGCACTTAGGCAACAGCTACATTGTAAAAGATTTGCTGAACGACAAGAGTGGTAATCGTTCAAACTGATGTAAAATACTGAGTTTCTGCACTGTAGAAGTTACTTTGAATGACCACACACAAAAAGATTTGAACTGCACAAAAAACGGAGAGAATGGCAAAATAGTTACGTTAGTTGAGATGTACTTGTACGTGTGTAATACCAGTAGTGACATCGACAAGAAAATGAAAGTGTTTCATCAAGTGATCAGAGCACTTGAATCTGCTAACACGTTCCCAAACATGCTTTGCAGCTAGCACAAAGTAATTCAATCTGCATTCATTTGTCAATACATGTCCAACATAATAACAGGTTTCCGTGCTAAACTTGTGTTAGGAACGTGATCTGGAGTGGGTGATCTCGCTGTACAAGCAGTGTCATTTCCCCTGGTGTCAGGTGAAAAGCTTCTCGGTACTGTTAAAATGTAGTAATTGCTGAGTAATAAAAGGAATTTTATGCTTTTTGGGCTTGTGGATTCATATTTGGAGTGAGTCAAATCGCAGTCAATGGAAGGAACATCTGGTCCTAAAAGTCATGTTGATAATAATGTGATTACCAAAGACTAATTCCCTTTTATGTCAACTCAAGAATATTAAGTTGCACTGAGTTTTAAACACAGGAGGCCGGTGGATTCACTGGTTATGACAGACATGGAAATTGAAAAGCTTGAACTGAAAGCATGAACTCTCCCTTTTCTGTCACGTCTGTTTAAAAGTTCAACTAGGGACTTATCTGTTTACAATTAATATCACTTTGTGGTTCATTAAGATATGACAGCTGAAGGGTGACTTCTGCGTTGAAGGTTTGAAAGGAGAAGTTTGAGACAGATAGCTATGTAGTTATGTCCAGTTTTACTCTAGCTTTTCTCTAATTGTAGTTAGCCGCTTCCGCACAACCTAAGTCCCATAAGAGTCCCATCTAAAATTGTTCACGTTCTTTCGGTGTGTTAAAAGCTGCTTTCCCATGCAAATCAGCAGTATGTCGAAGTTTGGAAGCACATTCGTCTTCAGGCTGTCTAAAATGTCAAATGTGAATAAACTACTATTTTATGTCCTTGTTAAGGTTTTTTGTCAGCTTACAGCTCGTCCTGTAGAGTTTGCAAAACTGAAATTGGAAACAGATTTAATCAAACATTTTTGATTAGGTCTTCCTGTTGTTATTTTTACAGCATTCATTCAGTCCGACACAATTCTAGAAGTTCTACATTTTGGTGAGGGAAGCCTGTTACAGGTAAGTCATTAGCTTTTTCCTCTTTTTGTTTTTTTTTTGGTTTTGTTTGCGATCAAGATGTACTTCTCATCGTGGTTACAATCAATGACACATTACATGGCGTCAAAATGCTTGGTTTACAATTGCATTTCGACCAGTCCTCATATCAGATTAAATGATTACATATTATATGTCTGTGCTCTTTTTGCAGGCTGAGTCGGACATTGATTTTAGTTTATATCATCAACAAAGGTAAGAACCTAAATGAAATGTTTGTCAGATATCTGTACCTTTAAATGCCACTACATCAGTGTGGGTTTAGCGAGTTAGAATAGGTAGGCTAAGAACAGTCAGCTAAGAGAATAACACATGACTAATAAAGTAGTGATTATTGGCCCCCGCATGTACATTAAAAAAAATCCTACTGCTATGTAATATACATGACATTTCCATAATAAATGAGTATTCAATTGACAATAAAGACAATGGGACTAATAAAACATGGAATAATTAATAATATTTTATGTTACAAATATATGAAACGCAGACCTACATTTGAAGCAGCTAATTCACACGCCGATGTTTAATCTATTTGATATTACTGGGAGAAAAATTGCTGAGTTTTCTTAACTAATGTGACTGATACCTAGTCTATTTAGATATCAGCATGGGTTGAAATGTAGCGGATGTGTGTGCCATCAGTTAAACCAACAACACTGGGAAAGGTGCATATCCACTCAAAATCAATGCACTTTGTCAGAGTGTAGGCTTTTAAAAGTGCTGTAATAATTTGTTAATGGCGATATGACATTATTACTTTTAAGAAAGTCTTTTTAAGATTTCTTAAAATGTTGTCACTATGCATTTCATTCTGTTATGTATGAAATGCTTTAGAGAAAAATACAGTACGTAGCCATATGCACTGACCACCCTTCAGCTAGCAGACAGTATGTGTCACCAGTCATTCTGTCATACCAGCCTCTCTTCTGCCAAAGGCACTTGAAAGAGTTAAGTTGATCGGCAGACTGCAGAGACAGTCTATGTTAGTTTGACAGTATTTACCTACACTGACGAGACTGCAGAGAACAGATGAGCAGATGGTTGATTAGTGATTTGCCTGTAAAACTGACAAGTGTCCCTGGAATACAGCAACAGTCCATTAAGTGTGTGAGGAGTGTGCATAAATTTTGCGGTCTGAAGTACGTGTAACTGGCTAGAATGGGCTATTTAGTTCTGTGCAACAGGTAGAAGTGGTCAAACATGACCAGTAAAAATGTTTCCAAGGCGAGAACCATGCAATAGGCATGTTATATGTGTGTGTTGTGTGGGTTCAGCATACTGGCAGTATGTATGTATTTTACCATTTGTACAGTATTTTCAAATCCACAAAAGGGTTATCTTGCACAGGCATAGAATGGCCACTCCCTCAAGCTCGGGGCAGGGTGCTTTGCTGTTTAACCCTGTTTTTTCAGGTTTTAAAACGTCAGACTTCCCCTTTTCTTCATTGCGTGTATAGTGTTGGTTGTTAATTATTATCTCATCTCTTATGCACTGTGTTCCTCTTTTGTGAGAACAGTTTCCAACATGATGGTTACCTGCACTGGAATTGAACAAATGCTTTTCACAGACACTTTTACAGTGTGCATCGTCTTCTAGCTGTTAGCCTGACATAGGCAGATCTTGAGTTGAAGAAGCACGCCCCTCGTCATGATCTCTCTGCCTACTCCAATTACCCACACTGACATTCAACACATTAGGTCTGAAGCAGCAAGTGAAGGCCTGTGCAGATTTCACGACCAGGATCCATTTGAATTTTTAATCCTAGAAGAATTTTGTCAGTAGTTGTTATATTAATGAGAGGAGTGAGGACAGGCTGTAGATTGTCCCAGAGGAACACTGCATCTTGGTGCACTCTGTGTGGATTACAATGTACCCAAGGGTATGGAAATCCATCCCCTCTCTTCCAAGCTCGGTCATTGTCTGTCTCTGTACACGTGGACTTGGTAGTAAATGGGTGAAATTGATCTCTGGTGAATTGTTTGACTCTTGGGTGATATGAGAATGCATTTTCATCTATTTTGTAGTGATATATCATCATCTGTTCCCATAACTGATTGTGTGTGTTTTTGCTTAAAAAAACACGTGACATTTAAGTATTTGCTGAACTGAAGGTGGGGTTTGAGCCACACCTGCATCACTGATGAACTTGTCTTTCAATGAGATTTACATGAAGGCTCTCATTACATAGTCCTGTTATATAGTACCTCTGCCAAAGAAGAGCTGTTGCTCTTTAGGGACAGCCTTGCCTATTGTTAAAATACACCTGTTGTTCAACAGGTTTGGTGAGTTGTGCCCTACAACCAAGTGGGTGTGATCGATGCTCAAAAGTCATTGCCTGCCTGTGACAGAAGCGTCGCTCATTGAAGAAGTGATTCTTCATTTAGTTTTTTTACTTTTTCTTGATTGTCTTCTATGCCTTTGGATGTTCTTGGTGATTTTACATATGGAAATAGTGCTCAACAGATGGGAGTGGTCTCCGGGCAAACTTAATGCATTGTTAAAAAGGCCTGGACACCGTCTGTGGTGTCTGTGACTTTGTTTAGCCTCTCATTTGTTTGTAACTCACGCAAACATGGATGCCATTTTTCCTAGCCTGCTGTTCCTGTTGTCACATCTTCCTGTCTCTCACAGCACATCCCCGCAGCGTGGGAACTGCCGACCTATACGATTTGAACCTCCAATGTTGGACTTTAATGAACAGTGAGTGATAATTGTGATTAAAATCACATTCTGTTTTGTTACACTGACATTCTCTCTAATTTTAAGTGTTTTCCGTTTTGGCAAGTAATGTTACCCTTCAAATCCATGTGCAGGATAGTTAATTTTTCTTATTTTTTATTTAGATGTAATCAATAGCATACTGTAATATTATTTACCAACATTTCCCAGACCCAGTGGACATTTAGCAGACTGCTGCCAAGTCAGCAAGTCCTTGCATAGCTCTCTAAAATCTTACATTAAGTGCCTGTCAGCACTAAATTAATTGCCTTAAGAAGCATTTTGTCCATTTGTGGACTCTACAAATAAAACCACATTGTCTTTCGCACAACAGCAGCTAGCTTCACGTACGCCCTGCTTATTAGATCAGATTCTAAGGTGGCAGCAGGTGCACACCCATGTAGTATGACCCAGTTTAGTATCACTCAGCCTGTCCTCCCCATCTTACTACTACAACTACTCAGCTGTTAAAGTCCTGAGGGCATAAAAATGACACCCTGATAAATTTCCTGATCACCTCTAATACACTGAAAATCATGGCAGATTTAAATTAGCAGCCAATGTATCAGCCCATATTTTGAAGCTCAATAAAAAGCCTCTTCATGCACATCCATATTTCAAAGATTTCAACATGTTTTTATTTTCAGGATTGATCAGTTGACCTAGTTGTAAAGTGAAGCTTTAGCTGCCCTCATTTTGGCACGAGGATGTATTTAATCTTCTATTTTAAACTTGCTGAGTTTCAAGGCTCTGCTAGTTGATTTTCATACCACATTGAAATGATATAAACCACAGCCTGCTTAGAAGGTGTAAAATCAAAGATTTTATGGTTCACCTTGGATGTTGGCTGGCAGCAATGCAAAGTTTAGTAAAAGAGTTAATGGATAAGAACATGCAAAACCACTGTCATTTATAATCACAACTCAAAGAAAGTTGGGACAATGTGTAAAACGTAACTAAAAACAGATGATTTGCAATGATAATTGAATCTCATCAACGTATATTTTATTCACAATAGAACATAAACAACACATCAGATGTTGAAACAGACATTTTACCATTTCATGGAAAATATTGGCTCATTTTGAATTTGCACAGCATCTCAAAAAAGTTGTGTGAAAAAAAAAAACAGTTTGATGTTTACCATTGTGTAGGATCCCCTCTTCTTTTAAAAACTGTTTGCAAAGGTCTGGAAAGTGAGGAGACCAGTTGCTGGAGTTTTAGGAGAGGAATGTTGTCCCATTCTTGTCTGATGCAGGATTCTAGCTGCAGTCCTGGGCCTTTGTTGCTGGATTTGTTTGTTTCATGACGGCCAAATGTTTTCTATTGGTGAAAGGTCTAGACTGCAGGCAGGCCAGTTCCCACCTGGACTCTTCTCCTGCAAAGTCATGTTGGTGTGATGGATGCATATGTTATTTAGCATTGTCTTGCTGAAATATGCAAGGCCTTCCCTCAAAGAGATTTCTGGAAGTGTTCCTGAGTCCATGCAGTGATGTCCAGTAGAGAATCATGCCTGTTTTTAATGCAGTGCCGCCTGAGGGCCCAAAGATCGCATCATCCAGTTTTGACCTGCGCCCTTGTCCCTTGCGCACAGAGATTCTTCCTGATTCTGTGAATTTTTTGATGATATTATATACTGTAGATGGTGGGATCTTCAATTTTTTTCTGAAATTGTTCCACAATTTTTAGATGTAGTTTGTCACAGATTGGTGAACCTCTGCCAATCTTTACATTCTCTGAAATGCTCCTTTTATACTGGTTGCCAATTAACCTAATTACTTGTCATTGTCCCCTCCATTTGTCTTTTATTTGCAGCAATTACTTTTCCAGTCTTTTGTTGCCCCTTTTCCAACTTTTTTGAGATGTGTCGCTACCATCAAATTCAAAATGAGCAAATATTTGCCATGAAATGGAAAAAATATCAGTTTTAACATCTGCTATGTTTTTTACGTTCTATTTTGAATAAATATGGGTTGATGAGATTTGAAATTCATTGCATTCCGGTTTTATTTGTGTTTTACACATCGTCCCAACTTATCTGAATTGGGGATGTAGATGTACCCAGAGCACAGTGCATTATTAATCTGCACAAGAAAGATTTATGTGTCTTATTTAAAGAGAGAAACTCTTTGTCACTTCAAATGTGTTTCTTCTTCTGTCTTTATTGTCCTTTACTCACTCTACTTGTCTTTCAATTGTTCATAAGTTTCTTAATTCATGACCTCTTTTTAAAATGTGCCACATTTTACATTATTGTCACGAACTTCTCTTCACATGATACATCCAAAAGCATTCTTTTACAATTAGCTTCTCATTTCTTAAAATATGTTGTTGTTTACTTACTTAGTCTTACAAAAGCTCCTTTTCTTTCCTCACAGGCCTGTGGGAATGCCAAAAATGGAGAAAGTTTATTTACACAATCCTAGCTCAGAAGAAATTAGTTTGATATCAATATCAGCAACAACAGCACATTTTCATGCATCGTTTTTCCAGAATAGGGTAAGTGCTTATTACTTTAAAGCGACTTGGTGAATTTACAGTATTACGTCAGCAGCCTCAAAGTCACAACAACTCGTGTCCTTGTTCTATAAGAACTGCACATAGTTCTGTTACTATGAAAAAAAAAAGTTCCCTTTATGGTTGCCACCAGAAAGATGTTTTTTACAATCTATTATCTAGATCTTTGTGTTGACAATACTATTAAATAAGGGCAGCATGGTGATGAAGTGATAGAGAAGGTTCCCTGGTTTGAATCCTCTGTCAAATACTGTATTTGTTTTACCATACAAAACATAGAATTGGGTGCTAATAAATTTCTACTTTTCTAAATTATTACTTCAGAATATATTAAAGGATTTCTGCAGTGTTAAAGTGTATGTCGGGAAAATAAATCCAACCTGTGTCTTTCAAACAATTTTCCAATGCTTTCATTCTCATAGGCATATTTCTTTTAATTACTACATTTAAATACTTTACAGGAAATACTTGTTTTGTAACTGTAGAGTCTGTTATATAGTGCACAGTGTAAATGTTTAGATGAGGATACTGTGGGCCTCATGCAGAAACATTTTCATTTCCTTGACCTAAATGCCTGTTACATTTCTCTTTGTGGATTCTTGTGCATTTGTTTCTAGTCTTACCAGTTCATGTGAAGCTGACAATATGTGACCCTAAAATTACTACAGAAGACCTGCGGTAATTGTTAATTTTACACTGTAGAACTTAAAGTCTGCTGGCACAAATTAGCACAAATGTTTTCAAGAGCAGTAATTACATTAGAGGAGCCTAAATTATTAAATATATTAACAGTCCATGTGTCAGTGACATTTCATCAGAGCTGTATATTACTATGACAGAGATAAAGACATTAAATGTTAGAATGGTAAAAACATCTTTGTAAAGCAAAGCACTTCATGACTAATATGCATAAGGCCAATTATGTAGTCTAGCCAATATATTGCATTTAGACCTGTGTGTTATATTACATTTGGCTGACTCTTTTAATCGAAGTGACCTAAAAGATGGATACATTAGCAAAACACCTTCTGGAGGAATCTTCCTCAGAATGGCAGAAATATCGTAAACCAATAAAACTGACTCGAGCTTTATTTGAGTACACTTTGTAACAAAGACTGAAACTTTAATTCATTTCAGAAAAGTCAAACACAGACTACCAAATTCTTGATACAATGATACTTTGTTTTCAGTGGCGAATAAAAAAATGAATGCAAATATAGAATATGAGTTTAGTTAACATAGAGGTTCCCTGGGGGTGGGAGTTCGGTGCACTTTTTAAAATGACAACCAAGACCTCCAGTCCTCTGTCATGGGACATGTTTGTTTAAAGGCTTTCTAGATTAGACAAAATCACATCGCCATTGAGATGCTTTTTTTTTTTTTTCATCACACAACTTTCTGTGTGAGATTTTGAATCTCTAGTTGCGCAGATTGACATACAACAGGAAGAACTTTCTTTTTGTTCCGTCAAACATTTATCAATGTTGTTTCACTTCGGAGAATAATCATGTTTTAATATCCCATTTTATTCCTAAAAGAACTCAGAACAACTCAAAGTCTTCGTATTCCAAGACATGAAGCCAGTTTACTAGCACATAAACAACACTATGTCACAAGATTTATTTTGACATGAATGCTTTTCTAAGTGTTCTTCTGGGCTCTGTAACCCCTATATACTGCAGTATCAGATTACAATCCACAAAGATATGTTTTCTAGTGACCTGCGTTCTTCGTCAGAACTGTAATTCTGTGTTTTATACTTTAATATGTATGGCATGCAGTATAGATTTTACTTAAAACAATTTATTTTAAATTCAATTAAACTGACTAGGCACGGTCAAATCTCTTTTTTGGTTTGTTTTGAATCTTTCTTTAGCTTTATGTCCGCTCTGCCCATCATCGTGCTGCTCTTTAATATGTGTACAGCTCTTTAAGTGTACAGTTGAATTTCAATAACAAGGGTGAAACCTATATAGAGATAAGGGAGATATGTTCTAACACTTTTCAAATTACTTTTTGTCCCTTTTTGTTTTGCTTTAGTTTAGAATTTAAATGTACATTAATGCTTTTAATGATGTCATCTGGGGGATCTCTGAAAAAGCAGCTTGACAATGATTACAAACTCCATAGTAAGAGCAACAATATGACATAATCTGAACCAAAGGTTCCTTTCCAGTGATGTTATTTGGAGGCATTTGTAGCTAGAATTAAAGAGATATTTTAATATAGGGAAGTCAAAGGTGTAAGTTTAATAGCGTTTATGCACATGTACTAACCAAACTAGATCCAAAAGAAGCAAGCTCAAAATCAGTGAAGGTGTCCTTTAAAGAGCAAGAGAGTGGTTTAGCAAGTGAGCAGTGAAATTACCACATTGGAGTTGTTGTGTTAAAATCATTTCTAAACTCCACTGGCCTATTACTCCTTTTATTATCTGCATTTGCATTTTGACCCTGTATATATGTTCTGTAGCAAAGGTGATAAATCAAAATGACTTGTTCTGCTCTGTTACTTCGTTGTGCAACACCTGCTATAGCTATTTCTGTACATTTTTAATGTTACTATCAATTGGTAGGAAAGAATACAGGAAAATCTACAGCATTAATCACAAAACACAACTTGCCAAGGCAGTCACAAACAAAATGGAAGTTAGTGTGTAGCTGTAGATGCCAGCGTTAAGGTCACTGAGATCCTTGGCCCAGCTGTTTAGAGGTTGAAAAATACAAATAACTTTGTTAAATATTGTTTGCCTCTATTTAAAGCCAATTTGTTTCTTTGACAGATAATTCCACCAGGAGGAAACACATCGTTTGATGTTGTGTTTCTTGCTCGAGTAGTCGGGAATGTAGAAAACACGTTATTTATTAACACATCACATCATGGAGTGTTTACATACCAGGTATAAAAAAAAATAGCAATTTTGTTTATGAGAGGAGTATTTAATAGCATAAATGTGATGTATTGCTTTTCTTCTTCCTTCCTTAAGGTTTTTGGGGTGGGTATCCCAAACCCCTACAGACTGCGGCCCTTCATAGGGGCTCGAGTCCCAGTAAACAGCAGCTTCTCACCTCTAATAAACATCCACAACCCGTACAGTGAACCACTGCAGGTACTTTGAATTAGACTTTGATGGTTAAACTTGCACCTTTAATTTATCTTTGTATCTTCAAGAATTGATTTGATGAATATGGGGTTTGTCTCTTTTCTGTGTCTACCACAAGGTTGTTGAGATGTACTCCAGCGGTGGGGATCTACATCTAGAGCTTCCCACAGGTCAACAGGGAGGCACAGGAAAGTTATGGGTTAGTTTTATATTTCAGATTATTTGTTTTACTATTTCTACCATGTGTTGTGTTTAAAGATGAGTTAGATTGCATTCGGAGTTACTCATTGTGATCCTCTACCTCCAGGAGATTCCTCCATTTGAGACAAAGGGGGTAATGAGAGCCAGTTTCTCATCCAGAGATGCAGACAACCACACAGCTTTCATCAGAATCAAAACCAATGCCCCCAATGAAGATCAGTTCATCATTCTCCCAGTAGAAGTGGAAGTCACATCAGGTGTGCTTTACAAAGATCTGGCCAATATTTTACATATTTAATTAATATGCATCAGTCCATATCTGTATTTGCCAACTAATAAAAAATGTCTCCAGATACATTGGCAGTGAACTAATATTGACTATGCATAGAATATATTTAAGTGTCTACGTTGTGACTTTACTGTTGCAGACATAAATACATTTCTTTAGGGACACCTAAAACTATGTCAATGTAATCTGACAGTCCTACAAGAAATCCTTACTTTGTGAAGGGGGTAATGTTTAGTTTGGTTTGAAACACTGTATTAAATACCATAATGTAAGCTTCTGTTTAAATGCATCTAATATTTATTTATGTTGGGCATATTTGTCTTTTTGATTACATTAGATCAGATTTAACTTTATTGTCATTACACGTACATGTACAAGCAAACAAAATGCAGTTTAGTATCTAAACAGAAGTTCAATAAGCAGCAAGTGCAAAATATACAGTATTTACACTATGAATGAGATGGGGAGTGTTAAGTACATTTGGAGTACTGTATATTATATTTTTAATTTATATTCATATTTAATATATTAAGTTGTATTTTATGCAAACAAAATGTTACTACCTACACAAATATGTCAGTAACTCTTACAATACATACAGATCAAAGGTTTAAGTCTGTTTGTATTTCTATTCCATACAGCCCCTGGTATATATTCCTCCACTGAGATGCTTGACTTTGGTACTCTGCGTTCACAAGGTACAAAGTTCCTAATAAGAAGCACGATTTTGTAAGTAAGGCTTTTCTGGCTCTTGCTCATTCTTCCGTTCTCTTTCCCAACTGCATTGTGTTACAGATCGTCCAAAACTGCTGAATCTACACCTTTTAAATTCAGGAACAAAAGATGTTCCAATAACAGTATGTGTCTTTAGTAGACTTTTTACATCTTAAAACGGTTATCTCAACACATAAATAACCCGATGCTTGTTTGTGGTCAACAGAGTGTACGTACAACACCATCAAATGAAGCAGTCACTGTGGATTTCAAAGCAGTCACACTGAAGGCTGGAGAGAACAGATATACCAAGGTTGCAAGTATTAGTTTTGATGGTAAGCTTTCTTCCCTGTAATCGTCATGGACACTTGTTCTTTTGTCTTGTTTAATTTCTTACCAAATGCCTTTAAGCACACATGCTATTTTCAGCTTTTCTGTGTGCTTGAAGTAATTTAATTTGCAAACAGACCATATGACTCAAATATGGAAATAAAGTGTATCTGTTATTGGTTTTAACCACCTTTTGCATGCTCCCCTAAACCCTTTATATGTGGTATATGACAAAGACATGCAAATCCAAAAAGTCCATAGGAAATGCAGTTAAATGCAGAATGTCCCCTGAAAACAGACTCTTAACAAGGTTTGTTAGGAAACAATGTCATTTCACTGTCCATTAAATATTCACTGGTGGCCAGAGTGTGCTTAGATGCAGCTGTGTGTTTACAGTGTGTTTTGTGCAACTATTTAAAAATCCTACTTTTTTCTTATTTTTATTTTGTTTATTCATATTCTTAAAATGATGTCACATGAGTCAGACAATTGAATATTCAACATATTTTTTCCCTTGTGTACTGTATGTTCACTAACATAAAACGACTGATCATTAGTTCAATCTGTGCCCTGTGAGCTTTCGAAGTTGTCCTTAATTTCTTACACTTATTGGTTCTCTATTGCACAACATTCTTTTGTGGGGCCTTGTATCTTTTTGCAGTGCTCTTATCCACAGTCTAAATCTTGTTTTGTCATTGCAGCCTCAAAAGCGAGAAGACCATATCAGTTCTCTGGCAAAATAACTGTTAAAGCAAAAGAGAAGAGCTACTCTAAGCTTGAAATCCCATACCAGGCTGAGGTTTTAGAAGGGTGAGTATTTATGTGAATATACAGACAGAGTTGGTAATTTAATGCATTTTTCAGGAGGATTATTTTCTGACATTGGTGTGTAATTTACTTTCAGGTACCTGGGCTTTGACCACACAGGTACGTTGTTCCACATCAGGGACAGCCCTGTGGACCCAGTGGACAGACCCATTTTCCTCACAAATGCATTCAGCTTTGCAATCCATATACACAATGTGTCCCTGCCTGAGGAGGCCAAAACAATGTTTAATGTGAGTGTCTCCACAAACAGTTAACATGTTTTTGAGTGTAATCACAAAATTACATCACTTTTTTGCTTTTATTTTAGGTGAGGAACTACAGTGCACCCATCCTTATACCCCCACATGAGTCACGTTACATCTTCTCCCTCCTCTTCCGGCCAGTCCGACCATCAATTCACATAGACAGCAACATCCTACTCATCACAAATGCATCAAAGTTTCACCTGCCTGTCCGGGCCTACACAGGCTTTTTGGAGGTACGCATTGAGAATACCATTAAAATGATCAAATTGAAGGTATGGTTCTTAATTAAGGTCAGGTTGCTTTCTATCAGAGTGCTACTTGAATCCATCATTACATTGACACTGAATTCTTCAAATAGAAAGACCCTACAAAGGCCAAAGCACCACCTGCTGAAGCAGAGTTTTGAGGCTAACTCACAAGTGACATCCCCGAAAAATGTACAGTGGTGCTTAAATGTTTTTGACCCCGTTAAAACTTTTTCTTTTTGACCTACATTATCGTCTGATTTTTATCCAATAAAACTTTTAATACATTAAAATAAGTAATATAAAGGTAGCTTCATCAAACCAATATATTTAAATTATATCTATGTCAAAAGCTGAGATGACAGCTTATTATGACTTATGAGATAACTGCTAAGCTATCTTTTTCATGATTTTTAGCTTGGTTTTTCTTTCTGATTAAAAACTAATTTAACACCTGAATCATTTAGTTTTGTGTAATAACAAACTGAATTACATTTTAAGTTTATCTAAATATTTTTTTTCCCTGCACAGATAAGTTATTAGGTAACTTTGGTTGACCTTTGCCCTATTGAGCCAACTGTGGTTATTTCACCAGCTATCTTCTGCTTGATATAGCACTCTCACTCTCTTAGCTCACCTTTTAGTTCTGTTTTGTAGTGAGGCCTATAACAAACTTTTGAAGCTCTTTTTATGGAAATTATACATTTTAATGTTATGGTATTATACATCAGAGATGTGATTCAAATTTTAAATCAGTTTTGAGAAAATATGTAGATTCTGTGTTCTGCCTGTGTAAGGCACAGTAAATGTCATGGTTCTTGGTGTAATGTGGTGTTTGTTTTTGTCACCTGGCATGAGCAGCCCCTGGTTCTGCCACCCAGTCTGAAGGAGAATGTCCTGGACTTTGGGATCCGCAGTGCAACAGACACCAGCAGCATCACATTTGTGGTGGTAAACAGTAATCCTATAGAGGTGAGATTACTGGATACTGTATATTATATCTACATGACAAAACGTATAAAATAACAGGTGATTATGCAACCATGTCAGGTTTTATACTGTAGATATTTGTCCTGGAAGGAAGTAACAAATAATGGTAAGATGTGCTGCAAAATGTATCTTCTGTTTATTTGGCTATTTTGGTCACTAACCGGAGACATATTTACGCAATTGTTTGAATTTGCCGACTTGCCCAAAATATTTAGATTAAAAGCATATGTTGCCTGATAAGCCTTTGTGCTAATCTCTGAGTTTGCCTTGTGATAGTGGATAAAGTGTATGAACAGTTTAAAGTACAGCCACATATTATTTCAGCAAAAAAAATACTAGTCCAAAGAAATAGATACACTTTACAGGCGGCTGTAGGTCAGTTGGTAAGGCAGTCGTCCACGGACCACAGGGTCAGATGTTCGATCCCCGTTCCCGGCTATATGTTGAAGTGTCTCTGGGTGAGACAATGAACCCCTAACAGCCCATTCCCCTCTCCAGCTAGAAATATGGGGGGGTTGCATCAGGAAGGGCATCCGGCGTAAAGACTATGCCAAATCAACTTGCAGACAATGATCCGCTGTGGCGACCCTGAACTCACGGGATAAGCTGAAAGGACAGGAAATAAATAAATAAATGAATGAATAGATTACACTTTACCTTTATATCCTCCAGCTGGAGATCAAGTCCTGGCTGGTCACAGGAGACAGCCTTTCCATGGAGCTGCTGAGGACAGAGAAAGGAAACACAACAGTGGCTCTGAGTCACCTGCATGAGCTGCAGAACATATCAGCTTCACATCACAAAACGGTAAGATTTCCAGTATGTATTCCTGTATTACAGGGTTAGCGGTACCATTCACTTTTTAACTTGGAGTATTGTTATCAAACAGTCTTTTCAGTACATTTCCCTCTTGGTAATAACAAAAACAATATTTTAATTGTAAAATCACTTGTCAAAAATAAGTTGAGCACTCAATAGAACACTAAATAATGTGATGATCACCATGACTATATTTGAATACTGTATTATTTAACTGTAAACTGTAGCTGCTGGTATGTTTTCATGCTCCTCACTGTTCAGATTTTAGATATATTTAGTTTTGACCAGGTGTTTCCTCATTTTAAATGTATGAAAACTTTATTTATAACTTATAATTATAAGTTAGGAAATTCATGATGAATACCAAAAAAAGTTGCTAACTGGTTCCTCACAATGAGAATCTGCAACCGGAGTACACATGTTTGTATTTGTATCTCTACAGGTAATATTAGCATCTGGCTATTATGCAGCGTTCAGGGTGACACTGGTGGCCAAGGCACTGGAGGGTCTATATGATGGAGCCATACATATAACCACAGATTATGAGGTAGGTATTGTGTCATACGTGGTTTTAAGAGGATTTTTTTTAAAGAAATACACCGTCAGCATTCAGTCTTATGCTGACATAAATTGCTCTTTCCCTCAGATATTAACCATCCCAGTGAAAGCTATTATTGCAGTGGGCACATTAATCAGCTCTCCAAAAAATATAATTTTACCACCTTCATTCCCAGTAAGTATGATTAGGATGTATCCAAAATGTATTCTTCACACCTGTCCTGGAATGGCAACACATGGGTGAAAATAAAATGTGAATGTCCCTTTCTGTTAAAGAGGAGCCTCAGTCTGTCTATCTAATATAAAAATGCTTGTTTTTTTTCCCTGTTTAGGGGAAAGTTGTTCACCAAAGCTTCAACATACAGAGCTCTTTTACGCAGAAAGTGAGGCTGCAGCAGATCCGCTCCCTAACAGAAGATATACGTTTTTATTACAAACGGCTCCGCAGCAACAAAGATGAGTTAGAGCCAAGACGTAAATCTAAGGTATACACTTTTAAAAGTTACATTTGCGAGCCATACAGTACTTGTCCTTAGAGACATAAACTTATTTTTTTCTTTCCCATTTTTTTCAGGTGGCAAATATTTATTTTGATGCCAGCTTGCAGTGTGGTGATCACTGTTATGTGGGGCTGCCATTTGTGCTTAAATGTAAGTTTTTTTTGGTGTATCACATTGAAATCTCACCCCTGATTCAGACTGGATGTATTTCTCTACCAAGAGTGGGGTGGGTTTAAATCATACACTAATCAGTTACCTTTTACCTTCTCCAGGGTTTATATGTGGGTAATTTGTCAACATACCATACTATAATAGTATGGCTTTTACAGTTTTTCATCAACAAATGTCTGAAGAGAGATTTAAAGCAGATTTCTTAGATTATCTTCCATGGGGACAGTGAGAACACCAACCCCATAAAAGAGTGAGGTGTGTGTTGGCATCATTAAACATTCAGACAGTTTGCTGTGTACTGGATTACTTTGAAAGTAAAAGATTTTAACATTTTAGAGAAAGGGTGTCTCTTTTGTGGTTTCTGACCACATTTATTAATTTATATTTACAAAGAACATCTTAAGGGAATGATTTCCTTGGTGTGTACAGTAAGTGTAAGTCACCCTTAATCTTTGTGTCATCACTCCAACTTCATCCCATTCGGTTTTGGCTCATGTCTCACCTTCCAAAACTTACTTTTTAGGCTTTGTTGCATGGACTGTCCACCCGATTATGTAATTGTTAAAATATTGTATAGAAAAAATAATTTTACACTGTGATGTTAATCCCATGTGAATTTGGCTTTGTCTTTATTTTCTCTCACAGCTGAGTCCAAGCCTCATGGACTAGCATTACAAGAGGATATCTGGGATGCTGATGTGGATCTTCATCAAAAACTTCTCAGACGATGGAAAGAACTAAAACAGCACTCTGGACAAAAGTAAGCATAATAATAAGAATCTGTGATCTGTGGGCTTTAGTTATCAACGCTAATAGTTAAATTAATTGTTCACACTCATGAACTTTTAACATAAGATACATTATGTTTTCTTACCAAAGGGCTGAAGCTGTGTTTGAAGTCAACACAGACCTTCAGAAAAACGTGCAAGCTAAAATAACAGCACATTTGACCTGGCCCTCACTGGTCAACTCTTCACAACAAATAATGTTCCCTCTGACCAACACAAACAGCTCTTCTGTGAGTAGAGACAATGCACCTCTTGTTAGTACATGTGCACAAAGAGATGCACAAGAAAACATGTTGTTAGTTCCATGTTTGAAACTGATAGAACACTTTTTTGTTTCTCTGTAGGATGAGGAGGTGATTCTGCAGAATCCTACCGATGTTCCCGTCTATGTTCAAGTTCTCCCCTTGGCGCTGTTACCAAATCCCTCTGTGTTTTCAGGAAAGCTGGCTGACAGGTGGGAAAGCTCATCAATCCCACCTTTTGTCCTTGTCTTAGTCTTTTTCTGACAGTATCCTTCTTAACCCTAATTTTCCAGGTTGCCATTAGGAAATTTGTCCAACATCAACATTGACACAAACACCTTAGAGTTCCAGGTTCACAGAAATCAAGTGAGTGCTACAAGAGTGATGTTTGACTGTAATGTTAAGAATTTCAGAGAATAAGCTGGTTGGTGTAATCACGGTCTTGTTGTCCTTGGTTGAGGCAGCATGTGAAAGCTGTTTGTCTGTAACAGGCCCTCTGTTTGTTTTACAGACGCCCCTAATCAAGAGCAGTACAGGGTTTGTAGAGGGATCAACCAGACCTTTTGTATACAACCTCCTTCTGCTGCCTGGCGAGGTCAAGTCGTTCAATGTGAGGTTCACTCCCATCAGCAACCACAGTGTTTCCTCCATCCTCATAGTCAGGTAATATCAGTTTTTATTGCAACTGACCAGTAGCTTTAGTTAATGAGTTCCTCCTATGACACAGTTTGCTTCACTGGGTTTTTTTTTTATTTTTTAGGAATAATCTCACTGTGATCGATACAATCGTTCTTCAAGGACGTGGTACAACCGAAAGCCTAAAAGTTGCTGGCAAGCCACCAGGACAAGGCAGCTCACTGAGGTTTAAGATGACTGAATCCCTGCTAAAAGACTGCACAGACAGTGAGTTTATGTGAACAGCACTTTTTTTTTCAGGTGTTTACATATTCAAATAAAATGTAGATTGCGTTCTAGACATTTCATCTGCACTTAATTCATCAAAAATATGAAAACAGCGTAACTTCTTTAGCATATGTGCTAAAATTGCTAGGTCCACTTTTCTCAAACACTAGGTGAACAACAGCTTATTTCACTTCAACTTTAGCTCTATTGACACATATGAGGCTACTTCCTCAGTGGGCTTCCTGAGGGATATGATTATGAATCAATTATATCTAATTAGAGGGCTCCTCAAACCACTTCCTTAGATGTTTTTTTTTAGCTATATTGTAGGGCTTGAAAATAAGCAGAAACACATTATGGAGTTACACAGTTACAGTTGGGTGTTTCTTCATTACAAATATATGAGGATTATGTGGTTTATCTACACATTGCCCATATTTGGGCATCTGCAGACAGCTTCACTGACAGCTTCACAGACAGCTTGACTTTACAGCCTCTTGAAGTCACCGCACATGGTCATCAACATAGTTCTTGTTGATTAGGGATTTTTTCTTTGCCATTCTTCAGTATGATCACTAAAGTTCTGAGTCAAAAGATTTTATTGAATTAGTGTAATTCTATCATTCAGTATAGTGCAATTATATCTTTTTATTCACTTTTGAGACCATTTAGTTTCATATGCAACAAACTATTACTTACTGGTCCTGCATTTTTTTCAGAGACAAAAGTTAAAGAGCCCAACTACACTCTCAAAAGAACTTTCAGAGTGGAGAACACAGGCTTGCTCCCGATCACTGTCAGATCAGCAGAAATCAATGGACAAGCTTGTGAAGGTTATGGATTCAAAGTCCTCAACTGTCAAGAATTTGCACTCATGCCAAATGCTTCAAAGGACCTCATCATACTGTAAGTGAAAAAGATGATACATTTTATTTTCCCCTAAGTATTTTGCTATGTGTGCATATGTGTGTTTGTGTGTGCTCTCCCCTTCAAGCTCTATTAATACTTTCTGAGTAAACCCTCAGTAAGAAGATGAATTCGTTCTCTGTGTCTCTGCAGCCATTTGCCTTAGGTCTCATTTTTCTTCATCAGTCAATACACTAGTTATTCCTTTGCACATTTAAAAGACGTTTAGACGTTAGAAAACGTATTCAGTCTCTTCACAATCAGAGGGACAGCAGCATAGAAGAAAATGTATTGTTTTTTGTCTGTAAATTCTGATGTATTAGTCAGACAGTTTGTCCAAGTTCCTTTTTTGACAAACTTGACACATCAGTGGTAAAACATGTTGGCTTCCTGTGTGATATTTTGTTTTTGTAACAGCAAATGTATCAAAAAAGACTACAAGCTTTGCTGTGAAACTAATTTTAAGCTAATAAATGACTATAAATTCATAATAATTTATTTTTAAAAGATGCCTACATTTTTGAATTTGCCTCATTTGCTTTTAAAATGTCACATAATTGTAACATGACGGTGTAATGTTCCAGGCACACACACAAACACACACACACACACAGAGCTTACACCCTACAGTTGTTGCCATTTGGTTGGCCTGATTAGAGATCATCAAAACTGGGGGGGAAATGGGCTGTTTACTTGAGCTTTTTAGGGCAAGTCAGTTTGTCTTCTTTGATCTAGATGACATTTAGCATGTGTAGCAGTCTGTTAAATAGTTTAGCAAAGCAGGGGAGAGCTTGGCATAGCAAAATGGGTTGCAGTTGCTAGCTGAAGTTGCACATTGTTGCTTTAAGCTATCCCTGCATGATACTCAGATCACACCACTCGGCTCCAGCCCTACCTTTTCCTGCTCTGCTACATTCTACCCAGCAGTTCAGGTTGTCATTGTTATGAATTCACAATAAGTAAGAATACTCGAAAACTTACTAATCCAAAACAAATAATTGAAAGTCTCTTAATTGTTCAGAAAGGTAAACTGCTCATAAACTTTAAGGAGCAAATATCTCTGTTCAGTTGCTAGTGCTGTGCAATGAGTCTGAGGTGGCCTTGACAGCACTTCTTTACATAAAAATGTGTTTTAAAACATATTTGCCGTTTTAAAACAATATTTTAAAAAAGTTGCGTACTGCTTCCATCTTGACTGCACCTGTTCTTTTTTTCTGTTTTCTATTTCTTCTATAAAATCATCCCCTGACTTTAGGGTTTTTTTTGGACATGGACGACTGCCTTACCAACTGAGCTACAGCTGCCCCCCCTGCTCTGACTTTAGTTATTAAGAAATTAATTTGTGTCTTCCGGACTATTAATACTCCAAATCGCTACACACCTGTTTAAATCTAAAGCTACCTAACACTGGCCACAGGATGCCCTTAAGAGATGGAACGTCCTACCTGAAATAGCCACTTTGTCTCCATTTGTGATAGAAGTAATACGTAGGCCAACACAGCGCATGTTTTGAAAATAACTACGTTGGGGGGAAAAAGTGATTTGCCTTTTTGACACAGGTTTGCTCTATGTTTACACGTTTAAGCATTCCCTCCTTCCCTCACAGGTTTACACCTGACTTCACTACATCTCGAGTGATCCGGGAGCTGAAATTGGTGACATGTGGAGGCTCAGAGTTTGTGTTTGTTCTCAATGCCTCCTTGCCCTACCACATGTTGGCTACATGTGCAGAGACTCTGCCCAGACCAAGCTGGGAGCTGGAGCTCTACATCTTTGTGTCTCTTATTATGAGGTGAGTTACTCTGTACTCTGTAGTGTTGCATTCAACTGCGCATAAAACAGAACTTACAGTTTTGTAAATTTCAACCCGCTTAAGTTTATATTTGGTTTATTTTGTCTCCTCAGTTCCATGTTTCTGTTGGTGATCGCCACAGCTTACCTGGAGGCTCAGAGCATCTGGGAGCCGTTTAAAAGACGTGTGTCTGTGGAGTCAAACTCTATGTTGGAGACTGGGAGGCCTTTTAATCTCAGGGAAATTGTGCAAAATCACAGTGATTCAAAGTAAGTTTAACAAAGAAACATTTGTAGTAAGGGTTTATCAAATCATTGAAGAAAACACAAGTGAGAAATTATGTGGAATCACAATTACAAATGCAATTAGCCACTTAGGAGAAGCTTTTTATCCAAAGCAACTTAAAAGTAAGAAGTGGACACTAGGGACAACTGGGGGATTTTGTGTATTGCCCAGGGACACTTGAGATACAGCCACCTGAACCACTGTCAACTGCTTCAAGAACTGAGATACAGCCACCTTATTCAAAACAAAAGCAATTTATTTGTACTAATTACATGCAAACCTTTGTATTGAAGAAATCATTCAAACATTTACGGAGTAGGTTAGAGAAAGAACCATGTTGTGCATAAAGATAAAGATAAAGATGTTGTGCATAGATCAGATGACCTGCAATCAAGATTTGATTTATTTCAAGTTCAAAAGGGCAAAACAGTATAAAATTTGAAAATAATGTTCGTGATGGGGAAGTTTGCCAAAGACCACACTCCACAATGTTTTAATAGGAAAAGGTTTTATCAACACCAAAAAAACGGTGTGCATCATGATTGAGAGCCTGGACAGCTTTACTTGTGAATTGGAAAATGAACTACCAAGCATTACCTAACTTGTAAGGTCTGGGTGTCCACCTGAAGTGTAGTAAAAGCCTGGTGCTACACCCAAACAATTACCTGAAACATTAAAGTAAACGTACCGCAAAATGTCAGTTAGAGCTCAGGTCTCATCTAATTGAGTTGCTGTGGAATAAACTTAACAGAACTGAATATGTTTGAGCTGAAGCAGTTGTGTGAAGGAATAGTTATGAATCTCTCCTGGGGCTTTTGCAAGTATGATGCACAACTACAGAAAGCTTGCTTGTGCTTTTTGCTGACAATAGAGGTTGATGGAGGTCAAGGGTTTACTTTTGAGTGAAGACTTAAAAATGAACTTAAGAAACATTGGGTTTGTCACTACTTCCCATAATTTAACCAGTCATTGAAGCATTCAGGTCATTCAAATAGGTTGCAACAATTTTTTATGCTGCTGTATTATTTTCCATGTACAGAAAGATGGATTAGGGGGGATTCATCTAGTAAAGAGGAAGTTTGATGTTGTGGTTTATAGTATTCGCTCTATTGTACATCAGTATATGTCAGCCTTTATTATTTCTAAAACATTCTGCAAAAAAAAAACGAATCAATGTTCCGTCATTCTGATTGATTGTGTTTTGAAGGGCTCGGGCAAACTCAGAGACAATCAGCAGCAAAAGGACTGTGATTAAATGTCTGTGGCTAACCACTAGCCACAGTTTTTGTCATGTCTACCTCTCTATCACGTTTTATTGCTCAGTGTTCTGACAACTTTGCATGTTCAGTCTATAGCAGACTGTGAAAGGCAAATTAGCAATTTTAACTATTAAATATAGTTTCTCCTTTTGATTGTTTTTTTCTCTAGAAATTATTACCACTGCTGCTGACAACAGCGGTTTACAGCAAAACTTTATAGAGCAATTTTAAACCTCTTATCATATGACACATATTCTCAATTTCCGTCCACCCTGGATTGAGAGCTCAAAGTGGTGCCTTTAGACGTTTGTTGTAATTACACTAGAAACACAGTCTGGATTTGATTATTTATTGATTGATTAATTGTTATATATTTGTACCGATACCACATAATAAAGTAGTAAAGAAATTAAACACAATGGCACAGTGGCAGAAAAGTGAAATGCTGAGGGCAGGTGCAGAATTTACATCATTTCTTCAATTTTCTCTCAATATTCAGGTTAAATGATTACAGCGACTCACCCCAGAACTCCAGAGGATTATATGCATCCAGCAACGGAGCAGCTCGGATTGGAGGCCGACAAGGCAACAGTCGCACCTTTTCAGATTCCGACTGTCAAGATAAGAGGCCCAGGACCGGCTACAGCCGCCCATCTATGCAATCCACTTCCTCCCAGGTGACCAAAGGAAGTACAATCTCAGGCCAAGATGGCCCTTCTTCTGCCTGCCAGCTAACCAACCGGAAACTTCGAAATGCCAAACAACTGGATCTACAAAGTCAGAGTTTAGCTGGGTCTTCGGTGGCTCAAAGAGGCCTCTGCCCTGAAGATGCAGAATATGCTAACCTGATAGGAGCCATGGACAATGACCTTGACCGTCCAGAGTCACTCATTTCTGAGACTCTACAAGAGCAGAGCTCTCAATCTATACAAAACAAAGGTGCCCACATTTGTTTTTACTTAGAAAGAGCAGAAGAGCCTCTGCTATCATTTTGAGGTATGAGATTTGTATTAATGTTGTTTTCTGTGTTGGAATCAAAAGGGAAACCAAGGGGTAAAACAAAAGCCCAGAGGAAAAAGGAAGAGAAAGAGAAGAAATCTACGGTGAAGACTCAGGGAGACGAGCTTAAAGATAACCTGGCTTACAATGATGACAGCTCTTCCACTACTACAGAGACCTCTAATCCAGATGTGGACACAAACATCAAAGAGGTGCTCACAAATGAGAATGTAAATATGTTCCACCTCACATCAACTCTCTTCACATTATATTTGCTAAAAATGTACATATTTTCATGCAGGAACCAGTGAAAAAGAAAGGTAGGACAATAGCTACAGGAAAGGTGAAAGACGAAAGTTCAAATGTCTCCATCAAACCCAAAACCAAGAAACAAGGAACTACAAAGCAAGACACCCAAACAGATGATTCCAGGTTTGTTTTTTGATTTATTAATTGATAGCTTTGTTTTTTGTTTGTTTTGGGTTTTTTTTTTCTTGACAAATCTTTATTGTTCTCAGCACTTTGGAGCTGCCATATGTAACACCACTAGAGAACAAACAACGTAAGAGCTTTGCCTCGAAAACTCTCCATCCTCTCTCCAACAACACAAAGACGAGGCCCCTGCAGAAACAGAGATGTGAGTTTCTTTACTTGAATGTTGTCACTTTTTGGGTCGGGACCACGCGTGTTTGTGACATGTTTGCTTTGGCAGTAGATGGAAAGCTGGAAGAAAGGCACCCCTCCCTGTTGGTCAAACTGTTGTCCAGCAGTTCGGTGCCAGAGCTGGGCCACAGCAGCAGCTCCGAGGGTGAGAAGGAGTTTGCACCTCCAGAGTGGGATGTACCACTTTCTAAAAACGGCGTCCGTAAGTCAAGACTTGAATCCATCCTGTCATCTCCAATGCCTGTCCTGTTGTTGGCTGCTTCTAACATTCCCCGATCACTGCTCTCCACTTGCAGAAGCTGACAGCCTTCAGCAGATTTCACTGCAGACAATTAATGCTGACCCTTTTCTGAAGAGAGCTGTCACCAGCGGGACATGCTCCCCTCCACCAACTTCACCCAGCTTACTGTCCCGAGGCACCTACAGCAGTGTACTTAACAGCAACAGGTATCCACATATTGTAACGTAACTTCAATAATGTGAGAAATTTGCTCTAAGAAAAAACTGTTAAAGATCCGTGGCATTATTCTAGCATCACTGGTAGGAAAGGTCACACCCCAAATCTGTGATCAATATGTCAACCAGCCAACAAGTAGTCGAAGAAATTGTTATGCTATTTCCAACCACAAAATGAATGATATGATCTGCCATTGCCATTCTGTGGTATTTCAGTTTGTGTAAGATTTAGAAGAACCTATTAGCATTTACCACAGATTAGCTTTAGTGTGCATGTACCTGAAAATATGAATTCGTGCTATTTTATAGCTTAGATTATGAGCCTTTTCTATCTACATAATGACTAGATCCCCTTTCCATGGTTGCACAGCCATCTTGAACTGACAAACCAAATACAACCTTTAAAGAGGGAATATAACATTTGTACCCAACAAACTTAAAACTTATGGGTCAAGATTCAATAACTATGTATGTTACAAATAGAATGTATGCCTAGGTCGACTTATGGTTGTCGTAATTTTTTAATCAGTTTGACTATTAATAAACAGTAATGATTAGACACAGTAACTGGGTGAACAGCAAAAATGCTATGCTAACTTACCACAGAGCACTTATTAGTTTTTTCTTTGTATGCTATGTAACATGAGTGCAAAGAAGTGGATGTATTAAAAGACAGAAAGGAAATATAATTTCTTTTAAATACTTAAAGCAGGATCTCAAATGGGCAAAGTAACAAGTTATGATATTTTGTTCTAAGACAGTGGGAAATCTTTTTGTAACTTCTAGTTCTCTTTCAAAGAGCTTTCATAAACTAAAAGATTGAATCAACTATAAAGTAATATTGCTAAGCCCCAGTTAAATATCTGCTTAATATCATCTTCACATCTGTAAGAAATTCGTCACGTCTTAGTGACAGATCAGATCTCACACAGTCTACTTACACATTCACCAAACCAGCATCAGTTATGCAGCATGCCACTTCCTCCTGAGCGGCAAGTTCATCTGAGGTAAATCGTTATATTACTCTATGAATAATTATAAAGTATTATTTATTACGCAATGACTAAAAATAAAGGTAGCTCTAATGGCTGTTTATTAATGCCTTCAGCTCACTGTTGTTTCACCACCACTTGCTTTCTGCACTGTACTTTTTTAGGCAGTATTATTATATAAGCAAATAAATAGGAAGTGTAATAAATAATATCAATAGAAGTATGTTATAATACCCAGGCTACTTCAGCTAATATATACTCACTGGCCAATTTATTAGGTACACCTATACAATCCAATCCAGCAGCTCTGCCATGAATTTTACTTTTATATTGTTAGAATTTATCAATTTCTCAGTTGAAACAGTCAGAATGGGGATTTTTCTACTCTCTGTTTATTATTGAGGTCGACAGGGGTAAGGGAGTCGTACTGTAGTGCATTATAAAAAGAGGTAGTTTTGGCCACCTAATTTATTTTTATTACAGTGGCCAATATAATGTATTCAGTTATAATTTGAGTGAAGCAATCAATATTAGGGGAAGAAGGGCATGTGGCCAAATCAACGTGTGGAACAGGTTCCGCTGTGGCAACCCCTGAAGGGACGAGTGGAAAGACGTTGATCTACGTTGATCTACTAGTTTACTAAACACTGAAATTGTTTGAACAGACATAACACCCTTTTACTGAGTTTCAGTTAAGTGTTTTCGTTACTAGGCCGACTTTTTTTTTTAACACTATTTAGGTTATTGGATATATTTCATTCTTGCAGACACTACTGCAAATATGTTGCACCTAGGCAAAACTAACAGCGAGCTGAAATTGATTATTGACGAGCATGTTGATGTTGATTTTCCAGTTGTGTAATTGCACATTGTCCCACACACACATATAGGACAGAGACATCCATCTTGCTGCTTTCTAGGGGAACTAGAGGAAACTTTTTCACATGCTTGACTGTCACACACTTTCTCTCAGCTAAGAAAGGCACACAGATGTGGGGATCTAATGTAAAGGCAGAAGTTTGCTAATGGTTTGTGGTGTGAAAGAGGGAACAGCATTAAATTCTACAGCATATTATGCTCACATGGGCTGATTTGATGAAGAGCATCAATGATCCAACAGACAGACAGCGCACGTTTTTCAGCCTTTATTTGAGTTTAAAAAAAAACCCTGAAAACCCCTCTGACCTCTGGTTTTCAGTTATTATATTGTATTGTTTATTTTAGTGATCTTATTTTATTTATTCCAAATACAACTCTTTAAAGCTATCAAAAGTTCATATTTTGATGTGTAGCATGTATTTTATCTACAGCAAACACTAATCCAGATTCTGTGTCTTTTGACATTTTTGCAGTGAAGGAAACCAGAAGAAGGCCCCAGGAAACAAATTATCTACACCCACTCCACTCCCAGGCAAAAACGGGAACCCAACCTTTGCTGCTGTAGCTGCTGGTTATGACAAAAGCCCAGGCAAGTTTGTAACAATGGACATATGGTCAAAGTGAATATATTGTTGTTTGTGATTAACCTCTGGACCCCAACCTCCCAAACCCCTCCCCAGGTGGCTCTGGCCCAGGCAAAACTGAAAACCAAGGAAAGAGCCTTGCGCACATGACATCAGTGGAAAGTGACAGCTCTGACAGGTAATGTGGTAAAATTAATAAATTCACTTTTAGACATGACATCATGATACAGTTTCAGGTGATTATATATATTAAATATTTTTCTCCTATAGCTCTGGATTATGGAGTTCCAGTGACACAGTCAGTGTTCCAAGCCACCCCTTCTCCACCTTTGGGCCCAACAACTTCAACTTGACAGGAGGTAACTTACAGACTGAAACTGAAGAAAGTCTAGTACCTGGTGTATCCCTTATGATTGGCTGACAGAAAACTGAAACCTGCGTTGTTTTTAGTTTTCAGTGGAATTAATGCCCCAAAGTCGACGGAGTCTCAGTCAAGCTGGCCGGAGTTCACCACTGTACCCTCCTCCATCTGGGAGATACAACGCAGTGACCCTCTGCACTCCTGGGCTAGCAGCTCCACTTCACCAACTGCTCCGACTGCAGTAAGCTCCCTTATTATGTGTTTGAAGTATTTCACAGATACCCTTCCTGTTCGTGATACTATCCTGAAGCTGCTCTTCTGTATTTCAAGTCACTCCTGGGAAACAACCGCAATCCCTGGTCTGCACCCACACCCTACAGCAGTTCCATTTGGTCTACAAGTGCAGATTCAGCCTTAAACCCTTTTGCCCCGACTACCAACTCAACAACTCTGACTGATCTGATGAACACTCCCTCCCCGTTGCCATCAGCATCCACTGAAATGAGTCGGACCTTCAATCCATGGAGCTCGTGGGGCCCCACCCTGAGCAGGCGCAGCTCTGAGCCATGGCCTAGTTCAAATGACAGCAGCAAATAAACAGCACTTAACAGAAGCACATCATGGATTTGATGTGCTTCTGTATGTTAAGTCCAATTTCTTTTTTAATCAGAGAATCCCAGCAGAAAGCATTGTTACCTGAAGTGTTTGGTAGCCCTGTACTATAGGTTACCAACCCCGCAATTTACAGTAGTTCTCTGCAGCTTTTTATTCACAGGGCAGAAATGCTGACTTTTTATTTGGATTTGTTTTAACAGTTTCCCCCAAATTACAAATATTGATAGCATGGTTAATGTCAGTGCGGACATTTTGTTCTAGAAAGGCTGGTGATGTTGCGTTCTTTCTCAAAACAAGAAACATTTTATTTTCAGCCATGTATCTTGTTTTCACCAATATTTAACTTCTAATTGGTTTCTTTCTGGTTTGAAAAGTCGAATTTGGCTACATTTCAGTTTAAATCAAACGCTAGACTTTTAATTGGCAGGAGGCATCTTTTATGTGATTCTTCACACACAAAATCTTCATAACCATTCACGGTTCCCTCATTTTAAACTATCAAAGCCTTCTATGATAATTTGGTCAAGTAATCCAAGACTATTTAAGTTTGAGGTTTGTATTGTCCATAACCTCTATTTGTCAGCAAATTTAAATAAAGGTTTTCAGCAGAATGATGTTTGTTTTATGTTTTCATTCAAATGTGCAATTTTTCTAATCACACTAAGGGAGGGACACTTTATCAGCTGCTGTAATGCAGCATGAGTTTCCATTTACAGTTGGCTACAGCATTGACCTATCTGGCTCTTTTGCTTCTAAATGCTCCATGTTCACCAGCCAGCATCTGCCCATAGCTTTTTAGAAACTTAAAACTGCTGCCTACTGTAGGCGAAAGCTGAAACGAGTAGCGAGGGAGCATAAAACAGTAAAGTTACAGTTGGATAACTAAACAATGAGCTGAAATGTATACAGGTCCATAGAGCTGAGGGGGGGCTGTGGACCCATGTGATTATTCCCAGTATGCTCATCACAAGATCAACTCCCTCCAATTGGCAGTTTATGAAACTGATTTTTTGTAATAACCACTATATTTGGCTTGTAAGATGCATTTCTTTTATGTTTTTATTCTTGGTAGGTCTATGTTTCCCCCTGCTGGACAACACAAAATTCACATTCTCCATTTATGCCATTGCTGAAAGCAAGTTTTTTTTTTTTTTTATTACACTACCATAAAAGCATCGTAAAATAAACTTTAAGTAGTAAAGTAGTCCCTATAATTCATTGCCAGTGTTATTCTTAACACAGCATTCTTCCACATCATAGTTTTTCTTATGCTGCTATAATTGGTGCTTTCTAACGTTTTGCTCCCACAGCTGTTTATTCAGTGAGGAGTTGTGTCCTGTGTGGCTACATCTGCTTGTTCTATTTTTTTGTTAATTCAACATTATCCTGCATATTTCAAACATTTGTATAAGCACATAATATCACTTTTTAAAGGGTTGTCTGAGGGACCCCATCAGTAGTCGACTGAACTTGGCGATGTCACATTTAGTCAAAACAAATACACTGTGGCTTTTCTTCAGCTCGTTCGTGCGATCTAGTGCCAGCATGCCACGAGCGATCGAACCTTGCAGCTCCACGCGGACAGGACACTGGATACTTTCTGTTACCACGTTCTTGTCAATGCAGGCTGCCACTGCATAGGCATCGTAAGAGACGAAGCCAGGTCCAAAATACACATCTCTCTTACTGATCATTGCCTCTTTGGAGTAGGCCCAGCATTTAGATGTGATCATTTTCATAAATCGTGCAGCGGGTGCATCCTGATTGATTAGCTCTTCAAAAAACGCCTGTACAAGTGAGAGAAATCAAATCAGTTTGAAGCAGGTCACTTATTATGCAGGGTTATGGTACTTTTATGCATCTTACCCAGGGCAGTGCATTTCTGCATGAATATTCCCATGATGCGATGTATGTAGGGCAGAGGAACTCTTCAAGAACAATATAAGCAGACTCTGGATCCATCACAAAGTTAAATTCTCCACAGAGTGTGAAATTCCCTTTTCCTACAGACAACAAGGTGTTATACAAGCGTATATGACCCAAATACAAACACTGTAATCTTGTGGTTTTACCTTCCATGTTGCCGCCCATAATGTACAGATCTTTGAGCTTCTGGGGAAAACATGGATCCAGCCTTACAGCCATTGCCAGATTGGTGATTGGACCGAGGGCCACTAAGGAGACCTATGAAAAGGAACGTTTTAACGTAATATGACTAAAGAGACGTTACTTATTAGAGACAGATGACATTAAAAAAAAAAATGGTTTTCCACCTGGTTCTGGTTTTCAGACACCAGTCTAATCATTGCATTGACTGCATGCTCTCTTTGGATTTTCTCCTCCCAATGTGGGTCTCTGTCCTTAATCACATCCCCAAGTCCATCAGTTCCAAAGTGGTTACTAGATGGGTTATTGGCTCCAACCAGAGGACCAGCACAACCTCGAAACACTGGAATCTACAGGAAAATGACAAACGCAAGCAACAAAATCATTCATTTTAGTATCTTAACACGTTAGTCCATCCAGCTGTCATAGGGCGAGGGGTGGGGTACACAGACAGACAACAATTTGCACTCACATTCAGACCTAGGGGCAATTGTAACCTAACAAGCATGCAAACTACACACATAAAGGCCACGGCCGGTCAAGGCATGAACCCGCATCCTTCCAGCTGTGAGGTGGCAGCGACATCACCTCCGCCACCATGCTATCTGAACACATTAGTCTTTTATCAAATTAATGTATTATTTACTTACATTTTCCTGTGAAATGTGGCTTCAGTACACTTACCCCTTCACGCTCGCAGACGGAGAGTACCATCAAAACATTCTGACAGACATTGTCCACTGTTGCGTTTCCAAACACACATGTGACACCGAGGATCTGAATGTTAGGTGCTGCCAAGGCCATCATGATAGCCTGAGCATCATCTATGCCACAGTCTGTGTCGATGATCACCAGCTTCTCTGCCATAGTCTACTGTAAAAAAATAAATAAATAAGTTGTTTGGTCCAGCCACAGTTGAAGGTTTCATAGCCTGTTTGACTTAGAACTTTTCAGTTAAGAGTTACAGCGATTTCGACCATGACACCATTAACCCTTTTAGGGTCAGGAGACCGCAAGCTGATCGTAAGGCAGAGTCAGGCTTTTGGGGAGCATTCGCCATTCATAAACTCTTCTTTGTGCTGTGTCTTGAACCATTGGCACAAGTTGAACCCCTGTCTGCAGCTTTTCACCCAATTTGTTATTTTAACTTGGTGTCCAACGGCATCCGCCTGTTGGTGAGTAAGATCACTCTGACTGGCTGTTCAGCTTATTTAATCAGTGCAGTAGAAGAGACCACTTGAACTTGTACTGTTGTTGTAACTTCTTATCAGTCGTATCCTCGATTAGATTTGTTATTAACTGCCTGTGTTTAGCCAGAGCGCCGTGAAAATTATAAGCCAACTTTGCCTTGTTTAGTTTGTACACATGAGGCCCCAGATCTTCCATTTTCTATTCCTTTCTTTTGTGACTCTTGGTCCTGTTGTTACCATGGAATCATGGGTTGTGGAGGAAGGGGCTTTTTTTTTTTTTATGGACACATTACCACTTAAAGCAACAGGCACCAAAAGTGCTCATTCTGATGAGTGCTGCTATACACAGGGTTAAAAAGGGGGCTGGGATGTATGATTTTGGACTTTTTACACAAACAAGTTTTCTCAGGACCGGGGGGGGGGGGGGGGGGGGGATAATTTACTTCCTGAAAAGAGTTATAAAATGAGAGCTTTAAATAGGTTTAAAGAAATCTCTGGCTAGTCCCTAAGATGCAGCCTCCGCATTAGTTCAGTATCCATCAAATTTATTGGGCCTTTCCTTTCTATTGGCTGTTTTTCTTATTCGTTTCAAAGTTAAATAATGGTAAATTCCCACACACCAAAAAAAAAAAAGATGCACACTTTCCAGTTATGTTATAAGTTATGCGTTATTTGGTAAGTAACAACATTAAAGTGAGTTTTTATGTCTCGTCGGCTCACTGGAAATCTAACTGACAACTCGACCACTAACACATGATTGGGCGTTACTGTGGGATTTTATGTCTTTTTAAAGTTGAGGAAGATGCTGCGGTTGTTTAAAGTTTAAACTCGTTTACGCAGAACTGTCAGTGAATAGAAACCGACTTACCTTCAGAGTGTGAAGTAAAGTTTAAAGAGCCACCGCAGTCGCTCCTGTGATTGGTTCGGTTTGTAGGATCACGACAGGGTTTCCTTACCACGGGTAAGCAGCCACCTAAGAGGTGACACGCTTTGTTTAATAGCTTTTATATAATGCAATGCAATAACGAGTTACAATATGCGAAATTGGGATTATATTTGTCCTCATCTTTCGCCTAATTGTTTTTATGCAAATATGATGTTTGTTTGTTTTATCGTTTTTGACACCCCGTTGTTGCTACGAATGGTACAGTCCCTTCAGCCTGCACAGGAAGAGGATATGGGTCAGGAAGAAGACGCTTTGGAATTAAAGTCCTTCATTTTTTAAAGTATGTGTTAAGCTAATGTCCACTTCCCTTTAGTAATGTGCTGTTAGTCTGTCGTTCTGCTAGTTTCCAGACCCGTTTGGTCGTAAGTCATTGCACAAGGTGTGATGGAAAACATTAATGTAACGACTGGGCGTGTTTACGCCCGTGACTACAACGCAGCACTGATGTAGCTGTGTGTTCATCTAGAGTACAGCAGCTTATCAGGTGAAATGTTGGTTAATAATGAATTATCCCACTAACTTAAAGTAAGCGGGTTTCACGAGCCATTGCAGGCTGTTTTCACAATAGGTGACTTATTGCAGGTAAAAGGTGATGACTTTATGGGGCTGTGGAATGTCGCTTGAAACAATGCCATCAAGGGTTATGACTTTGAAAACCGTCGTGGTTTCCGAGTCTGTCAATGCATCTTCATGTTCCTCTTACATGTTTCTAATGTTTTTTTTTTTTTTTTAAACGATGTCCTTTTATTCTCAGGAGAGACAGCCATCAACCTCAGCAAGTTTTGTCATCCATCTTATAAGTGGCTGTTCAATGCCTAATACATCAGAAGGTCAAGACACAAACCTATCTGGGCCAGCAGAACCATCAGGGCTGCAAAGGCCCACCAATGACAGGGAGGAACACAGTCTGATCAGCTCCCTTACACGGGATGCTGCTAGGGTGAGGCGAGCTTCCAGTGCTGAGCTCCACCTGCCGTCGACCTGCCCGGTCACACACTCCAGAGAGAAGTTCTACACTGTCTGCTCAGATTATGCGCTTCTCAATCAGGCAGCTTCTGTGTACTGTCCCCCGAACGCAGCCAGGGACGGGGTCCAGATTAAGAAGGATGATGGGCCCCCGCTTGTGAAGTCAAAACACTCTACTGATTTCAGCGTAAGTCCAAGTGGAGGTGCCCATGTGGGATCAGACGGGGACTTTGACATGGACGATGTCTCTTCCGCCAACACTAAGCCCATTTTGGCCTGGGAGATTGATACAGCAGAATTCAACAGTGTGCTCACCAGAAAAATGAGAACAAGTAAGTTTAAAAATGTATAAATGGCTTTTGTAAAATAATTAAGTCAATACATTTTAAATTTCAGCATTTACCAATTCTTTAACTGCTCAAAAGTTCAAATCCTGACACTGACTAACACTGTTTTTCAGGCATTGTGAAGAAATGCAGCACCAAGAAAATGAAATCGTCAGACAGACCCAGCCGAAATCTGCAAGACGTCCCTTTTCACGCCTCGCTGGAGGAGATCAAACAGAGAAAAGTGTTTGACCTACGAAGATGGTAATGCTATATTTAGTGCCTCAGCAGTTTTCAGGAAAAACACAGTGAAGTAAGCTTCACTTGAAGCTGTAGCAGTGTCATACAGAGTAATATACAGTATATTTAATAGGAGGTTAACATGAGGTTCAGTGTTTGTTGTATTACACACAAGCCGTAAGTCTAAAATGTGTAACAAAAAAAAGAAAATTCTTATTCTGGGACACAAATTTGGTGTCTGTATTTGTATCTTACTCAAATTATCTTTTTTTTTTTTTGCTGTAGGTACTGCATCAGTCGGCCACAGTACAAGACGTCCTGTGGAATTTCTTCTCTGGTGTCGTGCTGGAACTTCTTGTATAGCACTCTAGGTGCAGGGAGGTAATTGGCATGTACTCTCCTCTCTGATTTCACAATAGACCTTAGATAAGTCTAATAAGATTAATAAAATTCAAATATCTACAAAATCTTAATATAGATAAAGTCAGAAGTGTGGAACTGAGAAGCAGATCCTTTTTATGAAACCAGCATATAACAGAAAAAATGCAACCTCTGTCCTTAGACCATCAATGAGATAAGAAATTAGAAAAGTACAATAATCGCTTTTGCAGGACTACATGATAACCTCTACATAATGTAGAGTTTTTTGTCGATAGATTTAAGGGTCCTGAATACGTGTCTGTTGGGCAAATTGTGGGTCTTCAAATTTTCCAACAATAGCTGTAAAGTGTTCGATTTATCTTTTCAAACATCTTGAATGATCTGTAGAATGGCAAACCTTGTGAGGATTTCTGAGTTTGTTGCAGTCGAATCTTAATACATGTATATTTGTTGCATTGCTAGTCTTCCACCCATCTCTCAGGAGGAGGCACTACATATTCTTGGGTTTCAGCCGCCGTTTGAAGAAATCAAGTTTGGCCCTTTCACTGGAAATGCGACTCTAATGCGGTACACAAGCTGCTTCTTTGGTCTGTTTGAACACCTCGCTTCAGGAAATGTATCCAGCCCATTTAAAAAGTGCATTTTTTATTACAGATGGTTCAGACAAATCAATGACAATTTCCGAGTGCGAGGTTGCTCCTACATTTTGTACAAACCACATGGAAAACACAAGACAGCAGGAGAAACAGGTGAGTCCCTCAGCTGTCCGACCCAGCTGTACATCTCCTCATAAAGAGCTCGAACCAAGTGAAAACCAACCTGATGTTTTTAGCTGAAGGAGCGTTGATGAAACTGACACAAGGGCTGAAAGATGAGTCTATGGCCTATATTTACCACTGCCAGAACCACTACTTCTGCCCAGTGGGATTTGAAGCCACACCCCTCAAAGCAGCAAAGGCTTATAGGTAGGTCACATAACTTCAGTTTAAACACTTTTTTTTTTTTTTTTAGCAGTTTGTCTGATGATTTATACTTGTGAATAAACGATTAGTCGTTTAAGTCCAGGGATTTTCAATATTAAATTTTAGATATATTTATGTTTTGTCAAGTGGACACCTTTTTAAAAAATAAGTTGAATTTGCGGTTACCCTGTTTGCAGTGTATACGTATATGTAAATGTATACAAGTATGGTGAGGAAACTATTAGGATTCTGTTGAAAACTTTGAATGCAAGTTCTGGAGTTTTTTTTTCCTAAAATATTTAGATTTATGGATATGTAGTCACTGTGGCAAAGGTCAACACCATTCATATATCGCCATTTTTGTTTTGTCCAACTAATAGTCCTAAATCTAAAAAAGGTATGATGTAAAAATTTGCAGATAGGATATAGGAGCTGAAAAGAAAGTTGTTTCAATGTTGGCTTGAAAATTGGCAAAACGTATTAATCAATTCCCAAAACTGTTGGACATTATTTGTTGTTCACTGACTTACAGTTTGAGCAATACAGGACTCAGAATTTAAAAATTGTTCTTGTTTATGTAAAGGGGCCCTCTACCTACAAATGAAATGGAGTACTGGATCTTAATTGGGGAACCCAGTAGGAAACACCCAGCTATTCACTGTAAAAAGTAAGTTACAGTTCAGCCTGTGAGTAACTTTTGTCATATTCTGCTTTTCAGCTGTTTAATATGAAACCTGTCTTTTCAGATGGCTGGACATTGTTACTGACCTCAACACACAAAATCCAGAGTACCTGGATATTCGCCACACAGAGAGGGGTCTTCAGCGCCGCAAAACTAAAAAGGTTTCCATCAAACATTATTTTAAAAGTTACTCTTAACAAAGATCTATGAGTTCATATTAAACTAAAATGATGCTTCTTGGCCCTCAGGTGGGTGGCAACCTGCACTGCATCATGGCCTTCCAGAGGGTAAACTGGCAGAAGCTCAGCCCCTGGGCTCTGAATTTGGAGAACCTGCGCCACGACTTCCATCACCCCAGCACAGAACGAGCTCCTGGAAGCCGCACAGAGGATGCAGAGGAGAAAATGTCGTCTAAGCGCCTGGCCCACCTGGGACGCTCGCATAGTATGGGAAGCCAGAAAGACATCTGCTGGAAACGCCTGTGCAACACTGCAGAGAACAGACAGAGGAGCTCCCCTGACAGTGATCTTGAAGAAGACATCACAGACTGACAAGGTTCACTGGGACATATGAAGGGAGGACTAAATAGTGGAAAATGCAATACAGTACAGTAGCTCTAAGACGTCTATACATTTCAGAGGATAGCCCTAGTGGTGCTTACCCTCAAGCCTATTGATTCCTACACTGTCAAATATATGGCTTCAAAAATAGTTATTTTAGCAAACACTATTTGGTTAAAGTTATTGCTGGTCAGGATCTGCCTACACTTCCTCTTTGTCTTCATAAGATTTAAATATTTTCTTTTCACACAGTTTTACCATTTACAATTTCTAGGCCGCAACTAACGCACCAGCAACAACTATAAACCACAGTTACACAGGCAGCTACACATATGAGCCAGTGTTATAATTAATCACTATTAATCTATTGATGTGTTTATTAGTCAACTTTACAAGTAGCACATAACACTGAGGACACTGTTTGGTTTGCCTGAGCATCAATTTCAAACACTGAAGTGTGCCATGTGGAAAGGGGTAAAAGCCTTAAAATCATCTGCACACACAAGAACACATCCTTCACGAGGAAGAACAGTGGTCCTGACAGAACGTTTTCTTATAAAACTGCTACTGTGTGATCTTGGAAAACGTCAACAATTCTAAAAAACTGAGTCGTAACACGAACAACAAATGGCCACTGTACTGTAAGGTGTTTCTGTTATTTTGGCCACCCCGTATTCAAACAAAATGTGGGAGATTAATTCTTCCTACATGATACATTCGTCACTACAGGATTCTTTTCATCCCACTACTATTCACATAGACTTCACTATCACATCATCTTAAACTCGCGGCAGTGATAGGTAATAAGTGCTTTCTAGACAACATGTGACGTTTTGCCCACTCACTAAATTTTGTTCCCAGCTGACACACCTCCACTTTTCTTTGTACAGGTACAGTGGGCTTGTTTCGCACCTGGTGTACAGTGATTTTATTCAGTGGAAATGCTGTTCAGTCCGAGTGTTGTGAAAGCAGCTGACATTTCGTTGTGCTTTGTGAAACCTAGAGTATGACCCTCATGTAGATGACCCTGGTTTTTAATAGAGAGGAGCTGTACAGAAGTGAGAGTGGAATCGCTTGATCGCCCCACAACAAAACACTGCATGGTTTATTTCATGTTTATGTACAGACATACATTGTTCTTACACTTGTGTTTGCACTTTTTGTGGTGCGATTTTGTCTTGGACACGACTCTGACATTATTGTTTAGCCAAGTGGATTTGATGTAGTGGTTTATTTATTTATTTTACAATAAATTAAGATTTGTATAAACTCACAGCAGAAATGTTTCTTCATAACAATCATCTTCACAGTTTCAGTCTGCGCTCACTGCAGAGGCTGGAGAGGTGCGACTTCCTTTTAACTGTTGTTTGAGCTCTGCTATGTCAGCAGGGCTAATTCGACAGCAGCCCCCTAATAGACAAAGAGTAGCTCTTCATACAACACACTAGCATGGGACAAAAACATAAACTGAAGAGAAAACTGTTCAGCTTACCTATCAAAGCAGCACCTTGTTTCAGCCATGTCTGACTGAGTTCAGGTATTGATGCTGATCTATTCCCTGATGTTAGCCATCTTTGTATGGGGGGGGGGGAAATACAAGCTTGACCAGAGGTTCAGTATTGGAAAGTTCAAAGTATTATCATACACAAAACTGCAGTGGTGGATTTGAAATGAAAAGAGTGTATCACGTTTTATAACCTGATACATTATTCAAACTGCAAAATTAATGATTTATCTCTTTATGTAAAAATGTTTTGTGCATTCGTTTAAATAACTCTTGAACATGTTGAAGTTTAATCCAGGTCTAAATCTTTTAAAATTGAGGAAGGCTCTTTCTCTCAATAACTGAAAATGTAGCCATTCGGATAGAATGTGACTAGCTAACATAAGGCTTAGTGTTAAAAATCCTTGACTTCAGACTCGCCCCTGCTCAGAGTCCCAGTCCTCTCCACTGTTTGGGTACACCACCCAGCTCAGGTCTGGGCTCAGCAGTGACCGGGCAGACTCCAGCAGTGGCTCCACCACAGTTGGGGCACAGCAGTTGACTCCTACAGCAACCAGCTGCATGGATCTGTTGGCTAGCTGGACTGCATCTGTGAACAGGCTCCCATCTGATATACACCTCCCATCCTGACAGTTTGTGTATGAAAGGTTAGTCATTTTGATGCACTAATTCATCCATAATAATTTAAGTTCATGAGAGTCGGTTACCCTGCAGGAAAAGGAGAGCCAGGCTTTAGAGTTTGGAAATTCTCTGAGCAGCTCCAACAGAGCTTCTGCCTCTTTAATGCTTGGGATTGTCTCCAAAGCAATGACATCAGCTCCTGCTGCCACTAAGCAGTCAATTTGTGGCCGATGCCAAACCTTAAACTCCTTGGAAAAGAAAGAAAGACAATATATGAGAACATGATCAATGAATTAAAACACAATAAAAATGTAACATGTAAAACAACTAAGTCCAAACACTCTCAATCAGTCTGATGCGGGTTTTTTTAAATCTTACATTTCTCGCTTTGACACAGTATGCAAATGGTTATAACATAAACTATGGATATGCTGAGAGCTACTCACTTCTATACTCATGTTCTCTGCATACACCCCAGTGTACTCTGAGCCATTGAGCAGAAAGGCCCCATATGGTCCAACGGACCCTGCCACCAAGGGACAGCTCTGTCCTTGAGAGGCAAGTAATCATACTGAAATAGCACCACGGTTGACAATGACAGTAGCAAAATTCTCAGACAATAATAATTTTTTACCTGTTGGTCGACTGTCAGAGACAAATTTCTCTACGGTCTCCTTAGCCAGATGGACCCCAGACATCAGCAGCTCTCTAGCACATTCGGAGCTCATGTCCAGGTGGTTGACAAATCCAGTGACACTCGCTTGGTATGTGGCTGTAGTAACAACATCAGCACCACTAAGGAGGAACCTGTGGCCAAATTCTTAAAGTTAGTTTCCACCATTGTTTATCATTTATTTACATCTAGACTGAATATGCTGCATCCACCTACCTGTAATGAGCCTCTCTAATGGCCTGAGGATAAGTATGCAAAAGCCTTGCACTCCACAAAGGATCACCCTAGATGGGTGAGACATCAATACTGTGGTGATTAGTCGACTGATCATTAAGTCAATGAAAAGAACTTCACTGATTTTCAAACTGATTCTTATGGTCCTATTTTATGAGCATATGAATGGCATTAAACTGCCATCTTCTTTTCCTGTATCCAAACATCTCTCATCTCATCATCATCTGGAGAAGATTTTATGCTAGAAGCAGAGAGAAATTTAATAACGTTCATGTATATTCTCCCCAAACAAAAACAATAGGATTCCTATTGTTATTTTCTCACGTTGTCAGAAGAAAATGCGCTATATTTGAGTTGAACATACAACGCAATAATATTACAATAATATAAGTTCAACTATCAAATTCTATTTGATTTACATGGTGGCTGCCTATGTGTTGTGAAACTATTAATAAAAATTCATAATTTAATGCTGATTGTCAAGTGCAGACCCTAGCGCAGTAGTGAAGTAGGTATTTCAAGTTTTCTTTTATTTTTTTACCTTCAAATTGCATCCTTGCGCTTCCAGTTGAGTTGCTAGTCCACCATCCAAGATCAAAGGTCCATTATCAATCATGCGATGTCTTAGATGAGAACCCATGAAGACACAGTTTTATTGAGACACTTAAGCTGCGTCTTCAACTGTAAACATACAATGCTTTAAAATGCAAATGTTCAAAAACATGGACGTTTTCAAGTGAACGCCTCCTCTCACATAACATTTCAGTGTGTCGTTGTTCCGGGTATGAAGGTTCAACAGTTGCGTTTAAGATCACTCGAAACTTTAACCATTGAATAATACCACTTACCTATACAGCCAAATAGCCACTAGATGGCGCATTACACAACGTCTGCAGTTTCTGGTGAGAGTCCGAGAACGTATAAGTCAGCAACAAATCATACCGCAACATAAGTGAGTTGATTTTGCCTATTTTCGTCACTGACAACACCCCTTTGTCTAATCCAGTTAAGGCACCTTGATTTTCAAGTTCAACTGCGTTCATCACTATATTTCGCGGCGTATAGTATTGTTATAGTTGGTGTTATTTTTATGGTTACAACAAGCTTCCCTGCAGAGTAAAGCTGCATGAGTTGGATTCCCACCGTTTGAATGAAGTTTGTCGTTACAGAGCTCCGTGAACACGCCTTGGCTTGTCGCTACAGTTACTATGGAAACGATGCATAACCCGCAGAGCTAACGTTAGCAAGCTGAATACTGTAGTGGGTTCGGTGGTTTGCGCTAGAAAATAAAAATGGTAAGTTAAATACTGTTTAGTTTGTTATAGTGCGGAAACACTACTATACCAAACAGAAACGGCTGTACCACTGAAGCAGCCATTACAAAGAGCAAAAGGACGACTGTTTGTTATTGCTAGCATAGCATTTACAATTAGCTTATGCTAACATGTTAATATTAACTATTTACTTTAGACTTTCCTACAGCTAGAAGCATAATTCGTAGCATTTTAAAGCGATTTGATGTAACACAGTGTATACGTAGCTTCACAATAGCAGCAGTTGTTGGTAAATATCACTTTACATGTTAATGTCTATTGCTAATTTAGTTAACACATTGCACATTAGCTTTTGCTAAATTAGTTACATTAACGTAAGATAGGGTAAGTTTTGTGATTAGAAATGTTACAATACTACTTATACTCATACAGCACATCTACAAAAGCATGTTGCTGCTCGGCAGCTAGAAATGAGCCCTAACTTCTCTGATATCAACAATATCTCCAATATATTGTGAATCTGCATTTGCTCATCTTTGGATAATTTGCTTCGTAGTAATATTGAATCCACAAACATCTAAGTAGTGCTTAAATTCCATGCACAATTAAGTAAAAAATAAAAGAGAGTTTTTGTTGTTGTTTTTGCTTTACTCAGTCAGGGCCAGTGAGGCTGGAACCTATTCAAGGTACCAGTGGACAAGGAAAACATGGACACATCTTAGACACGTCCTTCACAGACACAAACAACGCTTACTCTAAGGCCAGGAAAACACCCTCTATTCTCTTGACTCACTTGACTTTGGGCAGAAACTAGAGCTGCCTGCACAGAAAGTGCCGGGAACCAAATGTGGGCCCCTCTTACTTTGAGGTCACAAACTAATGAGCTGCCTCCTTAGTGAATTTAACTATGTTTCAACCAACCTGACACATTGACACTCAGGCGATACTTGTGCTGCATTTTAAACTCTTGATAAATTTGGTCTGTAAGCTGAATACGAACATATCTGTCATCCTTGAGTATTGGGATGTTAGTATTACGTCATTCTGTTCTTTCCATAAATTGTTATTGCAATCAAAACAAAGAACCCATTGTCATGTCACTTTTTTGTTTTAAGTAAGCTGTTATACTAACAGGAAGTATCCAGAAACCTTTAACCTGGAGTTCATAAGAATCCACACTTACTATAGAAGGAAATCCGGCCTACTACAGTTACCCACGTGGCTATACCCACCCTCTCAAAGGATCACACACTGGTGTTTTGGGACACCTTAAGTTAACTTGCAGAGACAGTACACTTTCTCAGATTAGGCAGACGGACATAGTTGACATCAACATAATGACATACTTTCTTGATCATTTGAAGCCTCAAAATGAGGTATTCACTGTCTCCTTATTCATTTCATTTGTTCTTTGATGTGATTAGGATGACCGCTACGCCTTTCTTGCTGAGTGGTACGACCCTACTGCAGCTCTCCTGCGGCGCTTCCAACTGTTCTACTATCCCAAAGATGGCTCAGTGGAAATGGTAAACTACTGCAGCTAATATTGTTCAAAAAGAATTAGTCAAACTTCAATTACTTTGGAAGAGTTCTAGAACATGAGGCTCATTTTAGTTAAATGTATTTTATTATGTTGTCATTTTGGGTCCTTCTATGCAACAACCACTTACCTGTTCAACACAGATACTTCCTGTGTTATACCTAACTGAACTCATGAACTGCTTATATCTGGATATTTCCAATAGTGGGATTTGATAAACATGTCAGTTTTTGTTATCAGTTTGATGTCAAGAACCAGCGAATATTTCTGAGAAGGACCAAATATGAAGACCTCCATCAAGAGGACCTGTTCATTGGCAATCGCGTTAATGTGTTTTCACGGCAGCTTAATCTGATTGACTATGGGGATCAGTACACCGCAAACAAACTTGGCAGCAAAAAAGAAAGGTATGGTTGCTTAGGTTGTGTTGTTAGTCTGCATTATCACTAGTTACATATCTTGCAGGCTTATAAGAGCTTATAATAAGGTGTTATTATAATATCTTTTAATCTAACCACAATTTCCTTGTCATCCCCTAAGTCTCTGAATATTACAAGTACATACATATTAGTGTAAACTATACAAGGGTTATTTTATGTTTTATGTCCAATTTTGATAAGTTGTCTCCTGTTGGCAGCAATATCAGATATGGTACATCGACATCCTGAAGTTTTTTTTCTGTTTGCAGAACTCTTGCATTGATAAAGCCAGATGTAGTTACAAAGATTGGAGATGTCCTTGAATTGATATACTCCTCCAACCTCATTGTGACAAAAGCCAAAATGACAAAGCTCACATGGTAAGGTCAAAGCCTCTCTGCTAAGGTTCTAATAATACTATAAGTTATACTCTAGTGGTAATGAATCATACAAAGCCTTGTGAGAGAGAGACAGGCAGCTTGGTGCCAGTCTCCTCATGTAAGCAGATGGATGCTCTCACTCACATTAAGAAGGTATTTCATACATGGTGTAATTATACTCTTAAACCATTCTCAGTCTTTAATACAATGAGTACAATTAGTGGTACATCCATCAGTAAATATGTCTGATAGCCCTTATGATTAAAGGGATTTTAAGGAATCTGAATGAGGGCAATACTGAAATTCTGTCAATTTCCACAATAAGCTTAGAGAAGTTTTGTAGCAGTGTATGAAAAATGCGCAGTTGTCTCTTCATTGTCCCCTTGGCCCAAACCATCCATTTCAAGCATCATTAAGTTTTTAAATTATTGGTAACAGGTGTGTTTTTCATAGGCTTAAATGTATACTTCAGATTATTTGTAAACTATAAATTTAACATAATTAACTGGGTATTAGTATAAATGTCTCCGAATTATATCTCTCAAAAGAATAATTAGTGGTTTACGAGGATTACATCTCCTTCTAATTACTGGTAAATTATGCAATTACCCTGCCAGGGATAAAATGTTTCAATACAAATATACAGAATCTTGGTGGTTAAAATGGTGGCACTTACATACTAGAATCATCTGAAATTGTTTTGCTTTCCTAAATATTTTTAATTGTATTATTTAAACTTTTCACATTTTGCTAAAGCTCCTTATTTAACTCCAAAAATCCAAGCGCATGACCTCATTATCCTCTGTGGTAGTGGAGAATGTTATTTTATTCAGTAGTCCCACACTCCTCTTTGTCAGATGTTTAATACACCATCTTTAGAGTTTATGTTGTTTTTTTTTTTACATTACAGGAGCCAAGCAGCAGACTTTTATATGGAACATCAGACAAAGCCTTTCTTCAAGTGAGTGCCCATGTGAATTATTTACAAGTTTCGAGCAGTAAAACTTTTCTAGTAGCCGTTCAGTATCATTACCAGAACCTGTGACAATAATCTAATGACATTGCAGTGACATTTCAGCACTTTTAGTGCACCTTGACCTTCTGCTCCATGGTATTACATTTAAATGACTGCTCCATTTCCCAGTAACCTGGTGCAGTTTGTGTCTTCGGGCCCTGTGGTTGCCATGGAGCTAATGGGTGATGAAGCCATATCTATCTGGAGGAGGCTCCTGGGACCTGCAGACTCTGCTGTAGCAAGGAGGGAGGCACCACAGAGTGTCCGTGCCCAGTTTGGAACAGATGGCATCAAAAATGTTGGACATGCGTCAGACTCACTTGCTGCAGCAGCAAGAGTAAGGATGTTAATCTCAGTTCATGTTCATATTTGCCCTTTGTAGCCCAAACTCCACTTTCCATGAAACTCCTATCTACATTGTTTTTTGTTTTTTGTTTTTGCTTTTGTTTAATTAGGAGCTTGAATTTTTTTTCCCATCCACAATTGGCCATGGTCCTTCTAATACAGCCATCTTTACAGACTGCACATGCTGCATCATCAAACCTCATGCTGTTTTAGAAGGTAAGGAGCATGCACTGTGGGTACTTATATAATCTTTAGCTAAAACATTTAATTAAACACAATACTGCATGCAGTCGCAGCGTCAGCTGTTGTGAAAAGAATTCCACTAACTCATATAACCCCTTCAACCTGGCTGTGTTTGGGTCACACAATGGCACTACATAGTTACCAAATTTGAGTCTGGATTTTTCCAAATCCCTGCCCTGATCCCCGTTCAAGGAACATGCCTCTAGAGCTCTGACCTGTGAAATGTAAAAATTCTCTGGACAAAGTTGAAGAATGCACACAGCAAGTTGTTGACTACAATGTTTATTCAGGACCTGTAAAAGCATATACAGCCTATTAGAATGAACAGGCACACCATGCTAGATTTTGATCTGATTTTGATATCTACTGTAGTGCTTATCCTCAGGGGTAATGTCATGGATATGTGATTTGAACCGTGTCTATAATTCTGTGAAGTTGATGTGCTTTCCCTGCTTTTAAAATGCCCCATCTACATCACTTAATTGATCAATCTCTTTTGAAACACAAATATTAGCTGAATATTTGCTGTTAATCCTAGTTTGAAATATTTTTTCTAAAGGAACATGTGAAAAGAAGTACATTAATAGGGGGAACTGGGCAGAATTATAACAGTATTCATGCCCTTGGGGCATTTAAGATTTAATCTCTTGTGTGCCCGCATGATATCTAGGTGTGCCAAGATCGTGCTACAGTGCATACTGCTCCCTGGCATGACATCGTGCCACACCTAAATGGAATGGAGCCATCGATAATGTTAGCATGTAGCTGCACCTGTGCCTTTCCTGCTATGATGAGTTAACTTGTCTGAGACAGGTCTATGTGAGAGGATGCATTGAAAACCCAGACAGCAACAACATGGTTGTTCGAAAATCTGTACTATAAAATTCCTTCAAAACATAGCATATACATCATGGTTATGTACAACTTTCACTGTGCCCAAAGCTTTCTGGGAGCTTCATAGTTGCATTGGTATTTGCTTTGCATCCTTTCAAGTAGGCTGTGCTGTCTAATTCTTTGTTTGCTTACTAAGATATTATTACTTCCTTGAACTGCCATTTGTCTTCTGATTTTGAAAAGTGTATGTGTGAAACATACTTTGTGCAATACGTTTTCTTTAACAGTTGTTTAGAAGTTGCAAGAATTTAGAGAGGCAGCATACTGTATATAGTCACTGGAAAATCTATTGATTGGTCTGCTTGCATCTTTCTACCAATCTGTGTTGGTTTTCATTTTGTCAGGATAAATGTAGAAAGTTTAAAAGTACTGTTTTATGGCAAAAACCAAGCCCAGTGGTAATAATGCTGGCTTTGTAAAAGATTATAATTTTAATATTGAGATCTTTGCTTAGGGTTACATTATTACATCGATCCAAAGTAGCTCAAATTACAGAATTTTCAATGTTTTAATATGACCACACAGCATTTACCCTCAAAAAGGTGGCACCTGTGGTCTGATCTAAAAGTAGAAACCCAGTCTGCAGTGCTTAGCCAGCTGAGACCCAAACTACAATTGCCAGTCAGTTCAAAGACAAATTGAATCAAAAAATGTTTTACCTTTTCCTGACGATCTCTTATAAGTTAATGTACGCTATAGCTACGTGTGCACTATGCACCAATGACGGTAGTAACAAAGGGCGTTTTGACTGAAAATGCAGGCACACATGACTGGAATAGAGAAGCTTATGTTGCCAGGCACCCAGAATATGATCTCCTAGCAACAACACCAGCTGCTTTTGGGAGCTGTGTTGAGCATTTGTTTATCCTAGGCAGGGCGGCTGGCTGCTGCCTGGAGAGGGCACAGAGGACTCAGGAGGTGGTTATTCACCTAATACATACATAACTGGACTATGACTGAACAATTACCCAGATAACATATTTATCAGTAATATTTTGGCACCCGGTCGCACTGAAGGTCAGGATTAGACACAGCTTTAGAATTAATGGAAAATGTGGTTATACACTTTTTTAACCAGGAGGTTAGTCTGAGATTACGAAATTTACTCCCTATTTCATTTATTTGCACCTGTAGCCAACTGACCTTTGTGGACACGGCTGCACCCTTTCTCTGCAACTGTACCATTTTTATAATAAAGCATGACCAGAGTGACAAAAGGTACAGTCTTACTGTCTGGATGAAAAAGTATCCACTTCTTTAAGATGCAGTAACACAATCTCTCTGTACTTTGTCCATACGACACATTACAATCTGAAGTTGTTTCAGCTTGAAATATGGCTGAACAGGAGTGTGATGATGGCTTATTTTCAACAACACAGCACAATGATTTAACATTAATAAGACTATCAGTAAGAAGATATGCTTGATCATGTGATCTGAACTGTTTGCTTTAATTTAATTGTGCCTGCTGCTAATTAAGATTATTTGTTTTGGATCACAGTGACGAGTTTATTGTAGCCCTAAACACTATACCTGTCAGTCTGTGTAAACTTTAAGACAACCTCATAAAATCTCATAGATAAGAACAGCTTTGATGTGTTTACAGGCCTCACTGGGAAGATCCTGAACTCCATATCTTCAGCGGGCTTTGAAATCTCGGCCCTTCAGATGGTGAAAGTTTAACACATTATTCCTCTGCACTGTGCTTTGGTCTTGTAGAGTTATATATTATCTGTGCTTGATACTACACTACTACTCAAATAACTAATATGTGTACGGTTGTTACTTTTTCTGATACTACCTGGCTCGACTACAGTAATCAAACTGTAGCCTGCCGACAGTGACCTCTCAGTCCCGTTTCAGTCTCTGACCATATACACTCTTTGTTGTGCATTCCTGGGACTAAAATACGCGCAAGTTGTAAATGCATGCAGGGCATTTGTTCTAAGTATATTAATGTATATGCAAATGATGTTTTAAATACTGTGTACATTCAGCATGCGTGAATTGCAAAAGGCTTTTTTCTAAAAGGTTTGTTGTTAGAATTCAAAGGACAAAGACATTAATTTGCTACAGCCTCGTTACTAAATTTGTATTTAGATGTGTCTTGGTGACTGTTATTTTCTTTTAACAGTTCAATGTGGACCGAGCAAATGCAGAAGAATTTTATGAAGTTTACAAAGGAGTTGTTTCAGAGTATCCTGTGAGTATGCACACTACAATGTTGTGCCATCCTTTACAACTCCTTTACTATATTTCTGTCAATTACTAATTTATAATAGTAATATATCATAGCAATACAAACATTGCCTAATATCTTGTTGGGATCTACAAAAGGGACAAAAGATGTTTATCCATAACTTAAATGTTTGAACTTGAATTAATAGAATTATTAAAGTTTGGATTAATTCCCTGCAGATTATGGTGACCGAGCTGTGTTCTGGACCCTGCATGGTACTAGAGATCCATGGAACAGACACATCCAGGACATTCAGGGAATTCTGTGGGCCTGCTGATCCAGTGAGTGAAATTATATTTCCTCATTATAGTCTATGCGAGAAGCCGTTCCAGGAAATAACATGTCAAACCTCAGGTTTAATGCTGTGAAAATCAATATACAATGCAAATGATTACGTGTCTGTCAGCCTCCTTTTGAGAAGAGTTTTTTAAATGCTCATTAAGATGTTTCTACTACTGTGCTTGGCTTGTTTAATCGGTGTGAAAGCAACGGGAGAGCTTTCAAGTATCAGATTTTGATTGTTGATACATAGCACTCCCTGTGTTGTAGCCTTTGAATCAGACTTTCTAAATCTCCTGACCTTAGTGCTTTAGTATGTGTTCTTTGAATAATCCTGACAAGATAAAGACGGAGAAACAGAAGTTTTTGTAGCCCTTGTTTGTTGTATGTTGTAAAGATTTTGAGTCTTTTTGTGACAGGCCAAGTCTGCGGGTGTGGGTATGTACTTTTTTTGTTGGAATCCGTGCTGCTGGGCTGTGTGACCGTGGTGTGAAACTTAAATAATAAGACACTCTAGCTTTCATCATTGTTTAGTGACCATATAAGGTCCAATTCACACCTGCACAGTGTCCCCACAAACCTCATTCGTCTAGCACTCAGCTTTAAATTAATGAAGTTTCTAGTTTATTTTTGTTACATTTACTTTGTGTATTCCACCTTCTGTGCTCAACCATCTGTCCTCCAGGCCAAGTCAATCTGTTACTGACATTGCCACCACACAGTTGGAAAATGGTTTGTTGATTAGCTTACAATTTCCATGTCACATGACTGAAAATAATCAAGTCTTTGCAAGTGCCCTCTGTTTTTTCATAAGTTAACCTTCTCATATATGCCCCTGGTTTAGTTTCTCGCAGTAACACAGTACGTTGAGCGTTATGTAATCATACCAGCGTTCAAACCAAACTGCATACATTGCTTCCTCCATACATGGGAAAAAGCAAACTAAACTACAGTGAATTAAAGTTACCATACAGTAATCGCTGTTACATATAACTCATGCTGCAGCAACACCTTAACTGTGATTATTTGTCTCAGCTTTTTTTCTTCCTCTATGAACTCTGATTGCTTCAGACTTTACTAACTGGGAGGTCAAGCAGTTTCATCACTCCTTGACCTCAGACTCACCTCAGTATTATCTGACAAACAACCTAAAGATTCGCTCTCCTACACTTCAGTGGCATTCAGTTATTTGATACATGAGATATGTGGAAAGTCACAGCAACCCTGTGATCTTAGAGTTGTGGAGGCTGATCAGTGTGTTGGAGGATAGCTGACAGGGCGTGTGTGTGTGTAGCTGTATAACATTGTTCTGACTAAGGTACAGTACGTTCTCCCTTCAAATGCAGTGTGTGCAGTCGTTCCCAAAGTCATTATCAGGCACAAAGACTCTAAGGTCAGACTGTATGAAGAAGTTAGAACTTCTATTAACAATTCAGGGACAGTTTTTAGTTGTAAAAATATGGTTATTGCTTAACTCCAGTTGATTAATCTGTAAACAGCAGAGATATTGTGTGAATAACACCCGTACAGCTGAATGTCTCGCTTAATCTACCTCTTACATTCTGCTCGTTGGTAAAGTTCACAGCAGATCAGTATAATTTTAGTATTTTACTACACAAAAGAGCAAAAAGTATATAAAAATATAAGACAGACATAGGCGTCTGCTTTAACTACCAAAAGTGTCCTAATGTATTCACAGCTCCACACCCCTACTAGGTGCCTTGCTCTGCACATGAGATTGTGCTCTGTCTTGTGATGTTTCCTTTTATGAGAGTGGACAGACATACCAGTCCTCTGTCAGCCAGTCCTGACCCAGCGTGTTATTACACTTCTTGTCCAAAGTATTTTATTTTCCTGGACTCTAATACTTGAGGAAACATTAGTGACCTCATCATGGTGTGTTACCTCACTTACAGTTCCCTACGGTTGTCTTACAGTAGATGAGTGAAAGAGATGATCAGATAGACCTGAACTTCCTGTTACAAGAGGCTAAGAGGCCCTGCCCTATGTTGTGTCATCTTTTTCTGGTCAGTCATAAATTGTGCTAAAAAAACTATTAAGACACAGTAGTGATAGTTATAATAGTAGTAGCAGCAATAAAAGAATAAACAATATGGAGAGGAAACATTTTATTATTTTTATGATTCAAAATAAGTTTGTAATAAATAGTGAGTGTCAGACATGTTTATGAGACTTCGGTTATTAGGCAGCCCCTGCCATTATTGTCTGCAAACGTCAGTGGCCATTAGTTGAATGTCAGTCTAGCACACTTACTAAATTCAAATTAAACACTTCCCACATGGGTAACTAACAATATTACAGAAAGCAGTGCGTTGCAACCAACTTTTAATGTCTACATAGATCTCTCCTTGTATTTTCCCCTTTGCAAAGTTTTGCTGTAGTCTCATGGCACGGGACACATATAACGAGGTGCTGCTTGGTCAGGTGTCATTTTGCATTAAGATTCACAAAGGATGTATTGTTTGTTTTACCGGCAAAGGTCAGATTGTGAGCACTTGTATCATTACACTGAGAATGTCAGCCATGTTAGAAACTCTGCTATTGTTTCTTTTCGTTATCTTTATTATTGATACAATCTGAATAAAAATTGTAATTATAACAATTAAGGCTGTGATAAGGACACTTGACTACTGACTGTTATGGTTAAGCTGGTAGCCATTTTTAACTCCTCGTCTGATAGCATTAATCAAAAGAGAATATTTGGCCATTGCGCTTGAGCTCTCATCACTGATAATGACACTTATCATACTTATAGAAGAAGGAGACTGTACAGTAAAACAGGACTAAGACTTTAAAGTCATGTTAGCAGCTCTGCGAGGTTGCATTCAGACACACCTAAATGCTAACAAGCTAACAGTAGCTAAGCAGACATTATGTTTAGCATTGACACATGCTAATTACGAAAAAAACACAAAGTACAACTGACAATAATGGGAACCTAATTAGATTAATAAGTCATACACCAAACCATAAATTTGGAAAAGCAAATTCACATAACCTGACTTATTTGTTCAAGTTTTTATATATTTAGCATATTAATAATAAAACTGTTCATAACAATTTTGTTAATTTAACTTTCCAAGCGTATTTTATTCAAGCAACACGGTCTTAAAAACAACTAAACTTCAGTTGACTCATAGTTCCCATGATCTTTGACCCTTATATATTTTTTCTTTTATACTTTGTTCAGTTGTGTTCTACAATCTCTCAAACTAGGAGACACTTTTTAAAAACCACAGATGTTTTTGTTTTAAGAGAAAAATAACTACTTTAAGGAGAAGTCTGGGTTGAATTTTGTTATGACCTTGAAACTTGTTCCTGCCTTTTGTGTGCGTTCTCATAAACCACTAGAGGATAAAGAACTTGTCATAGGAAACTTTTCTCTGCCATAACACACATCCAGATCTTTCATTCTATAATAACTACAACAATTAGTGGTGTTAATTTAATGTACTTCTATTTTGTTGTATCTTTGAATCTTTTGTTGCAAAATTCCTTTAGAGTTTATCGTCATCTTGGTGAATGAATTATTCACATGTTGGCCCTCCTTACTGATGATGGACCCTGTGGGAGGGTTGCATTTCCTGAAAGCAGGGGCAGAGTAGAAAAGAGCAAGAGAGCCCAGCTTTGACCTTGGGAGCATCTGATGGTGAAAGGAAATAAACAAACGTAACAAAAAGCTGCTGCTTGGAGGAAAAGTTCTCATCATTTGCATGCAATAGACAGGAGAACTTATGGTGGGGTTAGGTTGTCTCGTAAAATGTGTAGCTTCTTTTTGTGCATACTGGTTAGAGTTTTTTTAAAAGAAATGGAATTTGTGTTTGGTTTGCTTTTAAAATGTTTTAAAAGAATGAACAAGTAGTAGGATGTGAAATTTTAAAACCTTTAAAGAAAGAATCAAGATGTAAATATAAAAGAAACAAATACAGAAATAAAATATGTAGTAATGTTAGACTGAAAGTAAATGGTGCATTAGGAAATAGGGTGTAATAACGCCCATCTAGGCGAATGTCAGCGTCATTTTGTTATTTCCTCATCATGATCATATGTTCAGTTGCTGAGTAATCACTCTGTCTGTCTTGGGAAGGAACAATAGTACAGTATGTTCAGTTTCAAAACTATTATATTGGATTATATAAGCTTGGTATTTGGATAGAAAATATCATGCTGACATTGTTTTAAGTTCCGTGTTGTAAAATTGACACTGTTGTAACAGTGAAAGAATTCATCAGCAGGTTTTCTTTCAACAGGAAATTGCACGGCATCTTCGTCCAACCACATTGCGTGCTCTCTATGGAAGGGACAAAGTGAAAAATGCTGTCCACTGTACAGATCTCCCTGAAGACGCTGTCTTGGAGGTTGGTGGTACTCAACTGACACACATTGTAGACCCCATGCTCTG